>NC_143483.1:2155079-2519657 GCF_027475165.1 Benincasa hispida
ACGTGGAAGAGTGGATGGGGATCTTTCAGTCTTCTTCTTCCTGTAACAATTCTCACGGAATAGTTCTATGATTTGAAAGAAATCCCAGAGAAGAAATTTCCTTCCTCTTCCTCTCAATCTTTCCTCCCCTTCTCACCAAAGAATATCGAGGTCGTTCTTATGGTGGTGTTCAATTGGCCTTACAATTGTACGCTTTTTTCACAAATATTTGAAGAAACTCCTTCAAAGGTAAGGGTTTCTGAAATCCAAATTTATTTCTCTACAATTTCTATTTAGCATGTTGTATTTGTATTTGTGAATGCATAATTTTTTTTTCTTTTTCATCTGTAAAATTAGAATTCTATAAAATTTGGAATTTGGGTAGATTCGCTTCTGCACAAGGATCCCCACACTAAGGTTCCTTCAGCTGCAGTGTCCAAAATTAGATTTTGTCGTACTGGTCAAACTGTTATAAAATAACTAAATTTGAAGCCAGTTAAGATATCCATGTTGAGGGCACTTGCGAAATAGTTCCTTTTATCTCTCCCAAGCCTCAAATGGTTGATCATCATCTCTTTGCCTAAATGTGTTAATTTTTGTTCTCAACCTACTTGTCTTTATAGTGGAAAGAATTTATGTTCCCAATTGGTTATGCTTCTTGGTGCAAGAGACTCCAACCAATATTTTGCCTTATCTTGCAAAGAAAATGGGAATAATCTTAAACGAATAGTGTCGTTAGAAACCCCATTTAATTTTACCGTTCTGCAAATCTTCAGAAAATCATGAATTTTTTTATGCAGATTCTCATTCGGTGCACCTCTGAATGCTCCATCCCACGCCATTTGAATCAAACCAGGCTTTAATTCAAAATTATTTGCATTAATGTTTCAGCAATTCCAGGCTGTGACACAAGAACAGCCGACTAGAAATAATCTCTAATAGCCCTCACATTAACTTGGTCACCCATTGTTGCAAACTAAAATTCCTTCTTACTGTTCTCAATGTCTGTTCGATTTCTGGATCTAAAGGCAAAATTTCAGTTCGACTATATCGTCGCATACACCGAATATTTCAAACAAAAAAGGAGAATAAAATAAAATAAAATCTAAATTAAGACTAGCTTTGTTTTCACAATATTAACAAAAAAACATCCTATTACCAATCCCCAGCAACGGTGCCAAAAGCTTGACAGCAGCACACAAGCGTACATATTGAAGTAATAAAATCCCGACTGGGGTCTCGTCCTCAGGTATTGGGTTTGAGGAATTTTTAGTTAGCTATCGTTAAACTCAAGCCAATTTTATTTGAACAATCAAAAAGAGAAGTCGTTATTGAAGCTTAATTAAACAGGAAAACAAGACTACCAATTCAATGAGATAATGCTTCTAGGGTGTTGTTTCGCTATGAAATTTGAATCAGTTATTAACATATGGATTAGTTGTTTAGATCAAATGAACCTATAAGTCTACGATTAGGGTATCCTTTTTCAAGCTCAATCTATTCTAGCATAATTACAACAAATTGAATTTCTTCCTCAATGTTACAACGATGCCGCATTATCATTCCCTAATTTGTATCCCCTATTATCCTCTAATCATTTTAATGTATTATCAAATAACAATTTAATTGCTTAGTTCCAGCCAAACCTCTCTTTCTCAAACAGAAAATTCATCCCAAAATGTATTCATTCAATGGCTAGTCAAACAAATAGATTCATACGAAGAAATTAAAATTCAAGCATCAGACAATCGATTCAAACGTCAAATAACCAATCAATTGAATTTATAGCAAAGAAAACATCTTAGAATTGAGAGATTTAGTTACTCATGTTCACAAAAAGTAAAGATCTAGCAAAGAAAATCATCATAGCCAACAAGGTAGAAAAAAAGGTAGGTAATGCGATCTTCGTTCATTGTCTTTGTGTCACAATTTCGATCTCTTGAACCTATATTGTTGAGTTTCGAATCAATCTGAGCAATAGCTTCATTCTAAATCTCACTCAATTGGGATCCTCTTCAAATGACGGAAGAAGATATGTTTTACGAGCAGCACTTGCAGCGTCGCAATGCTCTTAGCAACGTTACGACACTGACGTAAGTAATAGCCGCCTTCAGTTCGTAGCATCGCGACATTGTCTTGTTTGTAGGATCAATATGGCAACCCTAAAGGGGGGTGAATAGGGTTTATTTAACTTAATGAAAACTTTGTTCTAATGGTTGGACCCAATTAAATAAACTAACAGTCTTTTTGCTAACATGTAATTTAAACAATAATTTCATGCAAAATAATTCAACTCAAAATAATCAAGAAGTTAATAATACTGCTTTAAAGTACCCAAATTGGTTCTCATAACAAGATTGATAATAGATGTAGAAATTCAAGAACAACCAATCAAAATAATCCAATATGAACAATTCATTTCAATAACAAAAATTGCAATTAATTTCAAGCAATAAAATATAATAACAAATTAATTGTAAAATTAAAGAGGAGAGAGATAGAAAAATTGACACCAAGAATTTTGTAGTAGTTCGACATAACCGACCTACATCCACTTCCTAAGCTCCTCTTGGGTATGTCACTACGAACTTGACTCTTTCCACGGCTTAGAGTTGAACTGCTACAACGTTCTTTTCTTTGGAGCAAGAACGAACTTGATTTTCCACGATTGAGGATCTAACCGTTGCAAGAACTTTTTTCCAAGATCAAGAGCAGCCCTTACAAAATGTTTGTAAAAATAAATGGCACAATTACAACTCTCTCAATAGAGCGGATTACAAGTTGTAGCACTCAATGAATCAATCTTCGCAACATAAAATATCTCTCTCAAGAAGATGATGAAAAGAAGAAAATTGAAGCTTGGAGAGAGCAACAATAGTGGCTTAATGAGTTATGGACGATTGAAAATGATAAAAATTGTTATATTAATTTAGAGAAAATATGTGTAAAAAAAAAAAAATTTGTTGAAAACCACATTTAATTAGGGTCATTGAACCTTGGAAAAGAAAAATCAATGGTGAAGATTTTGAACTCATTAGCCATTAGACACAAACAAAAAATAATATAATAATATATATCTTTTAAAATTATTTCTTTTAAAATCCAACAAAATACACATGGCCATCATGTGTCCAGAATTAGCCGCTAGACACAAACATAAAATAATATTAAATTCATTTTTCTTTTAAATTCATTTTCTTTTTACAACAATCCAAAGATCAAAAATCCACAATGCAGCACTCATCCATTACTCTTAAAAATGTAATTTTAAAATTAAAAAGCATATTTAAAATAATTTTTCATTTCTTTTCTATTATTTTAAAAAAAAAAAGGCTTCAATGGGAAAGATAAAGAATTAACAATTTCATTGGTTTCACAAAATAAACTAAGTTATTCATTTTCATAGAAAGGTTTTTATCGAACATTTTATTGGGCTATAAGTTAGTGTAACTTTTCAAACAATATCAAAGCTTCCACCTGATTGGAATATCGGATACGCCAATCATGAAAATATTGACACTTGTATGTACATAACTGATAACCTTGTTGACCCAACTTTTTTCAACAAAAATGTATGAAGGCCCTCATAAAGCCTACCTAGTTAGGTATCTATTGTTGAATATTTCCTCATTGAGTTAGTTGATTTGCAATTATTTTTATTATTATTATTTGCCCTATTGTATTTCACCCATTGAAAGTTAACCATAAAGAGACGGTCCACATGACCTTGTGTTGAATTCTAAAATCTAGAGTTAATATATATGTTGGAGTTAGAAAAGTTGTGTTTAATTTATATTTGAGGTGCAAAATTATTTAGTTTTGAGTTAGACATAGACATCAAGAAACCACTAAATAAAAACGATTTAATAAATTATTAGATATATAGACATATTATTATGAATGAATTTAAGTACATAATGAATCTTGTATAAGGTGAATCAATAGACATCAAGAAACCAACTAAAGAAAAATACGTAAATGGAAAATATCCAAAAAATAATAATAATAATTTATAATAAATCCTAATTTACTTTTAACAATTAAGTCGGAAGTAATGGTACAGTTTCTGTAATATGAAAAAGTATGATTTTTTGGTGGTTATTTTGCTTAATTTTTTGTTTACACTACAAGAAAAAGACTATCTCCCAATGCCCATAATTGTCGGTAAAAGTCTGAAAACACTTCGACAATTCATCTCCCCACGTCGTACATGACGTTAACATTGTCGTCTGTGTAAATCAATCGAGAGAGCAGCTCCCAGTACCTGGAAAGCAATCTCAAATCACCTAATAAAGATAAAATGTAAACTTATCATTGATTATAAAGTTAGTTGAATGAGAATACAAGTATTATTTTAAACTCGTATATAAACTATATTATATTAGAACTAAAATTTAACTCAATTCTTTATCAAATTATGAACAAATAAACCATAAATATAACTAAACCAAACAAACAATATGACATAACACTATACAAAAACAATCCACACTTAGTCCCAAATATAATCCAATATCAACCACGCCTCACAACAACAATCTCACTCACGCACCTACCTCTACTTAGGGTTGACAAAAATTGTTGTGGATCAGATTCCCGTGGATACCTATATCGGAGTGAAAAACCTCAGATTTGACTGGGGATGGGGTCAAATAGGAGACACAAAACGAGTCCTCGAACTGGATAATACATGACCCCAATTTTTAATGTACTCTCCCTTGAATCTAAGCAACCTAAATTTCTACTCTGAAGTATATAATTTTGAAAGAATTAAGAGTAATATTGCAAAATTTTAAAAGTATGAGAGTAGAAAGCCTTAAGATTGTTTTACATAATTCCTTTGAGACAAACTGAATTTTCAAATATGTAAACTTAACAAGTAAACTACACAAACACATTACTTGACCTAAAACATGCTTGAAGTTGGCCATTACACGTCAGTGAATCCTTCCTAGAATTTATATGTATATAGAAACAAAAAAATATAGAAATTGGGGTTAATAGATTTTAAAAACTTTACTGATAAATTTTGGAAAGTTTTGAAGGGGAGAACAGTCCTTCGAGGAGCTCAAGGGCGGCGACACGATTAACGGCAACGATGGCGTGATTGAAGGCAACAGTGATAGAATTATAGAGAGACGGGCAGCAGCACTGCATCCTGGAGAGTCTGAGACACACCAATGGTATTTCTACAAGCGTTGGGAGTTGTCATATATTCCGATGGTATTTGTACGCCATACCAACTCCCGACGGTATACATACACCGTCAGTAGAGATGTTTTCTGCCAACATAACTAATCCTAGGGTCTTGATGCTGTTAGGAGAGAGCATTTTTCTTGTAGTGTAACCCTTCAATTGCACACATATTTTTTCAAATTTTTAACTATAAGTGGAGACATCAACTTAAAAATTTCACATAAAATTTTATAATTTTTTACATTTAACCATTGTAGTTGACGTAGATAAAATACTCATGTTTCATACAAATAACAAAATTACAATCTTGCACATTAGTGGGATGTAAAAGTTCAACATGCACAAAAAAAAATGTAGAGCATCAAGGAGTTTTAAGACTTTTTATGGCACCTTATGTCAAACTGTAGATTGGGGTTTATTATGCATTATGTTGGAGTTGGGAATACGATCAAAATCTCACATTGATTAGACAAGGGGGTGGTATACTATGAAGCACAGACAGATACGGCTACACGATATGGATACGATCGGATATAGCAATTCGTCAATTTCTAAAAAACTAAGATACGAATACGTGTAAGAATGCGTCATTTTTTTATATTTTTTTTAATATATATATTTCTAAAAAAGGATTACATTTTCTTTTTCTTTAAAAAAAAATCTAGGATATAGATAAATTTAGCATACAAGTTAACAACAATAGCACAAAATAGAATACAAACACTGAAATACAATAATAAAAAAAAAAAAAAAAAAAAAAAACATCTAAGATGTTGAAGTACAATAGTTAATAAAATGCAATAGAAAAGTGACTCATATAGCAAAGAAGAAGAAAAAAAATTAGAGGGAGAGAAGTATGAAGATAAACAGAAAACTTCTTTATTGAATTGTTGAAGATATCCAAATGGTTTATATTTTGGAGGATTTTGTGGGGACTCAAATGTGAAGATAGAGATTAGATGATTCTAGTCTAGGGTTTGGTTTCGTTATTTATTTATTTTTCCTTTTAGTTTTGGACCCGAGTAGTGAGCTTTTTAAATAGGTTGCCTAGTTTTAGATTGAGAAAGATTAGATGAGTTGTCTGTCTTTTTTTAAAAAAAAAATACACGTAGAAATGGATACATCAAATCACGTGTCAGATACGTATCTGGGAAGTATCTGGAAGTATCGATATCTAATACGTGTCTGATACTGATTCTTTGCCTCATATGAAATATCTGTGTTTCATAGGTGGTATATAAGGGTGGAAAACTAATTGTATGAGCTCTTTTGGATGAAACCAAGAGAGTTTAAGCCTAAAGTGGATAATATCATACAATCATGGAGATATCTAGAGGTCTGTATTCCTAACAAGTAATATCTAAGTGTTAGGCCCTGACTTAGCAATGTTGATAGAATCCTTAAGTTCCAAATTAAAAAAAAATGAGCACATCAAAAGTTCCAAATGAGCACATCAAAAGATGCAATCATGGTAATATCCATTCGTGATTGAGCTTTCAGACAGGCAGTGAAATGTATTTTCCAAAAAGTCATTTGTATTTAAATATTTTTTATAAAAGTTATTTAAAATAAAAATAATAAATATGTTTGGTTATATTTTCTCAAAAATGTTTCTATACACAAGCTTGTTTTGGTTTGGCTACATATTCAAAGTATTTGTACTAAAGTTAAATTACTATATATGACGATTATTAAATACTATAAACTAATAATTTCAATTTTGTATTTATAAACACTTTCACAGACCAAGTATTTTTTATTTTTTTTAAGTAAATGAGCAGTTAAGTTGGTCGTTGAAGTTAGTTATTAAAGATGATCGATGGGGTTGGTGGTCGAAGTTGGTCACCAAAGGTTATCGTCAAAGTTTGGCTGCTGAAGGTTGTAATTGCGCGAAGTTAGATGTCGAAGTTGGTAGTTGGAGATGATTGATGGAGGTTGTCTTCATCGAAGGTAGTTTTCATATGTGGTCATTTTGGAGCGTGCCACCAAAGTGGGGCTGTAGAAGTCGTCGATCGAAAAAAAGGAAAAAAAAAAACTCATAGTGTTATCTCCATTCAAATCAGACACTAATATATTCAATCTCTCAACTATAAGGTAAAGTCATCAACAACTAAATTAGTTATACATTTTACCAACAAACTCTATCTTAACAAACTTCAACTTGATTTATCAAAGTGGTAACCTCATTAGTAAAGAGTTAATATAAGCATTCTCAGTTATTTGTAAATTGAAATATTTCTTAAAGGAGATAGGTTTGACTATTATGTCTCATACTCCGACTACTTCATAGGTTAGAGCCAAATAAATAATACTCGGTCGCACAATAAATAGCCAATTATAAACGGTAGGATAAAGAGAAAAGGCCATCAAAAGTTTATATCAGTTTGCCTTAAACTCAGGATTGTGTCCCGTTTCTGCAATTGTAAATTCTATTATGATGGATAGAGTCATCAAACTCTCACTATAAATCTCTCCTATGATAACATGAAAATAAACAACAAAGAGAAACACCCAAAATTCAAGACAAACATTGATTGTATTCTTTCAGATATTGTTCACTGCTCCATTAACAAGTAAAAATTCTTTTTTGGACTGCACAAACATCGTACCATTTTTTCACAAAATTGTTAAGATATCAAGTGAGAAAGTATGTTATTATCTTCTAAAATATCATAAGTTATTGACTAAATTTGAATGAAAAACAAAAATGGAAAAGAGATATTCCCTAGGATGTAACCTATTGCTAACACATCAAACATATGGGGGGGTTTCTTTTCTTTTGATCTTTTTCCAAGTTTGAATCAAAGATAAACAAAAGAACCAATTAGAAGATTTTGGTGATAAGCTCTTTGTGGTGTGAAACCAGCTTTTCCATTCATTAACTCACAAAGTAATTCCTCATTTTCTATGAAACCCATTACTATGAGATAAGCAAATGAACAAGATGGGAAAATATTATAATATATAGACATGGGGTGATTAAAGTTTTCAAAGGCAAAGAGATTTGGGGATTGGAAGAAAACACAAAATCCCTTTTCTTTTTATATAATTCTTAAAACACACAATTAAGGTTGCTATGAGTAAGTGCTCTACACTTGATGGCTAAGTGGGCTATGCCCACCAAATGGGATATCAAATGCCATTTTATAGAGTTGCTATCAGCTGCTGGGATCTTCATTTTCATCACATAGATTATATTAGGAGCTGTCTTGATATATATGGAAGTGCATGGCTTTAGTTAATGGCTCCAGAGCCACCCACCATCTCAATTGAATTTAGGGCAGGAAAATTTTATACAATATTTCACCCTACAAACTTAACCTAAAAATAAAATAATTTTACTCCATAAACTTTTTGATTTGTGTCAATTTAGTTTCGATAAAAATATCTATTTTGAACTTACACATCTCAGGTCAATTTTTTATCAGGTCGTAAGGTTTTTTTACAACCCTAAATTTTTTATTTCATCAAAATTGACTCTAAATTTAAGTAATTAATGTTGCAACTTTTATTCTCTACTCATTTTATTTTGCTAATTCACTCACTTCTTTTAATGAAAGAAGTATAAATTTTCATAAATTCATTAATTTCAATAAAATAAAGTTTTGCATAAAAATAAGTTTAGATCAATCCAGAAAGAATTTACTGTCAAGAAATTGACAAATAAAAGAAAGTGAGAAAAAACTGTAAATAGTAAAGATCAACGTTGATGTTTACGTAGTTTCACTGGCAATGTGTTAACTACATTCACGGACAGAAAGAGAGATTATTTTTATTATTAAAGAAAAATATCACATGATACATATTATAGAAGGCCAAAATCATAAATAACATATAATGCGTATATAATTTAGACAAGTCATTTAGAACGTCAAATAACAGATTCAAGACATTTCAACACTAACTTTATAAGATTTTATAAATTTTAACCAAAGGTAGGGAGAATAGCCTGAATTGGTGAAATATTTATGTTCTTCCAATTTGTCTTCCCCCAAGAACCCTACCATCTCTTAGAAATTATTGAATTTTATAAAGCAACAAGTAAAAGTAGAGTAGTAGAGGGACACCACTTTGAAAGTGGGAGCTAAGAGAAATAAGAATTGAAACCCTATTAATTTAACCTTGAAATTTGAATATAATACATAAAAATGTAAGAAAAACCATCAACTTCTTCTTCTACTTATTTGACTTAGCTTTGTAGTGTTTCCTTGAGCACAAATGATTATGGCCCCATTTTGCACTACACCACTACTGCCACAAGTCAAGCCTTAGCTTTTATCCCTATAAATAATACACAAACCCAATATTCCCAAACCCATTATCATTTTGTATTTCATATGAGGGTTCAAATTAATCCAAATGCAGAGAGATGAAGATATATGTGTGGATTGGAGAGGGAGAGGTTGTAATTCTAACAAACATGGTGGAATGGGAGCTGCTGCCTTTGTCCTTGGTCAGTTGTGTGGTTTTTTTAATAACTAATAATTAAAGCCTCGTTTGGTAACTATTTTGTTTTTTTTTTTTATAAATTAAGTCTATTTTCTCTTCATTTCTTACAATAATTTGCATTGTTCTTAAGTACAATAACCAAATTACAAAAACAAAAACAAGTTTTTTAAAGTTACTTTTTTTAGTTTCTAAAATTTGGTTTGGTTTGATAAAAAGTAGATAACAAATGAAGAAATTTGGAGGTAAAAGGAATGTTGATAGACTTTATTTTCAAAAAAAAAAACAAAAAATCAAATGATTACCAAACGAAACCTAAATTAACATAGTATAGTTTGTTTTAATTAATAATATAAATGTTTGGTTTTTTTAGGGCTTCAAGCATTTGAGATGATGGCAATAGCAGCTGTTGGGAATAATTTGATAACTTATGTTTTCAGTGAAATGCATTTCCCACTGTCTAAATCTGCAAACGTTGTTACCAATTTTGTTGGAACTGTTTTCTTTTTGTCTCTTCTTGGTGGCTTCTTGTCTGATTCTTATCTTGGTAGCTTCCGAACTATGCTCATCTTTGGCTTCATCGAGCTCGCTGTATGTTTACTTTCTTCTCTTCTCTCATTTCCTTTGGAACAATTCACCATGACTTTTGTCTTGAAAAGCTATGGATTATTTGTAACTTTTTCCAATTTCCAACTCGGGTAGAAAAATACTTGCATGTATCTTGGATTACATTGCACCCATTTTTTTCAAGACAACTCGATGGTTTAACTATGTTTGTCATGGATTCTAAACTTTTCTAATTTCTTCTTTTGAGAATATTTTTTAGTTTTTTCTACGGCGTATATTTGAGGTAGATTACAAAAAGAAAAGTGGGTGTAGTCTAAGATGCACCTAAATATTGCTCTATCGAAAAATAGAGTTTCAACTATTAATATTTAAACTTATTTATTAGATGCTACTTTGTTGACTATTGTTTTCTGTTTTCAACAAATTGAGATAAATGATTTGAATTTTTTATTTTTTGGTCATGACATATGTCTATACTATTAATTATTAGAATTTTTTATAGGCATTTATATTTTTATCAAAAGAAGAAAAAAGTATCTCTATTCTCTCTCTTCCTCTCCCTCTCTTAAAAAATGAGCCATATTTGATGTATCTTAACATGCACTATTTTTTTAGCCCAGCTTAATCAAATACATCAAAAGAAATTTAAAAAAAAATTAAGAAAAAAGGAAAACAAAAAAAAAGTTTATCATGTAGCAAACACTCAAGAGTTTGTTATCCATCAGTACTTTGTTGATGTCTATCACTTAATTAACTTGATGGACAATTGATAATATACATAAATATAAGTACACTCAAAGATCTTTCTGAATTGATTTTTTTATAAAATTAAGTGATGGACATCAACAAAGTATTGATGAACAATATTTCCTTTAGGATTGGAAGCATAGATAACCTTTTTGCTAACTGCAATTAAAAATTTGAGAACTAATTATATTTCATTAAAAATTAAAAACAAATGGAAAAAAAAAAAAAGAAAAAACACAACCAAATCTTATGTTAATATATGAACCTTTATCATAATAGTTTGCCATATATCACCAATTAGTGGGAGGAAATCATTCATCTTACTGACTTTTTAACTCAGCCTATTATTATATAAATGTACATGGTGGGTGGATTAGGCAGTAAGATAAATATATATATATATACAATTATATATTGGCACGTGTCAAATTTTTATAAAATAATATATTTGCTCTAGTAAAATAAGTATATTTTTCTTTGTTATGAAAAGAGATACAAAGAGATAGATTGGAGTCTGGACTGCACCTGAGTATTAATCGGTTTGAAACGGTGCATGATTGGTGCAGGGATTCACACTTCTAACAGTGCAAGCCCATTACCCAGGACTAAGGCCAGCAGCATGTGAGATGGGAAGAAAAGAAGGTCATGAGTGTATAGAGGCCAAAGGATATGAAGCATTGATGTTCTTCTCAGCATTGTATTTGGTAGCATTGGGGAGTGGATGTTTAAAACCAAACATAATTTCACATGGAGCAGACCAATTTCAGAGACAAGACCCTACACAATTCAAAAAGCTTTCCACTTTCTTCAATTGTGCTTATTTTGCATTTTGCACTGGAGAGCTCATTGCCTTGACTCTTCTTGTTTGGCTACAAACACATTCTGGCATGGACCTTGGCTTTGGCGTCTCTACTGCTGTTATGCTTCTTGCCTTGATTTCATTGCTCTCTGGGACTTCCTTTTATAGAAATAACCCTCCACGTGGCAGCATCTTCACTCCAATTGCTCAAGTAATTACTCTACATTTTTGCTCGTTCAGTTTTCAAATTCCTCAACAATTTTACTCCTAAAAGTTTCTATTTGATACCATTTTGTTCTTTATGTTAGTTCTTTTGTTATCAACGGAAAGCTGTTGTGATTATTGTTTCTTTTAGGGTTTAGGGTAATTTATGTTGACGTCAACTTTTCGTTAGTAATTAACGGAAAAGTTTATGAATAGACTGAAATGAAACCAAATACAAATTTCATCGGTAACATTGTTGAGTTTGAAAAATTTAGGAATTCAAATGCAATTTAACCTAAACTCGAGAGACAAATCGTGTAATTTTTCCTTACTCTTCTATTCATATATATACTTAATATTTTGGAAAGTTTTCACAGATAAAAAAATGTCAACCTATTTATAAAAATAGTCTGAAAAAATATTGATAAACATTGATAGATTTCTATCGGTCTCTATTAAGAAAGATTAAAATCTTTCTATTTTGTGTAAATAGTTTCGTTTATTTTTTTATTTTTGAAAATCTCCCGAATATTTTTCTTATTTGCAATCAAGTTTGGATATTAGGTCGTGATGTTTTTAAAATCATTTCATCTTTGAATATATATTAATTTTTAAAACTTAATTTTGATTTTAAAAATTTTTACGGATAGAAGTAGTGTCTATAAATTTAATTTTGAAATTTTTTTGTTTTGTTTTTTTTTATAGGTTTTTGTTGCTGCATATAGCAAGAGGAAGCTGCAAATCTGTCCTTCGAATTCAGAAATGCTTCATGGAAGTCAAAATGGTGTTGTCAAACTCCTCCATACCCACAAGTTCAGGTGTGCCATTTCCTGTGGGATCCCCATATCATAATCAAATTATGTTTTCCCTTTTTTTTTCCTTTTTTTAAAATATATTTTTCCTTTTTTAAAATGAATTTTTGGAAATATAAATGTCAGAATAAAAATAAGAAAAATAATCGATTGCGTTTTACCCTACACCCATTTTTGTGTTCAATCACAGTTTGTCACCTAATAAATTATCATATTTCTTTTCTAAAATATTTTTTTATTGAAATTAGACGAACAAAGAAAGATGTATACCAAGATACATCTAGATATTGCTCTCAAAATAATCTTTTATTACCAATTTTTGAAAGAATTGCTTGTTAAGTTTTTTTCCCCAAATTATTTTAAGTTTTCTTCTTTCAAAAAAAAATATTAAGTTTTCTTAATATTTTTAAAATTTTAAAATTCACTTTTCATAATCCTTCAATCAATAATGAAAATTTGATGGGAGGTATAAAAATAGGTATAACCTGGCCTAAATATTTTTCCTGGTCTAAAACACAGTTTTTCATGAGATGAGGAACAGTCAACCTTTAATGACAAATAATTAATAGAAAACTGTAGGACTTTAAAGTTTTCAATTTAATTTATTCTTTTAAATTTGCAAAATTAAAATATTATATTTAGAAGGTAAAATTATCTCCCCTTACATTTTGGGTTATGATTAAGTGCAGTTCTTCGATCTTTTTCTTACGCACTAAAAATAAACTATAAATAATTCAATTTTTTTAAAAAAAAATAAAAATTATCACATGACACATTATTATTATTATTATTAGATGCTATTAAAATTGTACAAAAGATGGATATAGCCTTGATTGCACTTAAATTTTTCTTTTTAAGTTAAGAATTAAAAAAAAAAAAAATACATGATATATTATTTATTATTTTTACAGATTCCTTGACAAGGCTTGCATAAGAAGTGAAGAAGGAAGATTGGGAATTAGAGAAGAAAGTCCATGGAAGCTTTGCACAATAAAACAAGTAGAACAAGTAAAAATAATTCTCTCCGTAATTCCCATATTTGCATGCACCATAATCTTCAATACCATTTTAGCACAGCTCCAAACATTCTCAGTCCAACAAGGAGCTTCCATGAACACATGGCTCACAAATTCCTTCCAAATCCCCCCAGCTTCCCTCCAAGCCATCCCTTACCTCATCCTCATCTTTCTCGTCCCGCTTTACGAAACCGTCTTCGTCCCTCTCGCACATCGCCTCACCGGCATCGACTCCGGCATCTCTCCTCTCCAACGTGTCGGCACTGGCCTCTTCGTCGCCACCTTCTCCATGGTCTCTGCCGCATTGGTCGAGCAAAAACGCCGAACCTCTACCTCCTCCTCCTCCCTCTCCATCCTCTGGATTGCACCACAGTTCGTGATATTCGGCGTGTCGGAGCTGTTCACCGCAGTCGGGTTGATTGAGTTTTTCTATAAGCAATCTGTGGAAGGGATGCAGTCATTTTTAACTGCCATGACTTATTGTTCATACTCCTTTGGGTTCTACTTGAGCTCTTTGTTGGTGTCACTTGTGAATAAGATCAGTGGTGGATGGCTTAGCCATAATGACCTAAACAATGACAGATTGGACCTGTTTTATTGGTTGTTGGCAGGTCTTAGCCTTGTCAATTTCTTCAATTATCTATTTTGGGCCAATAGATTTTCTCAACAACCTTTAACTCTCCAACTTCAAAGCCAAACCTCCAAACCTTCAAACTCTAAGCTTGTAGTGCCTTGAAAGTTGATACCAACTACTTTTTCTTGTGCTCTAATTTTAGTGCCTACTACAAAATTTAGTTGGAGACTACTTATCTTAGCTATTGAAAGTAATAAGAATACACAATAGTTATATACTAATATATACTTTTCATATGTTAGTTTCAATTCTAACTTCTACTTTTCTATGGGTGTAGTTTTTTAGTGACAATAATATTTCTTTTTAAAAGAAATTATCACATGACGATTTTTTATTAGACAATTTTTTAAGCTGTATAGGTAACATTTAAATTTTTCTCATAATATTTTAGTATGGTTTGCTTCATTACTATAGAATGCAATAAAAGTAAATCCAATAAAAAGGAAAAATTTTAATTTATATTTGGTTATATCATTTAAAACTTCAAACTAATCATTATTTTGTTTGAAACCTCATATCTTCACAAGTGAATCAATTTAGAATTTTAGTATGATTTTGCGTTATAACTTCTTTAAATATGAAAACTAACATGATATGAGAGAGAAAACTGTTGAAATATATCAAATAGTTACTTTCAAATTTTCATTAATATAAGTGATTTTTGTGTTTTGGTCTTCCTCTATTTTATTCTTTATTTAGGAAATATTACATAATAATTATTTTTACCACACCTACTTTTTTAAGGATTTTAGAAGAAGAATACTTTTATTTTTGTGATTTTAGAACTATTTTAAAAAAATATATAAAATCAAATAAAAATAAAGCTATAAGATCAATAACAAATCAATTGATTCACTTACGAATCATTAGGGTTTAAATTGATATCATTATTAGTTTGAGAGTCTAACTATTTCCTAAAAGAATTATATCACGTTTTGTTAATTATAATTTTTATTCTAGGTGATGTGTGGCTTAGAGGCGTGTTTAGGAGTGATTTTAAAATGATAAAAATCGTATGTCATTAATCAAAATCATTTTGAAACATAATTTAATTTAATGATTTAAAATCAACTTTGATAGTATGAAAATCCTGTTATAAAATATAAAATCAAACATTAAACTGATTTTAAATGACTAAGCTAGACATATTTTACAAAATCACTCAAAAACAAGTAGGATTTGTGATGATGTCATGATTATGATAAAGGTGTCGGAAGGTAAGTGAGACACGTGTGATGTAGCTATAGCTAGGTGTAGGTTTCTGTTTGACCATATGAATATAATTTTTCTAAGGGAATTTAGAAAGAGAGGAGTTTGTGGGAGAAAAGTTAGGAAACAATAATAACAATAATTAGCTTATAATATATAATTAACATTGCAATAATTAAATTAACTGTGTAATGATGAAAGTGTGGTAGTGATGATCATGATTCATGTGTGGAAGAGGAAGGCCAACCTTAAGGAAAAGTAGTGGGGAATATGGATTATGCTTTTTTTGGTTGGTTTTCAAAAATTCAACCATCAACATCTCTTCTTTTGCTCAACCACATTAGTAGGTTTTTGTTTTACTTTTATTATATAATTTAAAGAATAGTGATCAAAAGTTATTGTTATAATTATTTAAAAGCTCGTCTCTCGATAATGTTGTCATTTCTTGTTTGTTTCGTTTTATCTTATTTGTTTTTTCTTTCCTAATAAAGAACCACAAATCTCTGTTAGATGCTTATTTCGTTTTTCTTTTTTTAAAAAAACTAGTATCTTTGTTTTTTTGTTCTCTGAAATTTTAAATTAAAACTTTACATGAAAAATAATTTTTAAAATTAAATATAAAAAAATATATATTATATTTATTTTATATATTTATAATATATTTTAGAAGTAAAAAAGTTCATAATATAGTACTTTGAGAAAGTTGGAAATATAGAAACAAGAAACCATCCAAGGGAGGCTCACCGAGGGATGCCCATAAATTTTAACATTCTATATTTTTAGACTTTTACTGCTAATAATTTAGGTTACACCAACGTTTTTAAAGACTTGCAAATATATCTATTTTCTCAAATCTTCTTATTTATTTTTTTTATATTTTTATTATATTTGTTTCCCTTTTCGAAGTTCAACAACATGTTTTATTGGGAGTTTCTTTTTTTTTTTTTTTTTTGACAATATGTAAGATGGGAGAATCGAACATTTAATTTCAAGTTTGATAGTACAAGCACTGTGCTACTTGAGTTATGTTTATTTTGGTAGGGGAATCCTCTAATCTCTTAGTTGATACGAATATTATTTTCGATAGTTAAGTCTATCAGGGATAGACTTTTATCATTGATAGATTTTGAGAGTTATATCTGAATTATGTTATATCTACAAATTATTTTACATTGTATTATATCTATTAATATTTTGGACTTAAATATTATATTTGCAATTGCCCCTTTATTTTAAAGTACAAGAAGAATACAATTAAACTTTCTTTTTTAAAAAGTAAAATTTTGGAATATAATTTAATGGGCTTGGCGCTTGCAAATATGGTAAAACAAACACAAGCAAAAATAAATAAATAAATAAATAAATCTAACAGATCTTAGGAAGTAGAAGTGTAATAGAAAACTTAAAAAAAAACAAACAAACTACAAACCAACCTTTAGTGTAAATTCGAAATATTTGTTGCATTTGGAAAGAAAAAAACTAAAAATTATTGATTCATGTTGGGTTTTGATTGAAAAAACCAGTAAAAAAATGAATCGAGTCAAGGGTATAAATATACCCTTAAAAATCAACTCTAACACTAAGTTCCTTTTAGTGTTCTAACATGATTATGGTGCATGTATATTTGTTATTTAGAAAAAGAACTATTTATTAGGATGCATATATATTTGTTATTATTTTTTTAAAAGATAAAGTCAATAAAAAAAATGTTCAAATTCCAATCTAAAAAACCCAATTTTTGTTTTAAGAGAGCAAAATAGTAAATTCAAAACAAAAGTGAAAATAAAAATGAAAAATTGAAAGGGAAAGGAAAAAAAAAGGCCAAAACCAAGAGCCAAACCGATAATAAATTGAACCGTGTTAAAACCTATCCATTAATTTTTTTTCTTTAGTGGATATCGATTTGGTTCACTTCTTTATGAAATCGATCAAATTGGTTTGGTTCTTGATTGACGCAAAAATTTAAAAAAAAAGTGAATTCACTTTCGCCCCAATTAAGAATCAATGATATTCTTCTGATGTTGGTTTATAATTGAGTTGTATGAAAGTGAAATGTGTTCGGAGCGAATTTCGTCGCCCAAATAATTTAACCACTATCCACTCAAAACTAATGTAGTAGTAGTAGCGCGGGTCGAAGCTCTCGAATTTCTCCATTAAACAGTTTTCAGTCTAATGGTAATCAATGGGGGTTTTGTGAAATTGTTTTGTTGCAAATAAATTCAAATGCATAAAATAAAATAAAGTGTTGAAATTCAATTTGAGAAAGTCTAGCTTGAGTTGTTATGGAATTCTCCTGTTCAGTGTATTCGATCATAAAATTCTTATTACTAGAGTCAAGTAACTGTTTATACCTAATTGAATTAATGGGAACAGCTAGTTAATTCGACCTAATCTACAAATTAGCACAATGCAAATCGATGAACAACATGCAAATTTAAGTTGACTTAATTGCATTAAGATTTAGGACAAAGTTAAGTTGAACATTTAGGAACAATCTTAATTAAACATTTGTGGATTCAATTCTAAGTTGGTTGAATAATGCTCATCCAAATTGATTCGTAAACTAACTTAACCTATTGCTTCTAAATGATTAACACAAGATTATATGTCACGTATCAAGCGTCAATCATTAGTGATAATTATAAAATTTTCAAGCGTCCAATAATATAATCATAATCAATCAAGAACAGAAGTGAATCAAACAATTACAATAAACTAGTTTGAAAACTCACAAATACATTGAAATAAGTAGAAAAATCCTAGACCCAAGCTAGAAACGATTACCTTAGTCTATAATATTCATGGTAAATGTTAAAGAATCATTTTGATACATCTTCAAACAAATAACATAAGAAAAGTGAAGAAAAACTGTGTAGTAGTCGGCTGAAACCGGATCTCCCTCGTCTTTCTTTACCTAATTCGGCAAAAGAAGTATTTATAAGATTTGTTTGGCAACTTGGAGTTCTTATGATCGAGCCACCGAAAAAGAAGGTGCACCTTATTGATATAGGTAATAACTTTCAATTCTTTTAAGCCTTTCTTAATCATACTTTCATGTCCTCAGGATCCCTCTCATTCGGATGTGATATCGGATCATTCATGTACCCCTCCTAAACTCGGGTCGTTACATTTACCCAGAGGTATTAACTTTTACACAAAGGGAACTATACTCACTCTTTTCTCATGATTGTCCTAATTAATCACAGCAAGGTAGTTCTTTCTACCCCTAGTCGTGCATAACATTACAAGTTCATTTTTTCCTCTTTCATGATATTTCTTTTCAATGCAAATACATATCAGCTTGTTTTTTTTAAAAATAGGCATATAAATCATTTTTCTCCCTCAATATTACATTACAACCAATCATGAAGACACTCTCCAATCAGTGGGGTCTATCAAAGTGACAACAAAAATACAAGCTAAATAATACGTTTCTAAGCATGCAAGACCTAATGTAGGCAAACGAAGAATTTAAATGTGCATGAGAAATAAGATTTTTTTTTTAAATGGCTAAAAATAAAGATTATTCATATCAAACATCATGTCATATAAGCTAATATCACAAGAGAGTGTGTCATAGACTAGTCATCATAACGAACTACTTAACATGAGCAAACATACATAGAAGCACATAAATAAAATAGCTCTAACTTAAAATAGCTCAGATGCTCAAGGACTCCAGCCAGAACACGGACATACCCTACCTCTAACTTAAAATCTAACATTCTCTCCAATGTGATAAAGAAAAGAAAAACATGGGACAAAATAAAAGGAAAACGAAAAACTTCTCTGAAATTCGGCATACTGGATGGCGATGATATCTGGCTTATCAAAAATTAATTCTCTTCATCTCCTCATGGGAAACAAAAAACTAAAGATCAAGAAAAATTGAAAGAAATAAGATAAAAAAATTTAAAAAAAAAAAAAAACTGAAAGTGAACTTAAACTAAGAAAGAAATAAAAATGTAAATTTTGGATACCTCCAGGTAGCACAATTTTTTAAGGTTGGTATGTTTGACCCAACTCGACTTCATCAACCATAAACACCACATACAACCAAGTCTCCATCTCCCACCCCCAACTTAGGAGGTTGGTCACTGTCCTGAAAAATATGAGTACTAGAACAAATAGGATTATCAGTAGTAGGAGAGTCAATCATATTTTTTTTTTTTTAATTTTCTCATCATGCCTCAGAGTTAGTGTCACACCCCGTCCCAAACTATTCTCTGAGCCTAGGAAAGGACATGACTGCAGCAGTTATCAACCTTTTTATTGACACTTACTGCCTAATAATTCTTGCGGAAATAACTCTAATACCAATGAACAAATTCAACAACCAACTGATTAAGTCAAGGAGACGAACAACAACTGATTAGGTAGGCCCATCTTATTACAACAATGTAACATTTATACAACTTCAAGACTAACAACAAAGTTTACAACAACAACAACTGTAAAAACTCTCCGAAAGTGTAATTGTGGCTTGTGGCAGACCTTAACCTTAGCAGCACCCTAGAACTCCTCACCTTTCGCTACCTGGGGAGGTAAAACATAAAACATGGAAAACATGAGCGATAAAGCCCAGTGAGTGGTGCCTTTAGATAAACAAATAACTTTTACTACAGAAATATACTTTCTGGAAATCAATGCATAGTGTTGGGATTTTTTAGGAAAGGTTTATTTATTTTATTATAAAGGACGGATGAGGTTGTACACGAAATCATGCGTTAGATATGGTTTATGCGTTTGCACCCATGCATCTGAGGTCATGCGTCGGAATGAAGATGCGTTAATCTAATATGCAATGACCCCGCTTTTCTATCACAAGGTTTCTTACGCTCGCGCCAAGTATAATGCGAACGCAAGTTTCTCGGGTAATCCGAGGTCGAACACGGGGACTTGTCACTCAATAATGCTTGTGAAGCAATGCGTTTAAGGCGATGGATAAAAAATAAAAATAAGTTTAATGGATTTACATACTGCTTCTACTCCTAATTAAACAGATTGAGCAAGAGAAGATTTGCGATGAGAATAAGTAGATACACAACATCCATTAATGCATAGTAATGTTTATTATCTTAAATCGCCCGAGTAATCCCAGCTCATTGTACTAACGTATCTCATACCACTCGGTGGTCAGCCGCATGACTATATCTCTATAGTGCATGGTTGCGTCGAGCATAAGATTGTGCCTATCTCTAGGAACAATGCGAACTTCGTTTTAGTGCGCTTCTTCTCTTACCTTCTCAAGTAGTTAGACGCGGCTATTTAACTTATAGACAAGCAATGCAACATCCCATAGACAAGCGTTGCCACAGCCTTTCACCAAGCAAAGAAGATTAACTCACTATACTCGCACAACGCGCACCACTCGATGGGTTGCTACATGCATCCTATCTCTAAGCTACATGATTAAGCATGCGATTTCTCTTGATAAATAAATGTTAAAGACAAACAATGATAGAGATAAAGATGATGAAGAAGACGGCGATGAAGGAATCAAGATTTGTATTGGTCACAAAATGTCTCGATATCTTAAGCTAAAATGTAATACAATACAGAGAATAGAAGAGAAATGAAAGACTCTACGTCAAGGCTACCGATGGTGCCATGGATGAATGGTGGAGATGTCTCTCTCGAGCTCCATCTCCGGCAAAAGCTCCAGTCATCACTCGGTCTAGTTTGTGGAGATGAAGAATTCTCACTAAAAATCTCGTTCAAGCTCTCATTTGTGATCACAAACCTCTGCCTTGAGGCAGAAGTTCGGATGTCTTAAAATGAAGATCCCAAGGGCTATTTATAGAGTTTGGACGCCGACAGCTATAATGATGACGGTATGGCTCACTACTGCTTTTTTCACGGTATGGGCATTATCACATTGCCTTATCTTGTTGATACTCCCAAGGTATGCGTTTGAGCTTAATTTAGCTGAAGTTATTAACGCGTTCTACCCATCTTGGAAACTTCTATTATGGTTATCACTCCATGGCCGCAATCTTCATTTGATCACCGCAATTTCCATGCGTTGGACGCATGCAATTACTGCAACTTCCATGCATTGGACGCATGCAATTACCATTGCGTTTGTCTTTGCGGTCGCCTGGCTTCAGTGCATGCGTTTGATTGTGATTGCTTATTTCCAGCGCATGCGTTTGATTCCTGCAATAGCTATAAACATGTACACTTTGGCACGAAATAACGCATAATATTGGGTCAGTGAGGATTTAGGTGCTAATCGACACAAAACTCAACTTTTCACAAATTCTAAGTATTATCATCGCGTTTTCTACCTGTTAGCCCTCATAATTCTAAATAAAAGGCTTATAATAACTGGCATTTCTGCCAGTTATCACGTAGCCAATAAGAACATTATCACAAGTTCACAATTATTTCTCCAGCCAGACTGCTGGTTTATCCCAGCTCAACTAATGGTTAAAATAATCAATCCCAGCTTGACCGTTGGTTATTACATAATATGAACATTCCCAGCTTTATCGCTGGTTATCCCTAGCATGATCATACATTTTTCCCCAGCACTTTCACACATATACTAAAACAGCATATCAACAATTTCTGTGGAAACTTTCCCTGTACCCTATTATCCCGCCAATGTGCACATCGACTATTTTCCCACTAGCTATGCTTAGGTAACTTAACTATATTTTCCGTCGGTCGTCACCGATTATCATTTCTCGCTGACCGAAGCCGATTTCCAGTCGTAGCCGACTATATTTTCCCTGCAAGTACCTTTTCAAGCATGTTAACTATATTTTCCGGGTACAATTTCAGTTTCCAAAACAAACATACAAGCAATATCTTAACAAGCATAGTAATCAGATAAACATATATCCCTGATCATGCCAATTTAACATTATCCTCTATATATATTTACCTATATATAGAAATTATATCAACAATACAACACACAATAACCACTCACCTTGATCGTTTAGGAACCTTTCTCTTTAGAAGTTCCTTGGTCACCTCGGGCTCCCTTTTGAACCCTACGATCCAGATTCAACTTGAAGTTCAGATTACTCGAAGTTCCATAATTATTTTAAGATACTTCCTTCTGCAAACATGTTCTAAAATGTCTCAGGAAGCTTACCTCAAAATCTTAGCTCATAAATTCTCGTGGTTTGGTCGGAAACATCAAACCATCAAGACTGGCCTAGCTTACCTGACAGCTCGACCCCTCTGTCTTTTCCTCATTCTCCAGCCCGATTCCTTAGAGCTTCTTCTCCGGCAGCCCTACCCTGAAAACTAGACTCATTTAGCTTTTAGATGGCTTTAGAATCACTTCAAACGCACGAGTATTCTGGGAGAACTCATCATCCCAAGTTGATACTACTTTCTATCCTTTCTGTCCGACAGCATCTCCCCTCTTGGAACCTCTTGACCAACGCATGGTCTTACCATCAATGCATAGCCTTCTCCCAATACACTCTTCTTTATGTCCTTTGAAGAGAATTCAGTTCTCATCTGAAGTCTTTGGCCCTATTTATATGCGTCCAAGATTGCTCTAAGGCCGACACCTCCTACTTGATCAACGTAATGTTCAATCAATGCAATCTTAGGTGTCTTCTGCATCCTTAGCCAACACAAAATGCTTAATTTTGCATGTCCTCTTGTGCAACCACCTCATTTGCTTAAGGCTTAAGGTTTCTTCCCAAGAAGCCACATGTTAGGATGACGACCTTGCATGCGTCTATCAACTCTCATATGCGTTAACCACAAATGCGCCCATCCATTTCCGCAACCTACCTATGTCCGGACACCATCAACCGGCACATGCATCCATAAACCCTTGGATGTTCAACGCATAGCACATCACCAACGCATAGTGCATCACTAGCGCATAATGCATCACCAACACATAGTGTATCACCAACGCATTGCACTGTCGCATCCATCGCGTCCATCACATCCAACACATCCATCATCCAATGCATCCAACGCATCCAACGCATCTATCATCCAACGCATCCCATGCATCCATCATCTAATGCATCAAACGCATCCAACATCTAGCGCCCTTGGATATGCAACTTGAGGCTGCCACATGCATTTTCTAACCTCTTCAAGACCTTGGTTGCTGCATGCACTACTAACCTCACAAATAACCTCTCAAAGTCTAATGGCCAACGCATGGCACACACTAACGCATTGTCAAATACTTAGTCATTTTTCTCCTTTGCTTCCAATGCATGGTTACTCTTGGCAATGCCTCTTACCAATACTTTGGCCAATCATGCGTCTAACCTTACAACCGCATGGTTGCCTTCTCAACTTATGCGTTAATGTCTCTTAATACTTCATGTATAGGTCCTTTTGACCTTACACTTAGCCAAATTCCATCAATTAAAACTTAACTCAAAACTACCTAAGGAAAATCTATTCAACACTTAGAAATTTCCTTCACTTCAATATAGGATTTAACTTTCATTTAGTTAATTTCCTTAACCACTTGCTTAAGTAGGGAAAATAGAAATCCGAGTTTCACAGTTAGGGACCCTTGATCAACATCAATAACAGTCCTAGCAATCTTTAAGAAGGTCGATCTAATAGCACAAACAATTTTGCAGAAGAAGAAAAATCAACATTCATATAATCATATAGAAATCAAAAGAGAAAGCTACGTCATTGACTCTAATAAGCATATCTTTAACCAAACCAATTGGCCTAACAAGAGAATGGTCAGGTAACTGCACCAAAATATCAACAAGGTATAGGATGTGGAGATTGAAAGTCAGAATACATAAAAATGATCATTTTGTTTATTGCAGACCCTAAATCTAGCATGGCATACTCAAATTTTCCCGTGCCTATAAGATAGGGCACAAAAAATGTATCTAGGTCATCCTCTTAACAAGAATATTACCTGACGACATTACTTTCTATTTGACCTCTTCCTTTTGTTTCTTTTCATTCTTTTCAAGAAATTCCCCCCAAACTTTCTTGCCCTTTGTAGTAGGGCTTTTGCCACCTGAAGACTAGACAGATTTCACCTCCTCCCTGTGCTCAACTTTCTTAGCAACAGCCAACCTGCTAGGAAAAGAAGCACGAGGGATATTATCTTTTAAATTTAAAGGTGGATAAGATCTTACCTCTCATTTTCTGGGCAGGCTGGCAATCTACTCCTCAATATTCTCAGCATTCTCTTCACTTATAACCTTAACTGGCTCATCAACAGGCACTTTAGAGCTCTTCATACAACTCACAGTAGAAATGGCACTAACATTACACACATTAGGCACTGGTTGGAAAGGAAGCTTTCTATACTAATGTCAAGCCTACAAACCACGTCGGCTAGTTGGTAGATCTGAGTGGCCATACTCTGCATATGAGATGAAGTGGTCTGTAAGAACTTCTCGTGGTTGCTGAATTTGCATGGTAGACTCTGTCGAGCTCTTCACCATATCCTCCAAGGGCATACACGAACTACTCTGACTCTGATGTCCTTGGTTGCCCGAATGACTGTTAATATGCATCTAATCGCCTTGCTGATTCCGAACATAATTTACCTCAGCAACAGGCTCCTAAGATTGTATCTTTGCAGAGAAAACTTGTTTCACAAGAGTAGATAGTTCAGCAATTTCAGCTCTAAATTCACTCACCTATTGTGAAGATATGGATGATTGGGATATGTGATCTCTAGTCCTAAACTGTTGGTTATTTTCAGCCATGGTGGAAATTAGCTTCATAGCTTGAGATGGGGTTTTGTTAACCAGTGCTCCACCTATAGCTACATAGATATTACTTTTACCCTACTACAATAATCCCTCATAAAAATAGTAGATCAGAAGGTGATCTGGATCTGATGGTTGGGGAAGTCCACACAATGGTGCTTGAAATACTCATATAATTAATCCTTATGCCCCTATAGGGTGCTATAAATCTCTTTCTTGATTTTGGCAACTCTAGATCCTAGAAATAATTTATGCAGAAACTTTTTCTTCATTTATGTCTAGTAAATGATGCACCCTGATCGTAAATAGTACAACCAGTCCTTCACATCATCCTTCAGAGAGAACGGAAAGGCTTGTAGGTTGAGTTTCTCCTCAGTTACACTGTAATGGCACATTCCACTACATACAATGTAGAAGTCCTTTGGATGCTTGTGTGGATCTACATCTGCACGTCCAGAAAAAGAAGGCAATAAGTGAATGAGACTAGTTTTTAATTCAAAATTACCTGTGGTCTCAGGATATGTAATGCAGAGGGGCTGTTGAGTAAGGTCAGGACCCGAAAGTTCCTTCAAAGTGCTTTCTTCAGTCTGCGTCATTATCTCTACTCTTCTTCAGATGTGCCTTCTACACAGATTTGTCTTTCAATAGCTTTTCGTTCTCTGGCTTCTCTTCTTCTTCTCCTTTCCTCCTTACCAAGCTCTGCAAAACACAACAAAGAATTTCGATCCTAGGAGGATCGAGTCATACAAAGAAAGGAAAATTCAAGAATGAACAAAAAAACTGAGACCAAATAATTTAACCGTATCCACTCAAAACTAATGTAGTAGTGGTAGCACGGGTCGAACTCAAGGAACCCTCGAATTTCTCAGTTAAACAATTTTTCAGTCCATGGATAACGAAATGGGGGTTTTGTAAAATTGTTTTATTGCAAATAAATTTAAATGTATAAAATAAAATAAAGTGTTGAAATTCAATTTAAGAAAGCTTGGGTTGTTGAGATTCAATTTAAGAAAGCTTGGGTTGTTATGGAATTCTCTTATTTAATGTATTTGATCATAAAATTCTTACTACTAGAGTCAAATAATTGTTTATACCTAGCCAAATTAATTGCAATAGCCAGTCAATTCGACCAGCTAATTAGCCCAACTTAAATTGATGGACAACATGCAAATTTAAGTTGGTTGCATTAAGATCTAGGACAAAGTTAGGTTGAACATTTAACAAGAACAACTTGTAGGAATGAAAGCCCTAACGCAACAAAAGAAAATACAGGACCATTACTTGACATTAATTTAGGAATTCTTAAATATAGGGAAATTCAGAAAACCACATACCAAAAATTAAATATAGCCTACTGTATTATTCCTAGGTTAAGCATGCAATTGAATAATTCTACAGAAAAAGGAAATTGATACTTACTTTTGTATGACAACTCAGACAAAATGGCTAATTCCCCTTTAGGTTGGAATTCAAGAACACCTCAAAAAAGGCTACCTTCCTATTCTCTAAGAATTCTTGGGTAATGGTTTGTGGGAACTAAGTGAATATGGGAAGGAAGAGGAGAATTTACTTTCTTGCTTAATACTACGCCATACTACAACTCCAATGTCCAAGGTAAACATTGATTCTGACGTGGATTTCCTATAATCCTTATCAGTCAGGAAATCAAAGTCGGTGTATCTTGTAAGGATCAAATCCTTAGCTCCATACACCAACATATAGTCCCTCATTCTCTTAAGATACTTGAAGATATTCTTAACGCCAGTTCAGTGGTCTAACCCTAGATTAGACTGGTACCTACTGAATATTCCCATTGCATAACAAATGTCTGGCCTAGTGTAGAGCATAGCATACATTAAGCTGCCCACAGTTGAGGCATAGGGAATACGTCTCATATCCTTAATTTCCTGAAGTGTCTTAGGACATTGTTCCTTAGACAAGTGAACCTCATGCCTGAAAGATAATAAATCCTTCTTAGAGTTCTGCTTCGAATATCGAGTAAACATTTTGTTGATATAAGTTGCTTGAGACAACGTTCTGTTCTTATGATCCCTTGTGATTTGGATCCCAAAAACATATTATTAGGGTTGATGCCCTAAATCTCGTAGGGTCTTATAGTTTATAATTTCATTGTACAAATATTTTATTTATGTAATAAAATATGTGATGTTTAATTTCAGTTAGTTGTATTAATCACAAACCAATAAAGTAACATCTAAGGTTATCTTGTAGCTTAAACACGTATGTAAAGATATACAGGTAGATCATGTTTAAATGATAGCCTAAATGGTCTGTAGTAGATGGATAAGGTTGGATATCTTATCCTAGTGACACTACGAGTATGGCCCACTTTGTAGATGTTACAGTTGTTGTAAAGTGCTACAAATGATCTGATCCTGATCATTCATGTGGAGACATGTGAGTGGGAATGTTCTATACAAAGGAGTTTGTATAATACCGAACCACGAAACTGCTAGTCTCATTATATAACGTCGTTCATAATTGTTCATAATAGAGACTTACATTTCACCAAGATGACCATAGGTAACATGACCTGAATCCTGAGTGAGTTGTGAACTTCTACTCATGAGGGCGGTCCTTTGATTTGTATGGGTGAGAGTGGTTAGATCGTTGATTCAACAAGCTTACCATTTTGGGGATTTGTCTTATTGGGGAGTTGGACACAACTACGTAAGAAGAAATTCACTTCTTTCCCAATATCGGGGTAAGTAGATAAATTGCTCCCTTAAGGTTAATTCTGAGGCTTGAATAATGTGGCGCCACACCTTTTCCTAGCACAAGAGGGTTTAGTCATAGTTAGACTATGATTTATTGTTCATTAGAGAGATTAGTGGTAGTTAAGGAATTTTGGTCCAGCTGTACTTACGAGCAATTTGTGAAGGGTCATTGTACAATTGATTAGTTATATCCAATAGACACAGAAATATATATGTAGTGCGAATAGTGCAGCTGTCGATCTTTAGTGGAGTGCTCAACAGTTAATAGATGTTGAAAATTTTAATTAAAGAGTTTAATTAATTATTCAAGTACCATTGGAGCTTCAATCTATAAGTCCATGAGGTCATCTCTGTAGCTCAATAGAGATTAAATAAGAATTAATTTTGGATTAATTTGAATTATTCAAATCAAATGAGGGAATTAATTATATGTGATATAATTAATTCTACTTAATTATATATGATATAATTACTATAATGTATTTGATACATTATTTGAGAATAAATAAATATTTGAATTTGATGCAAATATTAATTATGTGAATTGGATTCATATAATTAAGTTTAATATAAATAAAATTTATATTAACGCATTGTTGAGAAAATGAAATCTATAGGTTATATTGTTTTTGATACAATATTAAACTATAGGTTATGTGTTATGTTAGATATAACATATAGTTTAATATATATTATATGATAAGGTAGTTATCATTGATATGTTAAATTATTTTAATTTATTTTAAAAATGGTTTTAGGACAGAGTTGTAACTCTCTTCCTCTTATTTCTCTCTATTTTAGTGCATATAAGGAGGTAGTGCTCAAGAGACATACAAAATTCCAAAAAGAGATAGAAGTTTTGCTCTGGAAAAACAATTTTTCCTCTCAGTCACTTCCTCTCTTCCAAAAACCTAAGAACCCACAACTTATTGATTCTCATCTCATTAGAGAATACAGGAGGCTCTTTTCGTGGTGGTAACCATTTGGTTTAAGATTGTACATGACAAGATTCAAAGAAGGAATCTTGTGAAGAAGAGTTCTTCAAGGGTTAGTCTTCTCTCACCCTAATTCTCTCATTTCCTTTTTGTTTGCATGCCATATTTTTTACGATTATGCATAATATTTGTACTATGTAATTTTGATTCTATGAAAATAAATTTTGGATCGATCTCCACACTTTCTCTCCAAAATCTTTCATTTGGAATTGGGCAGCTAGCCATTTTTTAATATTAGTAAAGTACCCTACATCATTCCCAATGAGTAGGATATCGTCCATATAAAGTACCAAGAAAGCTACTTTACCGTTAATGATTTTCTTGTAGACACAAGGTTCATCAACATTCTAATCAAAACCACAATATTTAATCGTAGTATCAAATCTAATGTTCCAAAATCTGGACACCTGCTTCAACCCATAAATGGTTCGATTTAGCTTGCAAATTTTTTGCTCCTGATCTTAGGCTACGAATCCATCGGGCTGAGACATAAAGATGCTTTCTTTAAGATCTTCAGAAAGGTAGTCTTGACATTTATTTTCCATATCTCATAGTCATAATATGTGGCTATGGATAAGAGAATTCTTATAGACTTAAGCATAGCAACAAGGGACAATGTTTCCTTATAGTCAACCCTTTTCCCTTTGGGTATAACCCTTTGCTACAAGTCTAGCTTTGAAGGTTTGTACCTTTCCAACTACATTTTTTTTTATTTTATAGATCAATTTACACCTTATGGGTTTAACCCTTTCAGGTAGATCTACAAGTTCCCATATTGAATTGAAGTACATAGACTCCATTTCAAGGTCTATAGTTTTGCCTATTGGTCCTTATCTACATCATTCATTGCCTGCTTATAGGACAATGTTTTCTCAATGTCATCATCTAGTATGACAACCTGAGTTTAAGTTAAACCCAAGTAACGGTTAGGTTGTGATATAACCCTTGCACTGCATTTAGGCACTCTCAACGATTGAGAAGGATGAGACTGACCTAAAGTGTCGGCTTCTTCATTAACTCTTGATGAAGGACCAACTTCATCAACAACCCTTGTTGATTCTTCAGTAGTTTCATTTAATACTAATTTGCTCTATGGTTTATGATATCTTATGTGGTCTTCCTCCAAGAATGTAGTGTTTGTCGATACAAACACTTTATTTTTTAGGGTCGTAAAACAGACCACCTTTCGTCTCTTTAGAGTAACCAACAAATTGGCATAACCTTGAACGAGGTTTCAATTTATTAGATTTGTCACTGGCACGTGTGTAGGACAATCCCAGATTCTGAGTAACGTAAACTAAGATTACACCCCCTTCATAACTTGAAAGGTGTTTCAGGAACACTCTTCGAGGGAACATTATTCAAGATATGAACTGTAGTCTCTACTGCATACCTCCAAAACGAGCTAAGCAATTGAGCATAGTTCATCATAGAATGAACCATGTCTAACAAGATTCTATTTCTCCTTTTTGATACACCGTTCTACTGAGGTGTACCAAGTGTTGAAAATTGGGATTGAATTCCATGTTCTATTATATAGTCTTCGAATGTTGAACCCATGTACTTTCCACCCGATCAGATTGAAGTGTTTTAATTGTTTTACCTAATAGGTTTTCAACTTCAGCCTTATACTCCTTGAACTTTTCAAGTGCTTCAGACTTATGTTCCATTAGGTATAAGTAACCTGTTAGGACACTGATCCTTAAAAGGACTTTATTGTCATAACGTGTTGGCACAATCTTCCAAAACAACAACTAAACGATGAAGTATTCTTCATTAAACGATATGAGTTAAATAAAGACTAGACGATCGCTTACAGTTGTTACTCGATCGCTTACAAAATTCTAAACGATCGTTTACAAACTCTATACGATCGTTGAGTAATATTAGACGATCGCTTACAAAACACTCCGCGATCGCTTACAGAATGCTACACGACCACTTACAAGATATTACATGATTGCTTACCAGATACTACACGATCGCCTACCAAATATATATGATCGTTGAGCTCTGTTACTCGATCGCTTAGACAAAGGTAGACAATGAGCTTTTTTTTCTTTTTCGTTAATGGGTTAAGTTAAGGGTGGGGGTTCCGTGTATCGTCAGTACAAGATAGAGTCTACACGATGGTAACATTCGAACTCCTACTCTCGAGAACTCACCTTCCTTACTCCAGATATGCAAACTTTCGGGCATTCTCTTCCGGTTTCTTTCTTCTTTTAAGTCTCAACTACTCCCAACAGAACTGAAAGTAGTTTAGTTGTGGTCCCCCAATCTTCTTAACTGACTCAACCGTCGACTTTTTCTTATCTCATCTATTCTTTCTTTTTTGATATTGCAGCATAATTGGCGGCCTATCATTACCTCTCCCCTCCACCTTTACCTTGTCCTCAAGGTAAAGTTCTGGGAATTGATTCTGAAAATCATCTAATACCTCCCACGTCGACTCACTCTTTGGCAGTCCTTTCCATTTCACTAAAACTTCACGTCCCCGATGTTGCATCCTAGGTTGAGAGCTCAACACAGCTTCTGGTTCTGGTAGCCGAGTATGATTTTCATTGGTTAAAGGTTTTATAGATGATTTTTCTTCGGCTGTCCAACCATTTTTTTGAGCTGCGACATTTGAAAAACTGGATGGTTCGACACTGTTTGCAATTTCAACCATACCCAATGCCCTACTTGCAATTCAATATCACATTGTTTCTTATCTACAAACTTCTTCATTTTCTCTTAAGCCACCCTCAAATGCTTCTTAAGTACTCGTAAGGCAACATCCTATGTTTTCATCATACATTTCAGACTGATCCCTGCCTTTGTCAGACTTGGGTTCACTTGCAGAGTAATCTTCTGACCCTCATGAACAAACGTCATTGTTAGGTTCTGTCAATCTACTTCTGTTTTCTCAAAGAGTGTAGCCATTGCACCCTCAAAATCAAGTCAACACTCCCTAACTCCAACGGCAAGAAACAATCACACACTCTCCAATCATCCAGCCTCATTTCCACATTTTTGTATACTCCTTTACCTCGCACTGCGGTTTCTGGTCCCAAAACTACTCCATAATTGGTCGTGTCTATGATGTTTAACTGCAGACGATTCACTAGACTATCTGATATAAAGTTATGCGTAGCTTCACAATCACCAGTATCACCACCGATTCTCCTTTGATTTCCCCTTTAATCTTCACTGTTCGAGGATTAGTCAATCCCACAACCGAGTTCACAGAAAGTTCAGCAATAGGCGAAATTTCCTCACTCAACGTCAACATATTCAATTCTAACGTCTCTTCCCTTACTTTGTCATCTTTATACAACTCCCATTCCTCATCAGGTGCCTGTACTACAAGTAATCTCAATTCTCTCAACTCCCGTCCTTTGCATCGATGCCCAACAGTATACTTTTCGTCGCACCGGAAATAAAGCCCTTTTTCTCTCTTCGACTGAAATTCAGCATTTGTTAACCTTTTTGCCAGAATTTCTCTCCGATTATCGTTATTCGACGTTCCTCACAACGTGACTATCCTCATTGGAAATGGCTCTTCGGTCTTCCTTCCCTCTTTCGGTTCACTTCCGCCTACTATCTTGCTCATATTTTCTATATTGAATTTCAAAGAGTTCGAATTTTGGATCTTACCTCCGTATGTTCGCGCTCGATCCGCTTCGAACCGGGCATTTTCTCTATCTTCAACACGTTGTGCCAACGACAACATTTGCGCTAACCCGTTCGGATCCCAGCATTCAACTTCAGGTTTTATCCACGGTGTCAAACCGTTCATGAATGTCTCCTCTAGAACTTCCTTTGGCAGATGAGGCAACGATGGTACTAACTTATCGAACAGATTTCAATATGCCTCCACAGTCGTTTCTTGTTTAATAGCCAAGAATCTTCCACAGATCGATCCATCTCTTAAAGATCGGAATCGGACTACATCCTTTTCTTCAAGTCTTCCCAATATTTGAACGACTCTCTACCTTTCTTCGACTGGTACCAGTCTGATTCGATATCGTCTAAACTCACAACTGCCACCGCCATCTTCTCAGATTCAGTCAACTTATGAATTTGAAAATAGCAATCTGCTCTGAATAACCACGCGTCTGGATCACTTCCGCTAAACACCAACATTTCTAATTTCTTGCATTTACTTCGATCGTAAATCGCGTCTTCACCGGCTGCTTTCACCAAACTATTTGTTTCGCACACATTATGGGTATTCGATCCTTCTGCCTCTTTTGTCACCTTTGCCTTTCTCTTGGCCATTTCTGTAACATAGGAAATGAGCATTTGTTGATGTTTCTCTACCTGCAATCCCAATCGCTCAATGTTATTCGCTAACGATGCTAAATTCACCTCTATGGTTGGCAATTTCTGCATTTCGACTCTGAGTTCAGAGATCTCTTGGTCTAGTAACTCCAGTTTCTCTTCAAAACATTTCTGAGCCATGATTGCCCAGGTGGTTGCTCTGATACCAATTTGTTAGGACACTGGTCCTTAAAAGGACTTTATTATCGTAACAGGTTGGCACAATCTTCTGAAACAACAGCTAAACGATGAATGTTTTCTTCATTAAACGATATGAGTTAAACAAAGACTAGACGATCGCTTATAATTGTTACTTGATCGCTTACCAAACTCTAAACGATCGCTTACAAACTCTATACGATTGCTGAGTAATACTAGACGATCGCTTACAAAACACTCCGTGATCGCTTACAGAATACTACACGATCGCTTACAAGATATTACACGATCACTTACCGAATACTACACGATCGCCTGCCAAATACTATACGATCGCTGAGCTCTGTTACTTGATCACTTAGACGAAGAGGTAGACGATGAGTGGCACACCACGATAGAGTCTACACGATGGTAACACCCGAACTCCAACTTTCGAGAGCTCACCTTCCTTACTCTAGATATGCAAACTTGCGTGCGTTCTCTTCCGTTTTCTTTCTTGTTTTAAACCTTAACTTCTCCCAACAGAACTGAAATTAGTTTAGCTGTGGTCCCCCAACCTCCTTAACCGACTCAACCACCGACTTCCCCTTATCTTCTCTATTCTTTCTTTTTTGATATTGTAGCATAATTGGAGGCCTTTCATAACCATACCTCGAATAATCATCTATGAAAGAGATGAAGTATTCGTACCCTTATCGAGCTTTTACATTCATGACTGAAAGATCTGTATGTATGAGCGCTAAGGGCTCTTTGGCTCTATAACCTTTTCCACTAAAAGGTCTTTTAGTCATTTTCCCCTCAAGAAAAGATTCACATAGAGGTAATGAATCATCTTCTAGCTCGTGTAGAAGTCCACTCTTTACCAATCTCCCAATTCTATCGAGATTTATGTGATCTAATCTCAAATACCAAAGATATGTATTCTGTTACTTGGAGAAATTCTTTGCCTTTTTGTTTGAGTATCAACAGTTTTAAACATCTCATGATTTAAAAGTACTTTTGCTTCAGTTGGTCTTAACAAATACAAGTTGTTTTCTAATTTAGCTGAACAAATAGTCACACCATTTTTCATAATGAATGCTTCATTAGATGAAAAAGAAACTAAATACATTTGTTCGATTAGACAAGAAATAGATATAAGGTTTCTCTTATCTTAGGAACCATATACAAGTTTTCAAAAAACAAGTATCTATTTCTAAAAAATGACTTTGCAGCTCCCATTACACAAGTTGAAATGGTGTCTCCCGTTCTAACCTTGAGCGTCATTTCACCCTCATTGAGCTGTTGGAAGGAACTAATTCCTTGTAAAGAAGAAAAAGACATGATTAGTGGCTCTCGAATCAAATATCCAAACATTATGGTCATTTTCTACTAAACAAGTTTCTAGAACCGGTAAATCGTATTTACCTTCTTTTTCTTTCTTCTTCTTGGCGAGGTTCTTGAGGCAATTGCATTTTTAGTGACAATCCATATTGCAGTAGAAGCACTTACCTTTTTTAGCCACTTTGGCCTTGCCCTTGCCTTTCCCAGCAGCGGGAGCCTTCCCCTTCCATCCTTTCTTTTTCTGGATCTTTTTAGAACCAGACGATGATTGAAAAACTTAGTTCCAGAGGAAGAACCCTTATAAAACTTCTTGGAATGGGTAATATTTTCCTCTCCTTCTATTGGTCCCTTATTTTCCATAAGAGACTAATAAGTTTGTAACTCATTCAGGAGGGTAGTTATGGTGTAGTTTATTTTATTTATAACCGCATTGGTACAGAATTGGAGGAAACTCTTTGGAAGAGATTTCAGAATAAATGACACCTGACTTTGCTCATCGATAATCACACCATTCATCTCAGTGACATTGAAGTGGATCATCAGATCGAGAATATGTTCTTTCATTGATTGGCCTTCCTTCATTCGCGCATTATAAACGTACTTGAGGGCCTCATACCAGATCTGAAAAGACGGTTGTCCAAACACCTCCTGGAGGGACTCCATAACCTAACGTGTAATGATCATGGTCTCCTGGTTGGACTCCATAACCTAACATGTAATGATCATGGTCTCATGTTTCTTGGTAAGAACGTCAGACGGACTTGCCAAGATATAGACTCAAGCCTTGTCACTAGCTTTTGTCCAGCGGTCATAAGCATCCCTCAATGCTTGGGATGCATTTTGAGCAGGGATTGGAGGACACTCCTCCGTTAAGATGAACCGTAGATCATCTATAACCAGAATCGTATTCAAGTTAGATTTTTCATATCACATAGTTTTCCTCGGTTAGTTTTTCATTCTTAAGTAAGGAAATGATTGTGGAAGACATGCTGAAATGAATAACAAACAATTGACGGTATTAATTATATTTGCCTTAACCCATTACACAAAAATAAGTATCCAATCAATTCAGCAAAAAAACAAGCAATCAAAGAACCCTAATAAAACTAGTGATTTAGATTTGCAACGATACTTCAGAGATTTAAAGCAATAGTCATCGAAGAGTGATCAGCTACCCCTCCCTTGAATTGAGACAATCACAGTTAATTACTAATACCAGAATAACCCTTATTCCTAGAGTTCTTAGCTACTGTTATTTAGCCAAGAATTCATTAACTAGCTTAATTGATCCCATAAGTGTGACTTTACCATTTTTGGATCCCAGAGGTATACTTCAACAGGCTACCGTAAGAAAAAAACAACTGTTGAAGATTAACCTAAGAAACCCTATCCATTACTGAAGTTTGTGTTGTTCTAAATCCTATGATCAGGCACTCCGAAGGGATGGTCGCCCTAAGACGATACGCAGACGGACCATAGGAATCTCACGGTGCAACATAATGGAGGAGATCGTAGGATACGTTGACATGCGTCCTTCTCCCGCTTACTGTGAAAACTTTCCCTATTCACCTTGGTATTGAACACATGCAAACACTTTTCGAAGGAAGGCCACTCCCCGAGCGACACTAAGCCGAGCATGGATCTCACGATGTGAACTCTTAGGGATGTGAGAGCTAAAAGTCGATATATCCCATATACCATTTTTCTCCCATTAAATTATTCTACTACTATAGAGTTTTATTATACTTAGTTAAATTCTGGTTAATGAATCTATCTAAGTCTATGCCTATTATAACTCCACTACTACAAACATTGGATTACTTGACATTTTTCCAATGTCAAGTAAAGGGTATACTTGACACTTATAAAAGCGTCGAGTATTCAACTGTCAAGTATAATGTGATAACTTGACTTTGAAAAAAAGGTCAAGACAAATGTTTCTTGATACAATTTTCGTGTCAAAAAAGATGATACACTTGACATTGGTGGTATGTCAAGTTTATTAATTCTTGACATTGATTACATATCATATATGATAACTCTTGACGTTTTTTATTTGTCAAGTATATGTCTTTTTTTTTTCAAATTAAATGCCCCAATTGATATTCTCATTTTCTGCCTTGTATTCCAATAATACAATTACATAAACTAAATAAACATTATACATTTAAGATCTATCAATTCAATATATTCACTAAAAATTCCATATGTTCAACTTGACCTTTCATATGAACACTCCTCACAAATTACAACAATATTTCTCTTTCACATGTACATGCACAAAATAAAATCTCAACTATTGCTTTTGTATACAAAACTTAACTTTCAACAAATACAAAAGTGACAAATTGTTTAATAAGTAACCTCTCAACAAAGTACATTATTTAATCTATACATTGAGTTTTGAAGTCTAAAGATCGAGAACTAAGGGTCAGGCAAGCTATGTTTAAACAAGTCAATCTGCAAAATAGAATAAAGGGCGATAACATCAAATTTCAAAATATAGAAATAAGTGTTAAGATATAACAATGACAAAAAGTCACGCACAAGGAAAAATGTACATGATTGGCTTACTTTATGTAATGGAAAAATATCATACTTGAAACTTAAAAAATATCTGCAACTTAAAGTCAGAGACTTATTGGGATTTCATTCATTCTCTTTTGACCATATCCAGCCTCAGGAAGAACAATTACCTTTCGCTGCAAAACAAAGGAAGATGAGAGAGATTTGAGAAAATATAATAAAGAGGAAGAAGATTATTAACAAATCGAGCATATGCTAAAATTTAAAATAGAAGAATGCAGACACATTTCCCCCAACTTTCAAAACTTTCAAGCGAAAGTGACTTGACACAGTTGTAATCCCTCTATAAAGGCAATCAAAGTGCATCTTTGATTAAAAATAATAATAATAATAATACGGGAATCAATGAGTAGAAGAGAATATTGGAAGCCCAATCTTATCTACAACAATAAAAAAAATTTCAAAATTTCATTCACCAAAATAACCAATTAGCTCCAAATAGATTACCCAAAGTGCAGCTTGATTCAAATGCCACTTCAAAACTACAACAAAGTAATCCAACTTACAAAAGTTCAATAATAATGGTTACAAAACACAAATTCCAGCAACTATGTAACAATGCTAAAAGAGTTTCAAGGCCTTAATACCTATCAAAATGTCCAAACATCATTAACTTTGTTGGACAGTGGCTCCAATCCCTTGAAATCTTTGAATTGAACATAAAAAATTGAAAATAACTCAATTATTAGACCGATACTTCAATGGGTAACAAAGAACTATTAATACTAACCTCCAAACTTATCAAAACCTTGCGAAGATCGGTCTCAAACCTATTGGACAATAACTCAACTCCTTCTAACACTTTAAAATCAATCTCATCATCAAACATTCAAACAAGCAAATCATTACAAAAGATGCTATGTTAGACCCCAAATAACAAATTAAATATTTGAAAGTACGGGACTAGAATTGGAAAAATCTCAAATCATAGGAAATAAAATGATATTTAAGAGAAAAAATGAGGTAAACCAAACCCTACCGCTGACCAAAAACACCCACCGATACCGAGAGATCTGCGAACAACAATGCCTCTAGACACACCTGCGAAAGACAGCCCCTAAAACTGGAATCAATCTTCTCAAAAAACACCCACACTGGAAACCCACTAGCCAGACACGAACCGAAACCCACACAGCTGCACTAAACCAACTGAACACTCCACGCCTCGAACGCCAACGTCGATGATGGACGACTTCAGATGGGTGGTACACAATGATACACGACTTCATATGGGTGGTACACGATTTACCCGCCTCGAACGCCAGTGTCGACGACGGACGGCTTTAAGCAGTTTCGTATGTTCCTCTTGCTCAAAATTGGCAACCCCAATCTCTTATTTTAGGTGGTACACGATGGGTGCCCTAACAAGAAGAAAATGAGATTAATTACAAAAATGTCATCAGCCCGTATTTACAAGTTTGCCTTTGAGCCTTTAATTCCACCAATTTCATAATAAAAGCCCACTTAAATAAATTGTTATTTTCTATAAATCTCCCTCATAAAAATAATAAAGTAAAAATGGAGAGAAAGATAAAAAGAAAATAAACAGATTTGGGGATTAGGATTTCTTCTATTCTCCCTTTTTACTTTTTACTTTTTTCTTTTCAATAAAGGGAGGGAAGGTCGAATGGACATAGCAGCCGCATATAAGAGGTTAAAGATCAATCGACTAAATCTAGGAAATTTAACTCTTTTACTTATTTAAAATAATAAGTTAATTATTTTTTATATTTTACCTCACACGAAAAATGTGTCAAGTAAGAGCTTCTTATATTTGACACGACAAATGTACCAAGTAAGACCTTACTTGACACGAAAAATGTGTCAAGTAATGGTTCGTGTGAAAATATCCAAAACATTCCATCAATCTCCGCTTTTTTAACCCTTTTACTTGACATTTTCTTTTCTAAAAGGTCATTACTTGACTTTTTTTCAAAGAAACGTCAAGTAATTAAAAACTACAAGTATTAAGTAATGTAGATTTTGTAGTAGTATATTACAGTAAAGACCTTATTATAAGAGTTATAATAGGCATAGACTTAGATTCATTAACCAGAATTTAACTAAGTACAATAAAACCTTATAGTAGTAAAATAATTTAATGGGAGAAAAATGGAATATGAGATATATCAACTTTTAGCTCTCACGTACCTAAGAGTACACATCGTGAGATTCATGCTCGACTTAGTGTCGTCAGGGGCGCGGCCTCCCTTCAAAAAGTGTTTGCATACCAAGGTGAATAGGGAAAGGTTTCATAGTAAGTGGGAGAAGGACGCCTGTCAATGTATCCTACGGTCTCCTCCATTATGTTGCACCGTGAGATGAATTAAACCATTTAATTAACCTAGTAACATTGCATGCGATTAATTCAACTCAAGTTTCAGGTTAGTTCACAGGTCGGAGGTGTTCCATAAACCGTGATCTTAAGAATCCCCAACCTAGACAAAACTTCACTGGTAGAGTTCCCTTATAACCTAAAGTCTTATTTGTCCTACTAGTCATATTTTAAATCTATTAAAAAAAATAAGACATAATTCTAATCTTATTAGAATTAATGTGATTTAAGGTCTAAAGTAATTTTAAACATTTTTAAATTAATTCAAATTCTCTAAGATCCTAAGTCTGTATGAACGACTCTTTATTATAGGTTGCTGGTTATTAAATATTAATTTTATAACTATTACAAAATTAGTTATTAGTCGAATAATCATGCTTTCTATGGTTTACTTGATTAATAATTCAATTCTAATTTATAAGAAAACCATATTACATATATTTCATGACTTTAATATAATAATTATATTAAACTATGGATGTGTCACACTCAACGCATATTGATTTTCAACTTATTAATATAACACTTATATTAAACAACTCATGAAAATCCATCAAGTATATACAACACATTAATAAATATAACTCTTTATATTTACCTAAGTAATGTCATGTATCATGTTTTTCCAATTTCATATATTTAACATATCAAAGTATATTACATAATTCATAAAATTATACACATCATGCATTAAAACAATACATTATAATACTTATAATATATTAAAATGCATGAACATGCTTAACTTATGGTGAGATTTATCTAAATGGTATCCATAAAGCATTTAAATAGCAAATAAACTGGTAATTTGGCCCCTAGGATAAAATAAAGCAATAAATCACAATAATTATGCTAATTTTATCCTAAAACTGCTTCTACCACTTCAGAACCAGATCATACCAACTCGAATCGACCCAAACTAAACCCCAAAACCACGAGCCAAGCCAACCCAGTGTAAAATCGGATCAAACCACTTTGAACCAGCGAACTAGATCGAACCACCCTAGATTGTAGAACACAAACGTCTAGTGCATTATGTATTGGAAATGTTTGTTACTAGATTAAATGTGATATTTGATGAACCAAACTTTATTGAGGTCTTTAGCTGATCAAATACAATTTATAAACTATCGATCTAAAAATTACTATCACTACTGGGTAGTAATAGCAACAAGACCAGGTCAAACTATAAGGAAACTAGGTATAATCTTTCTAAGTTAAATTTATTTATAGAAAGAAGTAAAGAAGAAGGATTGAGATTTGATAGGCAAAATGTGAAAAAGAAAGTGTGAGAATGTAAAATAATAGTGAGAGAGATAGAAGAATATAGCAATTTGGCTGAGAGACAGTTAGATGGATTCATCTATTGATTTATCACAAGAATAAGATTATCAAGATATTATAGCCTAGTCGACTGATTCAAAAATGCTAGACAAACTCCCTTAACTAATTTATCAAACATAGATAATCTAAATAATTCTAAACAAACCAACAAGTTGGACACAATAGCATTTCATGTTATTTAATTAGTTGTATTAAGCCTAGGGATTGATTAGGACGACTAATTAAATAGGTCATTTTCAATTTTATCGCTTTCCTAATCCTAAGACCCATTATGAGAACTTGGAAATGCTAAAGATGTGATCACTACTATAATCCCAACCTATTGCTACTCAAATTAAGCATATCTTCATGACAATTACTGATAATCCTGACCTACCATAGTCGAAATAAACATGCAAACTACATTAAGTTATCAATTTAATCTACTTATCATATTTGTTCTAAAAGTTAAAGGAAGGAAAAGAAAAGTAAATCAGAAAATACATGAATAATCCATAAAAATCTCACAGTACATCCATAAATAAATGGCCAATAAACCTCAAAATCAACGTTTTAAGTCTAGTGACGAATCTCGGCACCATAATCTTCAATTAAAAGCCAACATAGAGGAAATCTCATAAGCAAAAACCAAATATAAAATGCCTAACAATGCTTCAAGGCAGTGTAGCAACGCTTGCCTTCTATATTGTAGCATTGTGAAACGTTGCGATGCTCGAGCTAGGGACATTTATGTAATCTTCTCCAATTTGCTCCAGAAAGCTCCAACTTAAACCCTAAATCGTCCATAACGATTGAAAAAATACGTATGTTTGATTGTGTATATTAAGGTGTTTGTATTGCAATATGATTATGGTTGAGTTAGCATGCAATTAACGGAAAGAAACAGAATCATTAAGCACTCTAATTCTATCAATTTTAGCATAGAAACCTGCAAGTTCATATACTGAAAATAGTGTTTTGAAGATATACCTTTGAAGAACTCTTCAATCTTCAAATTCAACTTGAATCTTTTCTATAACAAGATGTAAACTAGTCGAGCTTTCGGATTCACCATCGTTTGTGAACCCGCGTCGATGCAAATAAAAATTTATGTGCACTAAACTAACCCCTTATACTAATTAGCAGTACAAGTAGTAAGTCTGAAGTCGAACCACAGAGAGCCGAATATGGATTCCTCAAAGATTAGAACTTGTAGGAAGTAACCAAGGGGGGGGGGGGGGGATGAGAAATTCTGAAATAAATTTGCTAGAGAACAAAAAAAAAAAAAAACAAATACTTAGCTTGGGTAATTATAGTTTAACTCATTTCTCATCAATTCTATCATAGACTATTCAAAAGATGCGTGAGAATATTCGAATTAAAACTTAGCCTATTCAATTAGAATTCTAACCGGTAGTCCATAAAATCAAGTTAATTAACAGAAAAGCGAGAATCCTCAACCAACCAATCAATCAACAGGCATTAAGATTAAGGGCAAAGCTAAGTCAATTAATTGATTTACATCGTCTAACTAATTAATTGAGCGAGATTTATCTAAGTTAGAAAGTAAATGCTTGCTAATTGGAATCCTAAATCAACACAACAAACTAACTTAACTCATGCTTCTAGGTGACGGCTACCAAACGATTACAAATTAGGGCTAATCAAAGCAATCAATTTTACATGCACAACTAATTTGTCAGATTATCCATACACAAAAATTGAAGAATAAGCTCAAGATAAATTCTCATAAATTCATAATAAAAACTCACAGAATTACAATACGAGTCTCAAGAATTTAATTGGAACCAAACTAAACTAACAAACCCAAGCTAAGTTCTTACCATTTAGCTTCGAATCATGCTCGAATTAAATACAATTGGCAAAGGGGAAGACTTTTTATAAAATTTTGGTGTAAAAAGGGAGCTAAAACTAGGATGGACAAAGTGGCAGCGTTCAAGAATCAGTGTACTCGAAGATTCTGTAATCGACTGACCCAAATTATTCTTTTATAAAACTACTGCAACATTGCAACGCTAGGAAGAGCATTGCAATGTTGCGGTGCATAATGGTCGAGCATCATGCAGGCGTTGCATGATTCTGTGTTGTGCGCGCGCTGGGGTTATGCGTCCGTCAAACCACATAGCATTGCAACACTTGGCAGAAGCGTTGTAACGCTACCTATTCTGTCTTAGAGATTTGGAGGGTAGCATTGACGAGTGGTGCGACGGTGGCGTTGGGACATCTCTGAAGCATTGCGCTTGGGGCAGCATTGCAATGTTGCCCTGCATTCGAGCATTCTGCCTTCTAGCATTGAGCTAGCGTTGAACTTAGGCTTATTGGGAGCGTTGCAACACTCGGCAGGGTAGCAGTCTTCACTCCTTCGTCATTTGATCAATTTAGCTCATAACTTCGTCATTTTAGCACTTTTTTGTCCTGAACGGTTAATCCAATTGCTTGTATACTCGAATCCTACAAAATGATCGATTTAACCAAATTAAATAGCTAAACAACTCTAAGTTAAGCAGAAAAATATAACACATTTCCAATGCTATCATAGACCACCACGTGATCTTCCCTACTATGCTTTAGAACCTTAGATTGAATTATGGGATCCAAAATGAGAATCAATTGAAGGGATTTTTTTAGAATTTTCATATTGAGTAGAGAACCATTCTCCTCCAATTATCTAAAAAAATGCACGTTGCTTCATCTCAGCTAAATTGAACTGAGTTTTATTCAAATTGCCTTATGCAATCTAATTACATTATCACTTGACACCAAATAAGTTAAGTGTTAGTGGGAATTGAATGCTTAAAGTGGGAATTGAATGCTTAAAGTGGGAATAATCCACTATCAATCTTTAATTGATTTAAAAAATGAATTTTCTTATATTTAAATTAAAACTCAATTTTCTTTACTTTAAATTTTCAATAAAATAAATTAAAATAAAATTGAATTTGATATTTGAATTTTCATAAAATTCAAATTTCTAATTTTAAATAAAATTAATTTAATTTAAATAATTAATTGAATAATTTAATTAATCAAAATAATTTAATATCCAATATTAAATTATTTATACCACCAATTCCAAAATCATGAATCTCTATTCATGTAATTTAATATTTAAATCATATTTAAATATTATCTAATTTCGTTTAATTCGATAATTAAATGTGTAATTATATCATATATAAGTACTGATTTTCTTAATTCATATTTGATTGTTTCAAATTTACTCATCACGCTATTCTAAAGTTTAATCCGTTTGTGAGCTAATAGGGGGACGTAATGGCCTACAGATCATGGCCTCCAACGATCCGAGATTAATTGATTAGATTCTTCAAACCGAATTAATCAACATTCGTTAACTACCAGATCACTCCATTAAAGCCCGTAGTTGCACTCTCCTAACTGTAGATATATTTCTGTCCACTCGATATAACCATAATTAGTAAGTCAACCCTTCACAGGTTGTTCATAATAACGACTAAGTCAAAAGTTATTTTACCTTTAAGATTACATCTTGTTTCTTAAGTCCCACTAATCCTCTAATGGATAGTTGATTTGTGATCCAATCACAAAACTGAGTCCCTTTTGGGCCAATAAGAGGGTGGAGCCCTTTGTTTAAGACGCGGAGTTAGCATTAAGAGAACGACCTTTCTACTATCCCTAAAACAGATAGGAGTGAATTTCATCTTGCACCCTATGTCCTCAGCTATCTATCCGGTCTTGCCCCTAAAATGAGAGGCTTATTGAGTCGGCGCTATTGAGCCAACCCTCATCCATGCAAATCTAAGGATAATCCTGAATAAATAGAAGTTCATAGTTAGCTCAGGATTAAGATCAAATTACCTAGGTCATCACTTTAAAATAGCCAGTCTTAAACAGTAAACAACATTATAAAGTAAAGTGACTTATTTATTGGTCAGGTCTTATACAAACTCTTTGTATAGGATGTCTATGATTCAGGATCACATCGTTTGTACAAAGTACAAAGTAGTTGCCTCCGATAGTGTTTCTAGAATAAGGTAACCGACCTTGTCCGTATACTTATAGACCGTTTTGGTTATCTACTCAAACTTGATCCACTCTTATGTCTCCACATAAAGTCCAAGTACTCATGTAATAGCCATGGATTTTAGTTTATTGGATTTAGTGCAGTTTACATATTCAATAACAATTTTATTGAATAAACTTTAATAACTTCTTTATTGCAAATAGAATATGTTTAATCTTACAAACTGCGAGTTTTAAGACATATAACCCAATAGATTGACTTATTTATTACATATAAAACTGGAACAACATGGTTCTATAATGTGTGCGACGTGTCTTACAACATGCTAAGACATTGTTAGTGACATTGTATCTTGATAGACAAAAAATTCTGCAGAAGAATTTTTTTATCTGTCAATAAAATTTTGCAGATTTCATGGCAGCTGTCTTTTTCCTTGCAGAGTTGATTTCTTCCTTCCTTGAATATCTTCTCAAAGTTGTCCATATAAATATTATGGTTTTGTTCATTTTTAGGGTTGACCGTTTTGAAGAATATTTGTGTTGTAGTTTTGTGTTTGTGCTGAAAACACAAGTATATCAATCCATGAGATTGTGAAACTTTTTCTATTATCGATCTTAAGTGTTTCTCTAGATCTTATTGATTTATTTTTCATTAGTTTGAGAGTAGATTCTCAAACTTAGGGGGAGCCTAAGTTCAACACAAGTAAAGTGGTATTTGCTAGATGGTGAAAAGATTATGCTTGAGAGGGAGCCTTACACTTAGGGGAAGCCTAAGTGATCATTCACTAATATTCTTATACTTAAGGGGAGTTTAAGTATGTTGAAGGTGAGGGGATCTCCCACTTAGGGGGAGCCCAAATTTTATTATGAGGGAGTCGCATACTCAGGGGGAGCCTAAGTGATCGTTGTCTAAGTTGGGCTATTCGAGTGTCACTATAATTGTCATTATTTTACATATAAGTACATCTTTGTAATTGCTTGATTTTATTTAGTGAATATATCTTTCTACGGGTACACTTCCCTCTAGATGTAGGTAGTATTGCATTAAGTTGGGTTATCAAACTCTATATACTGTTCTGACTTTAGTTTTCTATTTTTATCTATGATGCTTTTGGAAATATTGTAACATCATGTGTAACAAGGTAACAAGTTTTTTTTTTTTTTTTTTGTGTTAGGTAACCTTTATTTCAGCTTATAAATATGAACATATATACACATAACACCTTAAACCAACAAGATTAGAGGGCCTACGAATAGCTCATTAAGTAGCTATCAACCTCCCATTTCCTCTTTCACTAACATAACACATGGTCTTACTACATTTAAACTTGATGGTAGACTGAAGTGCATGTCTAAATTCTTAAAGATAAAAGCTTCTTGTCTCTAGTGCAGTGCATACTGTCAATAAGTAATAAGTAGATAGTACTCCAAGTATCATAACCAAGGAATATATGTAACAAATTTTATATAATTAAGCAAAATTTTTTCTTAAAATAATTGAAGATAACTAGAAAAATAATTTTGAAAGAGAGTTGTGTTAGTAAAAGAAAAAATAATGATAATGAAATGAGGGATTCAAACATGCGTACACCGTTGTTGAAGAATGTAACCTTTTATGCAATCGCAATTTTGAGTTAAACTTAAACAATGTGAACTAGATTCAAGACCTATTCGACCTCCTATATGAAATATCTTTAGAAGCCTAAGCCAATCACGTCGTGGTCGCATATTGGGCACATCCTTGGTGCAATATTGCTCTGTATTTTATCATCTAATGCGTTATGGCTGCATCTTGGGTGTACCTTTGACAAATTTATACAAATCAAATGATATAAAAATACAAAATAACTCAAAATTGACTCTTGTTGCACATATTTAACTTTGTTTTACAAATCATGGCTAATAACACATGCTTAACTTGTTTTTGCATTAAAATTACTCATAATTATATAAAATATGACTTTAAACACATGATTTTCAGTCAATAGTTTAAGCTTTTAAGACTAATTAACTCATTTAAAGGAGAGTTATCGAGTATAATTATACATATCTTCCAAATAAGGTGGTGAATTTCAATTAAGAGGATGAGTAATAATTTCTTCATTCAACCTCCAAGCAATCTAGGCATAGTGTCTTCCTCTTCTTCTCGAATTTGTGTTATTTTCCAATAAAGTCTCCATCTCTTGATAATATTCAACAATATTTTTTTCTTCTCTACCTCAAAACTTGCATTTTTGTTTCCAAATCTCTTTCATAGTGTTTTAGAACATACTTCTCTCTCATGGCTAATTCTTTTAGTTCTTCCTAAGTTTCAATTGGATCTTCCTCTTTCCTTATTCTCTCAAACTTGACATATTGATATCAATCTTTGTATGAATGGTATCAATATGTTAGAGGAAACATGCTAAACTAAAACTAGAGTAACTCAACCTTGGGATTAACAATTCGAAAATTTAAACAAAACAACATCTATTGTCAATAATTTTTTGTGTGCTGCAGATCTTTGATTTTTTTTTTTTTTTTTTGCTATTGATTCTTTTGCTATTGTGTTTTTCTTTATTATTGATTTTTTTTTCATGATCTAAGACCAAAATTTAAAAATTTCAAGAGAAATCATAGTATGCCTTGTATTAAACGTTATACGTAAATGCTATAGAAAAAAATGAGATAAACGAAAATAAATAGAAACAAGCTAAAGATATTTCACCTTTAGAGACTAGCAAAGGAGTTGACCACGTGCTTCAATACCAAATGATAAGTGATAAAGATGCTAGATTTTGCAAAGCTAGAGATCATTTTAGAATCCTTGCGTTCATGACTATAACTAACTTAGAATCTAAACTAATCATGACCTTAGTTAGAAGAGTGAATACCTCTCATATAATATCAAATTTAGAATCTACGAAAAAAGTTTTAGAATCTATGATATTCACTCTTGGATTCCAAGACGACTCCCTCTAAGATTAACTTGATCAATATTAATCCAATAAATCGACTTAATCATCAAATCTAAAATAATTAATTTTTTTAGAAAAAGACAACGCCATAAAGGCGGAAGAGACGCAAAGTCTTTTAATAACGTTAATGACTTTCTAAGTGCTTTATAAGTTAGCTTACTGATTAAATAGACGTTCAAAAGATTAAAAACCCATATGTCTTCTAAGAGAATAATAAATAAAAATTGGAGAAAATAAGACATAGGGAATCAAAATTCAATTGCATGTAAAATTGTGGAACTAAAAATATTGTCAAAGTATCTCCGAATAATGATAAGTATATATTTGTTTGAGGTCGAAGATTCAAATTTCCATGTTTATCTGAAGGAAAAAAAGAAATTAGCCTAAGGGGTCGCTTCATTGTCCAGTACGAAATTTTTCGAACCGGTTTCCGTCATTCCCTCGCTTGCTGATCGAACCCTCCGTTTTCAGCTCATCCAGAAGCGGAAGCAGAAGCAGAAGCAAGATGATGAAGCTACAGCGCTGGTTATCCAGGTACCAACTTCTCAGCTGAAACCCTACTTCTTCACTTTCCTTACTACCTGTTTGGTTTTGAAGAGCTTTCTTTGCTTTCTCCTTTCAACTTTCTGCTAAACTACTTATATAATCGCAAAGCAATGGAACTTCGAATTTTACAGTTCAAAAACCTTACCGCACTATGCCCTATGCGATTCAATGTTCATTTGTTAGCTGCCCTTTCCATCTAATTGCAATGTTATTCATTATCATCCATTCTTTTCTTTGCTCTCACTCGACAATGTTACGAACCTTCTTGGGAATCTGCACATCAGACAACTACCATTCTGCTACTTTTCTTAACCTTTTAAACCTAGTTTTTTTTGTTTTTTGTTTTTTTTTTTTTTTTGCAAGTATTGGTCTCCTTTTACCGTATACGGTGCCGGAAATTCCTTATGATATTTCAACTGACTTAGTTGGATTTTATTGTTATTTTGTGTATTTGGGAAGTCTTGTTCTTGAAGTAGTTATTGGGAGTCCTCTATATTTTCTCTTCGGAAGGAAGTATTGTAGTTGTGTAATTTCATCAGTATTTCTTTTCATGTATTAATGAAATGTGTTTGGTCTCATAAGATACCAAATGCAACCAAATGTCAATACCACACTTTCTTGCCTCAGCTACCACCACTTCTATATTCAGGTAACCACATTTTTTAAAATGAAGTTGCATTTGATGATTCCTAAAAACTCGGAATTATTGGAAGATTACACCATTCGATGGTTTGATTTGTCAAAGTAAACACAATCTAAAGTTGCTGAGACATCAATTTGTAGGGAAAACCAGTCTTCAAAAGTATGTTTTCTATATTTATGGTCGAATACTTTGTTACTTACTTTTTTTCCATTCCATGTTCTGAATTTGTATAATAGTACTACGTGGCCATAGATTTTGGACTTATTTTCCTTTTAGTTCCCCCCGTCCTTTTATAGGTGCTGAGCTTAAGATTCAATTAATAAATCTTATAATACTCCATGAAAGCAGGAACCAGCTATTTGAACAAATTGTATGTAAGAAAGCTGGTCATGTTGGACATCCTTTGGGGTCGCATCCTTTCTCATCTCGAGTTGGCATTCCAGATTCTAGACAGAATTTTACTCGTACAGGTACATTTTTTGGCATCGACGGTTTTATGCACTTCTAAATTTAATCTGCTAGCAATATACTGTGTACGTCTTAATTTTTTTACTTATGTGTAAGTGTAGGCTTATGGTTTAGTGATATGAGATTAAATAATAAAAGACTAAATTTTCTCATACATTATTCGATCCTTACAATTCTTTCTAGCTAAGCTCTCTCAAGTTCTTTCCATCTCTTATCAATATTTTCTATATGAGATGTGACAACCCCTAACCATTTAAACCCAGGGCCTCAACACTTCTATACAGGACTCAACATTCGACCCTTGACTATTTATGCCCAAGGCCTCGATAACTTAGCAACATATTAGCCCTTGACCATTTATACCGAAGGCCCTAATATTTGTCTCAAGACTCATCACGCACCGACCCTTGATCATTTATACCTAAGGCTTTGATGCTTCTCTTTATCCAATATTAGCGTATCGAGTATCGAGCACCAACCATTTGTACCCTAGGCCTTGACGCCCGATGCAACATACTCGCCTCGACCATTTAAGGCACACTTTCTTTGATTACAATTCCATTCCTTTACCATTTATACTTGAGGCCCTTGTATCCCCTTATTTTCCATAAGACCATAACACACATTCCCCACCCCCCCACACACACACGGCTCTCGAACAACTGAACAACGATTATATTTCTCTGCCAAGTTCCAAGACATTAGTCTCTTTATTGTGTGTAATGCCAATTTTTATTTTTTTATTTTTTTGCTATTTTAGTTGGAGAGAATGCAAGTGATCGAGTTTATGCTGCATATAGTGTATATAAGGGCAAAGCTGGACTCTCTATGATGCCTTGTTTACCAACTTTCACCAAATTAGAGGTATATATAATAATGATATATATATCAGTATGTACGTATATATATTTATTTATTTATAATAAGTAAAATCAATTTTGTTTTCACTCTTTACATGTGTATTGTAGTCTGGGTGTCTTGTAATTGGTCGACGTGGTTCAATAATGTTGACATTCTTTCCTGCCATAGGCGAGCGCAAGTATGACTGGACAAAGAAACAGGTTACTTTTCATTCTCTATTCTTTGTATTTGTAGTCTAGATGTTCACTAGAAGTTTCCCTTGATTGTAATGTCTGTAGCTTCCATAACCATCATAAGTTGGTCTAGTGGTGAAAAAAGGTCATGGGTTTATATTTTATAAAAGATTTAGACAGAATAGGTTCAATCCTAGGTGGTCACCTACTTAGGATTTAATATCCTACGAGTTTTCTTGGCACCCAACTATTGTAGGGTCAAGGCGGGTTGTCCCATGAGATTAGTCGAGGTGTCGGTGAGTTGGCCTAGTATAAAAAAAAAAAAAAAACTGTAACTTTCATGATTACAAGAATGTAGGAGAATAGATACATCCTCTATTGTAATATCGTTACTTTCAGGATCCACACTAGCTAGGGATGGAAGTAGGTAAAAAAAAAGATTTTCTTTTTAGATTTGAATTCCATCTGGAAAATTCTATCAACCTCCTGCTATTCTCCACAACGTTCCCTTAACCCAGTTAACCTATTTCACTTGAGAGACTTACATATGGAGTTAATACTATATCTTTCCTGATTGATTCAATTAACATCTTGCAGTTGTTTGCATTATCCCCAACAGAGGTTGGTACTTTAATCAGTTTGGGTCCCAGAGATTCATGCGAATTCTTCCATGACCCTGGAATGCTTTCAAGGTTGGTTCTGTAGTATCGACATCGCAGTCTAAGCACTGTTACATTTCTCTGAAGCATTTGAAATTTTGGAGCATAGTCTAACCAAATATCATTCCTACTTCAGATACAATATAATACCCGTTTCATATGAAAATAAACAAGAGTCATATCAAAATAAATAAATAAATAAAAATGAATAAAAGTGGCTACTTCTTTAATGATCTGGTATGAACAAAAACCAACTAAATATTTTATATTCAGCAATTTTGGTTTACTTTTTTCGAGTAATTTCTTGCAGTTCTGCTGGTCAAGTAAGGAAGAGCTTAACTATTAAGGCCCATGCAGATGGCAATGGCTATTTCATCTCTTTGAGTAAGGATAAAAATAAATTATAAAAATAGTGTATTTGTTACTTTTATTGACCTTCACCACGGTTTTTGCAAATATTTTTACTAGATTTTAGGTATTTTTACAAAAATTTAATTGTCTATTCAAGCTTCATGATAAGAATGTGCTACAAAGGGAAAAATTCACTGCTGAAGTCAGTTCATTGAAACATCAGATACGGCAGCATGACTTGTTATACCCAATAGAATTAGAATGATTTGCTTGCCCAACTACGAACTCTTCCCGTGCATGGGCACCTTTTTTAATTGTTCTTAGCTGCTTCTTCTAGTACATATGGAATGAGAGTCGGAATTTGCTATCTCATGCATCTTTCCGTCCCAGTTGGGATGTTGGAGCAAGCAAATCATGGCTCTGCCAATTAGATTTGTGAGCTTATTTTTATTTTCTATAAGATGTTATTCAGTAATCATCCATTTGCTCTCCTGGTGACAGCTCAACTTTATTCTTCCATATCCTAGTGCTGATGCTTGGTTTTCACTTTCTTTTTAACCTATTTTTCTTGATCAACTTATCTGCTGCCATTCTTCCTGTGAAGAACTTACCAGGAGCTGAATTTATCTCCTTCCCTTTTCTGCAGATGTTGTTAATAACTCAGAAAACACCAAAAATTTCTTGAGTGTTCCCTTCACAGCAGGCGAATTTTCTGTGATGAAGACGGCTTGCAGTGTATGAATTGAATATCTTTAATTTATCTTTTAGGCCATTAGAATATCTTCTATCCCTTTTCTTTTTCTTCTTTGGTTCGTGAATATTTGATTGATATGTATTTAGATGAAGCATCATCATTTTTGAGCTAGTTTAGCAGAGTTGATATCTAGTAGATGATCTTGTCATAAAGCCAAAAAAACAAAACAAAACAAAACAAAAAAAGAGAACAGCTCTAGCAGCCTAGACAATAGAATGAATTATCAAACGTAGTTGCTTTCATGATGGCATAACCTTAAAATATTAAATATCAAATGAGTTGTTGGGCCAAATATAATAGAGTTTAGTGGTGGTCTTGTAGGATTAGCTGGAGTGCTCGTAACTCGTAGTTATTTGATCACCATGGTTATAAATATAGTTGGCAAGTAGGAACCTCTGGGCTTTGCCTGGGCATGTTAATGTTCTATCACTCACCCCCATCTTTTTCTGGAGTGCTTTATCCTTATAAGTTATTCTTTTTAGGATATTCATTGCTCCTCTGTTTGCACGTACTATTCGTGAAATTTATTGCTTGGTTTTAAGCGTACTGTTAAGACTTTGATGCTTTGAAATGAGTTCACCGATACCATTGCTGTGGTACTCAGGATCAGAGTTCAATTCACAGCATCCCTTGGGTTTCTATGATGAAAATTATAAACCCCATGTAGTTATAATCATATAGGTAGTATCACATGTAGTTATGCTGCAAGATAATAATATATGCGATCTGATCTCGAATTTAGAAATGAATGACTTAAAATTTTATTGAATCCAATTAAACTTTAACATAAATACTACAGACAAATTCAAGTTTGGAGACTAAGAATGAATTTAAATCTGTTAAAAATAAAAGAGTAGGGAAGAGAATAACAACACAGTTACGTAGAAACCCTAGTACGGGGAGAAAAACCACGATATAGAGACTTTTCTTATTATTTTAATCTGATACACTGAATACATAGGGATACACTGTATAAATAGACAGTAGGAAACCCTAGGGGTCTACACAATTACATAAACAGTCGTAGGTTAATAACCCTATTTTCAACACCCCTCAAGTTGGAGCATAAATATCGACAAGGCCCAACTTGCTTACACAATAATCAAAGCTTTGTCTCAGTAACCCTTTTGTAAGTACATCTGCAACTTGTTGATTTGAAGGAATATAAGCGATGCATATGTTTCCACTGTCCAACCTCTCCTTAATGAAATGTCTGTCAATCTCTACATGTTTAGTTCTGTCATGTTGAATCGGGTTATTTGCAATACTAATGGCAACTTTATTGTTACAAAACAATTTCATCAGAAGCTCATTATCTTGTTGGAGATCTGATAACACTTTCTTCAACCAAATTTCTTCACAAATCCCCAGACTCATGGCCCTATATTCAGCCTCAGCATTACTTCCAGCAACAACTCCTTGTTTCTTACTTCTTCAGGTGACTAGATTACCCCAGACAAACGTATAGTACCCAGACGTCGATTTTCTATCAACAATGGACCCTACCCAGTCAGAATCAGTGTAGGCTTTAACAGATCGTTTATTGGTCTTTCTGAACATTAGACCTTTGCCAGGAGTTTCTTTTAGGTGTCGGAGGATACATTCAATTGCTGTCATATGATCCTCATATGGAGCTTGCATAAATTGACTGACAACATCTACTACATACGAAATATCTGGTCTTGTGTGAGACAAGTAGATCAACTTCTTGATTAACCGCTGATACCTTTCTTTATTAACAGGAATTCTATCATTCTTATCACTGAGCTTCGCATTGTACTCTACTGGTGTGTCAACAGGTTTACACCCCGTTGAGAGACTGATATACCTTCTTTTGATCGAGCCACTTCCATTCCCAGAAAGTATCTTAGCTTCTCGAGGTCTTTAATTTCAAATTCTTCGGCCATCTCTGTTTTGAGCCTCATGATCTCTGCATCATCATCCCCAGATAAAACAATGTCATCAACGTAGACAATAAGAACAACTATCTTCTCTGATGTCGATCTTTTTATAAAAAGAGTGATTAGAATGCCCCTGAACATACCCCTGTGCTTTCACAAAAGTTGTGAACCTGTCAAACCAGGCCCTTAGAGACTGTTTCAATCCGTATAACGACTTTCTCAATCTACACACCTTGTTTTTGAATTGACTCTCGAACCCAGGAAGAGGACTCATATAGACTTCCTCTTCAAGTTTCCCATTCAAAAAAGCATTTTTAACATCAAGTTGGTGTAGGGACCAATCCTTATTTATAGCAACTGACAAGAACACTCGAATAGTGTTAAGTTTGGCCACAGGAGAAAAAATTTCAGAATAATCTACTCCATAGGTCTAAGTAAAGCCTTGTACTAGTCAATCGTCCCATCTGGCTTGTATTTTATAGTAAACACCCATTTACATCCAACTGTCTTGTGCCCTTCAGACAGAGCCACCTGTTCACAAGTTCCATTCTTCTCGAGAGCTCTCATTTCTTCCATAACAGCAGACTGCCATTCTGGTTTTTTCATTGCAACACTTATGTCTTTTGGAACCATCTCAGTGTCCAAACTAGCAGTGAATGCTTTGAACTCGGTTGCCAGATTACTATACGTCATGTAACTATGCATAGGGTATTTAGTACATGAACGAGTGTCTTTCCTCAGAGCTATAGTGACGTCTTTCAATTTTCCAGGCTCCTCACCATGATCGACTATCTGTGTATCAGAGACTTCAGTAGTATCCTCCACATCATCATTAGCCAGAATCATTTCATTCTCTGCTGTCTCCCCTTCTGCCATTCTTTCAGTATTACTACTTCCTTCTCCCTTATCTTGCTTGCATTCAATTAGTCTCCATACATACATCAACATCATTAATTTCAAGAATGTATATACCTAGATCTGATGGCGGGTTTGACTCATGCACTGGAGTCGACGGTTCTGGCTCGATAGGTGACACTGCTTCCTTCCTGAGATTCTTCCTATAGTAAGTTTTCCAAGGAACTTGGTTGGTAGGAAGGACCAGACTATCATGCTCAGAACTAGGTTTAGACAAGATATGAATGGGAGCTAACTCTAAGAGAATAGCACAAGATGACCAGTTAGTTTCTTCATTCATGTTCTCCCCCTAAATATGACTAACAGGGAAAAATGGTTGATCCTCGAGGAAGGTGACATCCATTGAGACATAGTACTTACGAGATGACGGGTGATAACATTTAAATCCACGTTGGTGAAGTGGATATCCAACAAAGACACACTTCTGAGCACGAGGAGTAAATTTTGTGCGGTTCGGACCATGGGAGTGAACAAAGGCAACACAACCAAAAACCCGAAGAGGAACATCGGAGATTAATCGAGTGGTTAGGAAGGACTCTTTAAACGGTTCTAAAGGAGTATGAAGATTAAGAATATGAGAGGGCATCCGATTAATGAGATGGGTAGCAATGAGAACTGCATCCCCCCACAGGTATGACGGAAGAGTGGCAGATAACATAAGAGACCGGGCTACTTCAACCAGATGACGATTTTTCCGCTCAACTACTCCATTTTGTTGCGGAGTGTAAGCACATGAGCTCTAGTGGACAATACCCTTAGAAACAAGAAAATCCCTGAAGGAGGCATTGAAGAATTCTCACCCATTATCACTTCGTAAAATTCCAATCTTTGTTTTGAACTGAGTTTCGACAGTTGTATACAATTGTTGGAAAATAGATGACACCTCAGATTTGTCGATGAGGAGGAAGACGCAGGTAAGGCGGGTGTGATCGTCTATAAATGTGACGAAACACCGTTTTCCAATGGAAGTGGTAACCGGTGAGGGACCCCATATATCACTATAAACAAGGGAAAAAGGATTCGAGGGTTACAAGGCTAGGATTGGAAAGAAACACGACTTTGCTTGACACGAATACACACATCACAATTTAAAGAAGAAGTATTAACATTGCGAAATAAATGCAAAAACAAATACTTCATATAGTTGAAAATTCGGATGTCCTAAACGGAAATGCCACAACATAAAGTCATTTTCAGAAACAGAAAAATTTAATGACATAAGTTTAATGATCATCTCTAGAGGAAGCTTCGTCAGAAAGGAAGTAGAGTCCCTTATCGTGTCGGGTAGTGTCAATCGTTATCCCCGATTTCAGATCATGAAACAAAACGGAATCAGGTGAGAAAATTGCCTTACACTTCAAATCCCTTGTAATTTTACTGATAGACAATAGATTATAAGAGATTTTAGGCACATGTAAAGTATCACGCAGAATTAAACTATCAAACGGAGAGATATGACCTTTCTCCGCAATAGGGGCAAAAGACTCGTCTGCAATGCGAATATGCTCATTTCCAACACTTGGGTTATACGACATAAACAATTCTGAGGAACTTGTAAGATGATCTGTGGCCTTTGAGTCCACAATCCATGGTTTTTTACCATTTATACTAATAAGGCCAAATGAAGGGAAATTACCTGACTGTGCAATAGCACTCACTCCAACCGTACTCAAGTTGTTCTTATTGTCAACGGAAGACTGCTTCTGAGTCTGTTCATCTGCTGAGTCACTTACCAGGGCACGACCAGTATTAGATTTGTCATGAGACTGTCGTCGTCTGTTGTTTGGAGGTTTCCCGTGCAATTTCCAACACTGGTCCTTTGTGTGCCAGATCTTCTTACAATATTCACACACAGGTGGGGGTTTTTTATCGCATAAGCACTGGACAACTTTGCAACGAAGGTAGCTGCATCAGTTGTAGGAATGAGATTATTCATGGTGCACGACCGATCCTCTTCCAGCCGTATTTCGGAGCAGACTTCTCTGAGTGAAGGAGTCGGGTGCTGGCCCAATCTTCGATTACGGACACCATCGAATTTAGGATTTAATCTAGCCAAGAACACATAAACACGGTCTGCCTCTTCGATTTTCAAGTATTGAGCCCTATCTTGTGCACAGTTCCAGACAATCTCTCAACACAGGTCCATCTCTTGCCACAACATTGATAGTTTGTTAAAATAAGATTAACATCCATGGATCCTTGTTTGCATTCATGGACCTGTTTGTGAAGCGTATGTAGTCGAGAGGCATTCTGTCTCTTTGAGTACAAATCTCGCGCTGCCTCCCAGATATCCTTGGCGGTTGCAGCATATAATAATGGTCTGCCTATTTGAGGTTCCATACTATTCACCAAAACAGAGCATAACAACGAGTCTTCTCCTTTCCAGATTCGTTCTTGTGGATCGCTCGGTGCTGGCTTTGGAATCTCCCCTGTCAAGTACCCAAATTTGTGACGCCCTTCCAAGGCCATTCAGATTGATTGGGACCAGGAGAAATAATTCTGGCTATTTAATTTTTCCCTTACAAGAAATCCTGCAGAATTGCCCATCGAACCAGATAAATAATAAACATTTGGCAAAACAAGGAACGAGTTTACCGGGTTCTCTGAATAGACTGGTTGAACCGGTTGGGGATTTGCGCCAAACATCGTATCTAAATCTGAAATCTGTTGTTGGAGATAGGCCAACCGTTGTCTCACATCGTCTGGGTAATGGGTCGAACCACAAGCGGCTGGAAACGGGGCAGCTACTGTCGGCTGAAAAGACGTTGCCGGCTGGAAGGCAGTCACCGGCATCTGTGAAGAACCCAGCCGACCGGACAGTTTGAGATGATCGCCAGCTCGTCGTTGGTCGAACCCATCTAGTGCGGAAAACCCAGTTGCGTTTGGCTGCCCTTTGTAGATCGATCTGACCTAATGCGGAATGGCAGACCGGCGCGAAACCAATTGGGTCAGACGTCTGTGATGGCGTGGAAGGCAACGACCTGCAACTTGGAACGACCGGATCTGTCTGTCCATCGATCAGAGCTTCTGTCTGGTGCGGTGACTCTCCATTGACTGCTGTTGGACGGCAGAAAGTAACTCTGGTAGGGCTGCTTGAAAACACTCTTTTACAGGCACTCGAATAGCAGTCTTCATGTCAAAACCCGAAGTTCCATCAGCAGAAGATGACTGTGCTTGATTCTCTTCTCTAACGGCTAGGGTTTCGTTGCCTAGCTCTAATACCATGTTAAAAATAAAAGAATAGGGAAGAGAATAACAACACAGTTAGGCCGTAAGTATGGCATCTTAAGCTTGGAGTTGTGTAGCCTAGGGATAGATTTGGAGAGTTGTGTGGCCTGGGTTTTGGTAGTCTTTGTTTGAGGTATAAATTTGTGTAGACTGGGTTGGGAGAGTGAAATGTTGGGACCATAATTATGAGAAAAATGGAGAACGAACTGTCGGGTCCCTGGATACCTAAGGTCCAGATAATTTACTCTGACAAAACTATGCTCCAAGCCCACCCTACCCCATGGGCCAAACAGAGGTATAAGGACCAAAAAATGAGGTATATATAGCATAATTAAACTCGTGTTATCTTTGCTGTTTTCATTGCATTGCTTGCAGGTTTGAGTGGTACATGTCTCTTGTATGATAGATATTTGCTTCCTTCCTTCCATTCCAATCCATCATTTTGGGTGTATGCATTTGATAACTTATTTATGTTTCTTTCTTCTTATGTTCTCTTAGTTTGTTCTGCCTCACATTCTTGGTTGGGACCAGCTAAAGAAACCTAGTCCTGGCATGGGTAAGGTTTTTCAACCAAATAAGGTGGATCGTGAAGCATTGAGTTTAGAGTGGGAAAGATGAGTGTTCATAGAAGTTGCTGTCACCTCCATGAAGCTGCTAAGTTCAAAAGTGGGCTATTGTACCTGCTTTTTTGGGTAAATCTTTTGTTATCTCGTCAATTGTTGTAGTGATGGGTGCAGCCTTTGAATTTTGCTTTACAGAAACAAAGGCAGTGGTTTATTTGGGTGGAACTTTCCATTCCAGAAAAATGAAGTAACAATGTATACAAGTGTTGAGTACTCTTGTTAACTTGGAGTGAATTAGAGATGCCTTTTGGAAGTTGGAACTGTTTTTAGCCTGATAAAATTACTTTTCAAAAATGCTTCTAGCCCATCTTTAGCATGATATCACCAATCTCTTCAAATTTACCTGAATATTTTTGTATCAATTGTGATTATGTTTGGAGCAGGTTTTATTTGTTTAACAAGTGAGTAGGAGACTGAAACCTCTCATCTTTAGGTCGATGATATATGTTTTAATTAGTTGAGTTAAGCTCAAATTGATATGTTAAGAGTAGACTTAAATTTAGATTCTTCATCAAAAGTCATTATCGATTGCTTGGCTCTATTTGACTATTATATAATTATCCATTGTCTTACTCTTCAAGCTATTGTCTAAAATCTCCCTATTTACCACCTATCTTGATGCCTAACAAAATTGCATGACTTTGGAATTATTCAAGGAAAACAACACAACAAGGCTTTTCAAGAGGAATTTGGGTAGAGGAAAACCGCCATTGTATGTGATCATTCATCTTGGCTTTAAGCTAGTACTTTTTATTTAATTTTGGAAGTTCAGGCGCTTTCCTTTTATCATAGAAGGAAAGTATTATATATATATATTTGTTAACTTTTTCCTTTATTATTATTGTTTTTTTTATGTTCTTTATAAGAAATGTTTTTTTAATATATTTTTGGTTGGAATTCACTGCATTTTAAGATACTTAGTTGCATTGAAGAACTGAAATTATGCTTGACAAAAAATCATGTAGCTGAAGATTTTTTAAAGCAAAATGTTGATAGATGTTTAGGATTAAGAAATAAGATCTTTTGAATCAGACGGGGAAGAAGAGACCGGTGATGAATATGAAGAAGAATAAGAAATTGAAGCCCTATTTTGTTGACGTTGGAGAAGGAAAGAAATTGGGTATGATTTTTTTAGAGTACGTTATTGTCGATTTTAGCAAATTTCACGGGCTTTAGAAGAAAATTCAAGTGTGTAAGAACATGAACAGGTTTCCTTTTGTAATTTATATCTAGCCATTGATATACAAGAAGATTGTATCACGGGGTCTCATCCCATTTCCTCTAGTACGGAAGTAGAACGGGCGAAATTATGTGAGAGAAAGAACCTCTTGGTAGAGTCTCCCTGAGTCAAGGACTAAAATAGCACAACTCAGTGACTAGGAGTGGAGAGCATATTACTGAAGACATTGCAACATAAGCCTGTTGATTGTGTATGAACAAAATACGAATCCAAAGATAGAGTAAGGAAGAGTTTAGTTAATGGAGATATTAACTCTTCTGGGAACCAGTAACACGTAAACCATGCCAAACCAAGACTAATCAATATTCGAATGAAATGGATTCGAACTTTTCCTATAATAGTTTCCGATGCGAAATGAAATTCATAGGATATAGTTGAGTAATTCAAAGGATATATATAATTCAAAGGATAAATTCATAGGATACCAAAACATAAAAGAAAAAAAGAAAAAGCGGACAAGAACTGTTTGATTCTCTAAGCGCTGGTTTTGAGTTATTGTTTGAGCACCTTAATTCTCTTGTTGGCTCGGATTTCATGAAAGAAAATCGAGAAAAAGACCTTAAAGAGAGTATAAAAAGAAAACTATTTTCAAGAGACAAACTTCAATATTATATATAATCTTATTATATAAAGGATAAGTGTGTAATCGTTCTATGAAAGATCCTTTCATATATAAACAAAACTAGACATATCTATAAAATTAAAATCTATTGAATACTTTTTAATACTCGGTTCAAACTTGATCCATTTTTTTAAAAGATGATTTTGCACCATCAATAAAATTATTTATCTAAACAATACGTATATATATACTTCTCATAACATTGGCTTTGCATTTAGATAATCGGTAGTATTTTTAAAAGTTATAAAAAGAAAAAAAAAACTTGAACTTTCAGGAGAAACACTTCAGTGGTTTTATTTATTTATTTATTTATTTAATTACTTTTTTAGGGGTCATTGAATGAAAGGCACTTCTTTTAAAACTCATCCCATACTTTTAGTAGTCTACCATACTTAATATTGAGATACATTTTTAAAGGAAATTACTTTGAATGACAAAACTGCTAAAAATATTTACAAATAATAATAAAATATCATTATTCTATTTACGATAGACTATGATAAACTCTTATATGTATTTATCATGATACAGATAAACATAGATATTAGTCTAGTACGGTTTATCATAAACAATAAAATCTTGTTATATTTATAAATATTTTAATTTATTTTCCTATATTTGAAAATAGTCTTACATTTAAAACTCATCTCAAACATACATGTAATGTTGTTAATATTATTAATATTATATCAAACTCTCTTGATATATCCATTAATTTATTTATGTTTAAAAACTATTTAAATAGATTGAGTCAACCATTAGGAGTTCAACTGCAGCTCAACTTAATGTCTTTTGCCCATAAATATGACTCTATTCATAATACTCTATATAGATATTATGCTCAAATGTCTTTTTTAAAAATTTTATTGCAATGATCCAACCATCATTAACTGATTGTGAAATTAAGTATGCAAAAGAACAAAAAAAACAAATGGACGAAAAATAATCCTTGTGATGTGTGATGTTCCCAATTGATATCTTGACATCGATGAAAGAGTAATAAAAAAAAAATATATCCATTTATACTCCAAATTTAGGGTTGTATTATTAAAAAAAAGAGTAATTCTTATAAATAGAAAATCAGAAACAAAAGTATTTACGATCAATAGTAAAAAAATTGTCAAATGAAGCAAAGTTTTCATTTTTTCGAAATTCCTAAAATATCCTTGCAATTTGAAATCCACGCATCTCACCTACGACTTCTTCCTCGTCGTTCTTCAGCTTCTTCCTCGGTGTTCTTCATCATCAACGTCTTCTTTCTCGATCTTCTTCCTCATTGACGATGTCTTCTTCCTCGGCATTTTTCTTCATCAAACATGTTCTTCCTCAACCACGGTACGACTTCTTCCTCGATTTTTTTCTTCAATTTTCCGCGCGTGTAGGTCTATGGTTCTTCCTCGATTCTTTTCTTTGATTTTCTCCACGTGTTCATCTATGGCTTCTTCCTCGTCTACGACGTTGTGGTTCCTCGACCATGTTATTTGTCTCGTGAAGTTCGTCTCATGAAGTTCATCTTGTGAAGTTACTTCATGAGACGAACTTCACGAGACAAAAGATAGAAATGACATGAACTTGAGTTCCTTGAGTTCATTTCTCGTGAAAGCTCGTCTCATGAAGTAACTTTACGAGATGAATTCACAAGACCAAAGACAGAAATAACATGAAGTTGAGTTCATTGAGTTCATTTCTCTTGAAGTTCGTCTCGTGAAATAACTTCACGAGACAAAAGACAGAAATGACTTAAAGTTGAGTTCATTAATGAGATGCATCTAATTGTTTTTTTTTATATATATAGTTTGTATTACATCTAATGAGATGCATGTTGTTATCCTCAAATGCTTGTTCTGGTCTTGTATTATTGTTTGATGTTCCTGTTCCTATTGCACCTGTTTAAACCATACAACAATTAGTCTATATTCTATCATTGACTATCACTCATTATTATCATTCAATGAACATTGGTAGATTTCTATCACTATCTGTCGCTGATAAACAGTGATAGAAGTCTATCACTGTTTATTAGTGATATACACTGTCTATTGCAAACCATGAAATGTGATAGACAGTGATAGTGTCTATCAGTGTCTATCACTTCTCTATATACTAAAGCATGACATCAAGTGTAAGTAGTCTATGAATGATAAAAATACCAATTGTAAAAGAAATATCAAAACATCAACTGTCAGTAGCCCCCAACTAAACATGTCTAAAAAAATATATGTATACATTGGTAGTGGTATGAATGATAGACAACATAGACACTTATTGTCACATATAGACACTGATAGTAGTCTATTAGTGTCTATTTGTAATAGAAATTGATAGACTTCTATCACTTTTTATGTACTTATTTTCTTTATATCACAACATGACTAAACCATTTGAGTTTGGTTTGGACTGTAACCGTGGCCCACTTTTCTATATATAAAAATCCCCTTCTCCCCCTTCTATACTTTAACTTAAAGTTCTTCATTGTTGAGAATATTGGTATAAGAATGGTACACATTGGGGGGAGATATCTATATGAATATGATAAAAAAAGAATGAGGGTATTTATATAAGTTGTTTCCAAATTGGTTCTTTCCCAACTCAAGATAACTTCAATAAAATTGACCATTTGAGGGTTTGAAATTTCTTATATTTATGTTTACGCATGCTCATAAATGAGAGAGCTCCTTTTGTTTATTTAATATTTGGGATATATTTAGGAAAAGAAGAAAAAAAAATAGGTCACAAATTAAAATAGAGAATAGAGGAAATAGAAGGGGAGGTGATGATGCATAAAAAACATTTTTCATCCAATACTAACATAAAAGACATTTTAACTTTTTCCCCCCTTCAAGTTGAGTGCATTTGTTGGGGAAAGCATCTCATTACGGTAGAAATAAGCAGCAGTAATAATAATAATAACAGAGAAAATAAAGAAAAATAATGATAAAACTGAGAACACAATAATTAACGTGGAAAAACTTCAAACTAGATATCAGACCATTATTTAAAAAATTATTACAGTTACATATAAATTTCTCTCAAATCCCACTTGTAAGAGCACTCTCTCAGAGCATTATATCATTCACACAATTGAGCTAGTATACCAAGCCTTAAACTGATTCAAATTATGATGATTTAAACAAAAAAACATGAACTCTTATAATGTTTGAACCTTTCAAATGTTGGATCAATATTTTTCTAATATATTGTCAATACCCAATAATATTAATGTAACCTTTGAAAATTTATAGGTATTTTGAAAGGATGCGTAAATATTGGTTATCGTTCATTATACTAATGGTAAGGATACTTTTGAACGTTTTACGAGTAGTAAGAGTTTTTATGTACTTGTGCGTTCTAAAAGTTTATAGGGCATTAGGAAAACTTTGAAAAGTTTAAGGAAGATTTTGAAACAAAAATATAAAGTCCCGAGGTATTATTTATAATTCAGCTAATATTTATAGATCAATATATGTTAAAATATTATTTTGATCTCTTACTTGGACACTGGCTCAATTTTAGTCCATGTGCTAGTTATTGTTTATTTTTCATTCTTCTTCTACTGTTTGGTATTTTTACTATAAAATTTGAAAACATATCCACATTGTATTTTCTTGCATGAAAATTTTTATTATTATTTAATCAATTTTGATGAAACAAAATAACTTTGAACAACTAAATTTATGATTGACTGAAAATATACATATTAAAATTAAACAAGCTTCAAAATAAATGAAACAAAATGATATTTTATTTATGAATATATGCAAGCATAAGTCAACCAATATATTAATATTTATTCCAAATTTACACAAAGTACTGTATATATACATACATAAATGGAGAGAGATTTACATGGTGCAATGCAAACATCAGTATTTTGCTAATCTTAAACTCAAGTCAAGAGAAAGAGAGACAAAGTTCATCACTTTATTTTATTTATTTTTTTAAGACAAGAAAGTCTTTGATATATACAATAGTCTATATGCTAATCTAAATCTCAAGTCAATTGGATAATTGTAGAACAAGCATAGCATGAACCAATTTTTTTTTTTTCTTAAATTTTTGGTCTAGTTTCTATTTAGTTATATATTTCAAAATGATATACTTTTAATTTTTAAATTTTGAGTTTGGTTTAAATTTAATCTTTAGATTTCAAAATATTATAACTTTATTCTTGAGATTTGAGTTTTGTGTCAATTAGTTTCCCGATTTCAAGATTTACACTTTTAACCGCTATCTTTCAATGAATACTTACTTTTTGTCTTTAATTTAATGTCTTTTAATTAATTTCAAAGGAAAATTGCCCAAAATGACCCAATATTAAAAATCATCTATACAAATGAGCTATTTTTAAAAGCATGTTTTTTTTTTTTTTTTTTTTACCTTTTTGAAAAGTGAAATTATCATTTTATTCTTACATTACCAAAACATAAAATACCAAAAATGATCTATGTTTATGTGAGGTCATTTAAAAATAAATATTCTTTAATATTTTGTTTAATTTATAAGTTGGAAAGAACATGAAAAAACGTATGCAAACAAGCGAACATTTAACTAAGTCGTAATGACGAAGATATGATCAAAACAAAATTGCACAATAGTCAACGAAGCTAAGCAATCGCTAAGCTTGGGGTGTGGGATCGAGTATCTCTCTGTGTGTGATTTTGTTTTATGGTTATATCTTCATCGATACAACTCCATCTTATCTAAATGACCACTTGTTTTCATACGTTTTTTCATGTTCTTTATAACTATGCTCATAAAATAAGTACAAACTTTAAAAAATCTTCGACATTAATACTACGAAAGCCAACTTGATCTAAGTTTAATTTTTGTAGGGCCATTTAAATTCAAGATTTTTTTTACATTTTTCTGTCTATAAGCATAGTTAGAAAAGTATAAAAAATGCATAGTTATTTAGCAAAAAAATATCTAGAGAGCTATGATCAAATTTATGATATTTGATATTTTGTTAATATAAGGGAAATGATAATCACTCTCGAAAAGGACAAATAACATGTTTTTTCCTTATATATATATATATATATATATATATATATAAAAGGAGCTCATTTGCATAGAAGTTTTTAAGTTTTATGTTAATTAGTTATAATTCTTTTAGTTCTGAAAAATTACTCAATATAAGATTCACTCTTTCTAAATTAATTAATAGATATTATTGTCAAAAATTGAAAGTGGGTATTTCGTGAAAATTGAGGTTAAAGTGTAAATCTTGAAATCTAGAAACTAAATTGAAATAAAATTCAAATCTCAAAGATAAAATTGTTAGTGGCGAGATTAAAATAAAAATCAAAACTTTAGAATTAAATATGTAACATTTTGAGAAGAGTTGCTAGTACTACACAAAGAACACACAGATCCTGAAAATGTAATCTCTCCCCCACTGATAGAGGGTCAAGAGACGAAATAGAAACTAAACCTAAATCTTTGGAACCAAAATGATATTTTTCCTTTTCTTTTTTATGTTTTTTTTTTAAGACCTTAGTGAATATACAAGTTAAATTTTGCATCCAATTACCACATATACCTCCAAGAATCATAAGTAAAAATAACTTCTAGTTTACCTACAATGTACAATCTGTACTGACAAAGACAGCCCAAAACAACACCAGGACAAATAGTCAAATAGAACCTTATCACAATTTAGATATCATTATTATTATTATTATATATTATGAATTCATAGATTACATGTCTGGCCTTGTAGGGTCTATTATGCCAGGATGGCCCCAGTAACAAAGTCTTGGTACCATAATTTTTGACAAAAAAAAATGGTGAAGCCATGTTTCTAAATGCTGTTGCCCCCAAAAACAGGAAATGCCTCCTGACCTGTTTGGAGATGAAACAAACTACTTTGGAAATTTCATGGTCCTCATCAAATCAGTCTTGAAATGTTACAGCACTTGGGTAAAACAATTACACAAACTACAGATTTCTGTTCTAAAAACCGGGCTGGGTGTCAGTCGTTCGCAATTGAACAGCTATTTACGTCCTGATTTCTCCCTCGGAATCTCGTCTTCTCTTGATGAATTGTCCAATGTCGCATCCCTTTTACTTGCTGCAGCAATGAACGATTCTTCCCCCTTGAGAACTCAGATTATGACCTTTACACTGGAGGTGTTGTATGTTGACAAGCTTGATTACTGTGTGGAGGAGGTGCTTCGTCGCATTGTGGTTCATTCGACGATTCGAGTCCCACGTCGATTTGAACATGCGGTGGTTGAGACGATGGAGAGAGGACGGAGAGACGGCAGAGAGGGCAAGTGTTGTGGTTGGATAGCCAATGATCAATGCAGTCCATGTGAAATACATGCCCACATGATGGTATTTTCTGAAGTTTATCTTCTGTTTTGTATTCTCCTAAACAGACTGAACAACTGCAACCAACAAAAACGAACACACAAGGATTTATGGCTCTTTCAAGATGAGGCAGAAAAGAGAGAATTAACAAAACATTGGCTGCCTTTTATAATCAACACCCCAACCCTTTTCTTCTTTCTAAATTCATACATCACTTCTCATAATCTTTGAATCTTCACAACTTCCTTTGCCAACACAAAGATTCACATCGTAAAGGTCTACTACTAAATATCAAATGAAAACATAGTTGAGCCTATTTTCATCCTACTTGAGCCGATCAACACAAATATTCTTTTTTCTTAAGCCAAATCAAATGAATACATAATTAAACCAGTTGATTTAAAGTTCCATCCATCATTCAAACCCGTCTCAACCCGCTTAAACCATTGTAAAAAAGGGAAAAATGAAAACGAAAACAACTCGGTGATGGATTTAGTAATTTTTCAGTCTTACATAGAATCAATATTAAAGTCTCTATTGGGTAACTATTTCGTTTTTTTTTTTTTTTTTTTTTTTAGTTTTTGAAAACTAAATCAATTTTATCTCCATTTCTTACAATGATATGCGTTTTACTTTAAGTATAAGAGTTGTATTCTTAGTTAAATTTCAAAAACAAAAACAAGATTTTAAACTACTTTTTTAGTTTTCAAAATTTGGCTTGCTTTTTAAAATATTTGTAAAAATCAGATGAAAAGGAAATAATTTTAGGGTGGAAGGAGTACTTATAGACTTAATTTTCAAAAATTAAAAACTAAAAATCAAATGGTTACCAACTAGATCATAGTAATATTAGCTATTTAAAAAGCAACTAGCATCAACATCTAAAAATAGAAAGCCATAACTGAAGAGTTGAAGGAATTCAAAACTTAGTAAATTGAGGATCTGCTAAGCTCATTCAAGACCTCTTCAATTCATTCTAAGTTCACATACAAAACTTAACAGAAGAATAAGGCCAACCAAATAACCAGAACACATATAATATTCCTTTAAAATAAAACTTTTTTACTACAATACAGCAAGCAAACATAGGAAAAAATCCACTCACAGCGTGTCAGTGACAAAGAATGTCTCATTGTATACAATAATAGGAAGCATCTCCCTGAATTCCTTCTTCAACCCAACTTCAGACTGCTCAACCACAAGAATAAGGGAACATTCAAAATAATTAATAAAAACAAAGCAAATCACACACAAAGATCATTCTATAGACTTTTAAAAGCACAGGAAAAGCAAACACAAAGAAAAGTTCATACTGTAGAGATGTTATTGTTATTGACTGCAGCAGAAGTTCGCATTCGAATGGAAGTCCAATCAGCCCGTCGTCGACGAAGATAAAGGAGATAGAAAAGGAAAAGAAGAATGAAAGTGAAAAGAATTGGAATACAGAAAACAAAAAACTGATACAGCTTCAATTCTGGTGCAGGCCTTGAAACTGACCCTGGCCCTGAAGCAACTGAATAGCTTTTAGATGGATCCAAATGATCATAAGCCATTTTGACCCAAAAAAAAAACCCACTAATGTAATAGATCTTACAAACCCAGAAGTAATTTGAAGTTTTGGTAAAAACCCAGAAGCCAGAACAGAAAATTTCACCTAAATTAACACAAACCAACAATACCCAGATCCAGAAAAACAAAGAGGAAATAGTGTACAATGTGCTTAACAACCCCAATAAGCAAAATTAATATACCAAAGAAAATAAAAATGGAGGCATTAACAGTGCAAATCTGGACGAATTCACGGATTTCAATAAATGGGGTCTGCAGATTAGATGAAATCAATCGAACTCAACAAAAATAAGAACAAAATCAGTAGAAGAAGTAGCAATGAGAGTGAGAAAAACAAAGAAACAAGAAATTAAAATGCGGCGAAAGGGCAAAACAAAGAAGGAAAGGAAGTTAGGTGGGAAAGAGCGAAAAGAAATTGGAATGGAGAAGGAGAAGGAAACGAGTCTTTAAGTATACGATTTTCCTCGTCTCTTCATATAATATTAAAATGAAAGCAAAGCAATAGAAGATAAACATCATTTCTTTCTCCTTTGAATACAAAATAAAAAATAATAATATGAGATATTGTTGAATATCTTTTTCAGGGTCTTGCCAAATGAAATATGGAAGATTTTTCCTCTTTGTTTAAAAGCATTATAAACTTGGTTGGTTGGCTTTCTTCAAATGTTTTGGTTTCTTTATTAATTTTTCTAATGTTAATTGAGAATCGATTGAATTTCTGTTTTTAGTTATTATAAATCTTCCGTAGCTCAATATCAAAATCCATACACGCGGTTTTCAAAACCCCATCTCATATCATATAAAATTTCAAACAAATGCAATAACACATATTTGACGAAAATGAACCGTAGAACTTTCAAGATAGACGCAAAAGTTTAATGACAAAAATATGATTTAAACTATATTAGGCAAGGTTCTCAATATTGATGTTAAGGATGGAACCACATAGAGGCCATTGGACACCTGCCACCCTCAAATTATCGATTTTTGTATTTTTAATATAAATTTTCAAATAACAGTTAATAATATTATAATACATACGCATTTATTTTCAAATCTTCTTTGTGGTTGAGTGGTTAAGAGTTGATTGATGTTGCATAGGACTTGGGTTTGAATCTCATCTAATCTTTTTTTAAGAGTAGATTCCTATCCGAATTGGTTTATCTTGATGGAAATAAAAGTATGATTTTTTTAAAAAAAAATTCCAAATATGAAGTTAAAATATAAAGTAGGTTTTAGCTTTTTAGGTTGTAATTGCAAATCAATCTCCAAAAAATTAGAAAATCAGTGCAATTCCTTATCTTCTATGGAAGTTTTTTTTTTCCTTTCAAAATTTAGGGAAGTTTTTAATATCAATTATCAACAACGTTCTCTTGAATAAGTAATGTTTACTTTTCTTTTCCTATGTAATTTTCGTTATATATATTAGTTTTAAAGTTGTACAAGATAATTTCTTTGTTATTCGTTAGGCTATACGTATCATATCATTGATATGTAAGTTTGAAATTCTTCTTAGACTTTTTAGTTCTTATATTTTTAAATCTACATAATAGTTTTTAATATTTTTATTGTGAATATTTTTGTAGAATTACCTCTAATTCAATATGGAGAGATATTTTTATTGTGCCATTAATTTTTTTACATAATTTTTATATTTACATTACTCTCTATATATTTTCGTTTGTTTCCATGTTACTTTTACATTCACATAACTCGTATAAGTTTTTAAAATTAATTTCAAAGTTCAAGTTAGAAGATTATTTGTTGTCACTTGTCTAGACATACGAACTTGGCAAGTAAGTTTTAAAATCTTTTTAGACTTCAAGTTTTTATGCTTTTAAATCTATATAATAGAATGTAGTATTCTTATTATTAATACTTTTGTAGAGTTAATTTAAAATTAATATGGAGAGATTATAAAAGAAAAATAACAATGGAGGCATCATTTTCAAAGAAGAAAAATGTTTTGGGTTCTGATCGATCTTATGCATAATTCATTCTAGAAGAACTACTCGCAAATCCTGATCTAAGAACCAAAATTTATGAATACAATTATAATATTCGAGAAAGTTCATAGAACATATTTGCTAAAAGGTCCTTATCTGACTTGAAATCATACTTTTCCACTTTATGAAATTTGGTACAAAGTCAAGACGATTTAACCCAGCTTGGTTTAATGAATATTCTAATTGGTTAGAATATAACTTTTCAAAGGATGTTGCATTTTGTTTATGTTGCTATCTATTTAAACCAGAAGTAAGTGAAGAGTCAGGAGGTGATTGTTTTGTTAGTGAATGATTTTCTAATTAGAAGAAAGAGAAATTGCATATTCATATTGGTGGTCCTAATAATGCATACAATACGGCTTTGGGTAAATGTGAGGCTCTTTTGAAACAAAAACAACATATTGAGACTTTTTTAAATAGGATGTCTGACCAAGCACAAGTTGAGTATCGAACTCGATTAGGTGCATCGATCGACTATATTCGATTTTTATTACGACAGGGACTTGCATTCCGTGGACATGATGAGACAGATGATTCAAAGAATCAATGTACTTTTCTTGAACTTTTACAATGGTTATGCAATCATAATAAGGATATTGAAGTTGTGACTTTGAAAAATGCCCCAGATAATTTGAAATTGACTTCACCCGATATTAAAAAAGATATAGTGCATTCCATTACAGTAGAAGTTGTTGATATGATTTAAAAATATATGAATGACAAACAGTTTTCTATCTTGATAGACAAATCAAAAGATATATCTTCAAAGGAGCAGATGTCAATTGTACTGTGATATGTGGATAAAGGTCATGTGATTGAATGATTTGTTGGAATCATACATGTCAATGATACAAGTTTTCTATCACTTAAGAAAAGCCATAGATGATTTTTTTTTTTCCCTCAACATAGGTTAAGCATCACTAGTTTACGAGGACAAGGATATGATGAAACAAGTAATATTCAAGGTCAGTTCAATGGATTGAAAGCATTTATTTTAAAAGAAAATGAATGTGCTTTTTACATTCATTGTTTTTCTCATTAGCTTCAATTAGCTCTTATAGCTACTACTAAAAATCATGTGGAAATTGTTGGTCTGTTTTTTATTGTTACAAATATGATGAATGTAATTAGGGCATCAGCAAAACGTCAAGATATTCTACGAGAGAAACATATAATGAAAATTTTTGAAGCCTTAAATAATGGTGAAATATTAAGTGGTCGAGGATTAAATCAGGAGATGATGATTAAAGAACCAGGAGATACGCGATGGAGATCACACCACTACACTTTAACGAGTTTTATTACAATGTTCTCTGCAATAGTTGATGTACTTGAGATAGTTGTGCAAGGTGGATCAAATTCAGAACAAAAATATAAAACAAAGACTCTAATAAGTTCAATTCTATCTTTTGACTTTGTTTTTCATATACATTTTATGAAAATTATCTTGGGAATCACAAATGACTTGTCTCAGGTATTACATAGAAAAAATCAAGATATTGTGAACGCGATGAATTTAGTTAAAATTTGTAAAGAAAGACTTCCAAAAACAAGAGAGTCAGATTGAGATTCGTTGTTGAGTATGATTTCTGATTTCTGTCATAGTCATGATATTGGAGTCCATAAAATGAATGATCTATTTCTAATTCAAGGAAGACAAAGGTGAAAATCTCAACCAGTTACAAATTTACATCATTATTGTGTTGAAGTTTTCTATGCCGTCATTGATATGCAACTTCAAGAACTGAATAATTGTTTTACTGAAATAAATATTGAATTGCTTCTTTGTATGGCATGTCTAAATCCGAGTAATTTATTTGTTTCTTTTGATAGAAAAAAGCTTAGTCAACTTGCTCAATTTTATTCAAAAATCTTTTCAGCTATTGAACTCTCTATGCTTGAGGATCAACTTCAAAATTACATTATTGATATACATTCAAATATTGAGTTTGTCGAGCTAAAAAACATATGTGATCTTGCAGTAAAAATGGTCCTGACGAATAAAGACAAGGTCTATCCATTAGTTTACATATTACTTACCTTGGCATTGATTTTACTTGTCGCCACAGCTACTATAGAGAGAACATTTTCTGCTATGCATATTGTGAAAACTCGATTGTGTAATTGAATGGGAGATCAATGGATGAATGATAGTTTTATAGCCTATATTGAAAATGGTTTTTTTGATAAGTTAGATACTGAAGTTATCATGGATCAATTTCAAAACATGAAGACTCGTAGAGGGCAATTATAATGTACTAAATTAGTTAATTTATGAAGTTATGAATACTTTTTTACATTAATTTATAGATATCTTTTTGCATATAGTGCTCCCTATATAAAATTTCTGGCTCTGACACTAATTGATGTCGATGAAAATAACCAAGTCCCAATTTTTTGAAAATATGGATGGAGATATCAATGGAAGTCTCAGAAAAAAAAATATAGAAATTACTGGAAATTGATGAAAATTGTTATATTTAGTTAATGAAACTTTGATTGTGGCTTAATTACACTATAATTAACCACCTTTAATCACACTTTCTATAAAATAAAACAACACTTAGATGTATATTATTAATATTTATGTAAATAATGATGCGAGAGTAGAAATTTAAAAAAGAGATGGAAAATAATTACAAAATAATATAAAGTTTAAGAATATTTTGCGGTGAAATGATATAAAAATTATAAAAGTTTTGGATGGTTAAAGAAAAAAAACTCATATCAATTCAATTTTAAGGGGAAATGATGTGAAATTTAAATGAAAAAGTTTGAATAAGGTTAAAAATAAATGTATATTATTTTTTGTAGTTTTTTCAAATTAAATTTCTTTAGAAATGAAAGTTTTGAGTTGAAAATAAAGTTAAAAAATAAAAGTTGGAAATTAAAAAAAATAACACATAAAAAAGGTTTAATCCTTCGTTGAAAATGACATTGACGTGTGAAACTATAGAATTGTGTAAATAGAAGCATAAAATTGAAAAACTTGATTTGAGCTAATGTAGTTGATTAAGAAAAATCAAAATTTCTCAAAATTTTCTCGAAATCTCGAAATTTCGTTCAAAATGGAGGGAATAGAAATATTCTTGAAATTTCTCGAAATTGGGGGAAAATGAAGATTCCCCAAATCAAAATTTCAAGGTCATCAAAATATTGAAATTTCAAGATTTCGATGGAAATTTTAAATTATGACTATATGTATAATGATATTTTTTATAGGCTAAATTAAAATTTCAATCATTTTTCTTTCTTTAAATTTAACCGTAGCATGATGCGAGATCCTATCATTAACTTTTAGAATGATAATTGATGTATAATCAATGAACCAACTTAAATTGACACAACATGCTTGATCCAAGGTTCTTTTTCTTTTTCTTTTTCTTTTTCTCTTTTTTTTTTTGTTTTTTTTTTTTGTTTTGTTTTGTTTTGTTTTTTTGTTTTGTTTTGTTTTATTTATTTATTTATTTTTTGTCTATTAAAGACATGTTTTTGATTAATTTAGAAAAAATGTTTCTCAAAAAGCCATTTTCATTTAAACATTTTTGATAAAAAAAATAATTTAAAATAAAAATCCTATCTTTTCACATTTGAACTATGTTCATGTAGACTTCTATCTTTTCACATTTAGAAGTCTATCACTAACATACTTTTAGTTGACAACCTAAATCTATAAATAGTAGATTATTTTGACGGATAAATTTCAATCACAATGCACAACTAACATATATTTTATCTCTGATATCACTAATGGGTTTCAAACAATTTTTCTTTCTTTTTCTTTATCCATTTTCTCACTTACTTTCTCCAATTTTATTTTATCTGTCTACTTCATTGAGAGCTCAACAAAATATTCAAAGTAATTTGATGCAATCTCATTTTCAAAGTAACCATAACAACTAGAAATAGCTAAACTGCATCTAAACTATCTATGATTGAAACTCAAAAGTACGTAATACAAGTCTATAAGTAATATTGATCTATATAAGTGATAAACTTCTATATATCATGTGAAATCTATCACTGGCTATCATCAATATATTTCAGACAATATAAGTCTTTATGTCATACACTCTAATCATTGATAGATTATATTGATGAACCAAAGCCAAGAGTATAAAGACTAGCATAACTCTAAATATTTGAAGGATCAAAAGTTTAAATAGCTATTAGTTACAAAATTATATAAGTTTGACTTCTTAGGCATTTAAAAAAAATCAGGGACATATTAGAAACAAGAAAGTTTAAACCTTGTAATTTAATCAACCTATTTTTTTATTATTTAGAAAGAAGAGAGAGAGATATGTAAGCAACAAAAAAATTATGTTCATTTCCATAATTGAATGGCATGATTTGTGCATAAAGAACCTTTTAGTTTCCCCCATAAAAAAATTGAAGGAAAAAAAAAAACTCAATTTGGCATTTTAGGGAAGACAATGAGATCTTTGGGGTATATGCTTTAATTAGTCAAATTTTCCCTTCTTTGGTTGAACATTGCAAGAGTGGCATGTTCATATGCAGAAAGATAATAATATGTATTCTTTGACAATTTTTTAATTGCTTTTTCTTTTTCCTCATGAAATATAAAACTTCAACAACTTCAAAGTCCTTGTTAATAATTCTAAAAAAATGCACCTCTTTGGAATTTATTTGATACACATTTCTCTTACCTTATCCTTTCATATCTTTATCCTAGTATTTTTTATTAACAGTACATAATATCTTGACTCTAAAATCTCACCTAATTCTGTCCTGAAAACAACATAACCTTTCCAACATTTAAAAGGTGTTAAATTAAACCCTAAAGAAAAAAAGGCATTTTCCAGCAGCTATTCCCAACATACATGTTGCACTCAACTACTTTTGGCTCAAAGAGCCAAAATTATGTCCAATGATTTTTTTAGTCCAACAATTGTAGACCAAAAGATCTCATTCTCAATCTTTAAGAAAGAAATTATGTCTTATTCAGTGAACTATGCTCGAACTTGTGACATAATTTACTCTTTTCAAAGATAGATCACATTCTTCGAATCACTTGTTCAAACCACAGACTAATCCTTCAGTAGGTTTATCTATTGAAGAGAGAAACAAATCGAAAAGAAAACCTAAATTTTATATTTGTAAGTACTTATTCTTGGTATGAGATATATATTATATATATATATGATTTATGAAAGACTAACAGAGGGTATTTCTTGTTAGAAACAACAACAGAAGATATGAGGAACAAGTTGGAGGGTAATAGAAGGGAAAAGGAAAGAAGGAATAGCTTGCTTAGGAGTTTGGAAGTTGAAGTACTTCCATAAATGGATTTCGATACCATGATGAAAATGAAAAACCATTCTCAAGGCCAACAGAAGATATGAGGAACAAGTTGGAGGGTAATAAAAGGGAAAAGGAAAGAAAGAATAGCTTGCTTAGGAGTTTGGAAGTTGAAGTACTTCCATAAATGGATTTCGATATCACGATAATGAAAAACCATTCTCAAGGCATGTAGTTCTGGTATCTTGCATTACACTTCCAAGTAATGTCGGGTTGCTTGTAACGACAGCATCTACTCCCTCGGCTAACATTCTTTTCATCGAATCGGAATCATCAACTGTCCATGCATACACGTTTTTATCTCTCCTGTTGATTAAAACGTGTCAACTTGATACTATAATGCAAAGCCGATTAAGCTGCCTTTTATACTTTTTGTGTGGGATTCAAACCTCACCTCTTAATCGAGGATAGGTATATGCATTAACCAGTTTTGTTGTCTTTTGTACATTAATGAACCAAATGGAAGCCGTACCTGTGCAGTATTCGCATAAGATTTTCATCAATCAAAGGATGATAGACACCAACCACCTTGGCTGCTTTCATTCTCAGCAAGTTGGTTCGTTCCCCTGTAGTTGGGTCCATCATTACAATATACCCCACCTGCAAGTAAAACATATACTTCTATGAGACATGTAAACTTTTCAAACTCTAACGGTTAAAACCAAATCCTCCACTTACAAATGAGCTGTTATTTAGGGGGAAATCCATGTTTGACATAGTCAAATAACCACGCACAATTAGCAAATTCAAGAATTAATTAAAATCCAGCTGCTTATGCACAAGATAAAAAACGCGACAAACTCTATAAACTTTAATAACACAGCTCAATAGCAAGAATTTAGGACTGTTACCACCGATTGACAAGGTTTATTCCAGGAGGGGCAAGAAGGGTATTTCACCCTACACAATTGCTGAGTGGCTTGCACGCTGCAGTATGGATGGAATAGAATGTTGTTATATGGTCTGTTTTTGGGTAGAGGTCGTTATCTTGATTAGTATGTAAGAACTTGCAACCTCTTGAATTAGATGGGGACTATATTTATTTTCTTTGTTCATTGTGGTCTTGTTGCTCGTTTGTTAGTGTTAAAGTATATTTTGGCTTGTATCCGGTTATCTTGAAGTCTCATTTATCAAACAAATTAACGAGTATCCTTATATAAACATCCCAGTTACATTGAGCCAATGTCTTTTACCTGATCCGGTATCATATGGCAACGTACTGTAAATCGGGTGAAATGGATTTTGATGATAATAACTGAATGTAGAAAACGTTTAGTCAAACAAACTACACAGCAGCATTAACAATCGAAAAAGTAAACCATCCACTAGGTTAAATAATGGTTAGTCGGTTTAGTAATAATCCTGTAGCCACAAAATTAAGTCTTAGAATTTTTCATAATATAAAAAATAGCTCCCTGACTAGACTTTGCAGAAGGTGATCTCGAATAGATGAACACTAAAACCAGTTTTTACTCACCTTAATATCCGATGATAATCTGATTACGTCCCTTGCTAAGCTATCACTCTTCGCCCAGACAAGACAATTTTTACATTTTGTCTTCTCGACCTGAAATTTAGACAAGAACAACCATTAGGCTGCAAATATGAAGAAATTACATGAGCTGCATAACTTTACACACTTGATCACTTCTTTTCCTTTTCTTTGTTTTGACTTTTTCATTCTTAATGGATGGAAAGAACAAGGTTAGAAAAATGCAATGGGCCCACCAACAATTGCTGGTAATCGGAAATAAAGGGACCACATAAAAGAAATAATTCACATATGAACCTAAAGAGTAAAGGCTCTAGAAAAAGATCTTGCAATCATTTGGAAACAAGAACATATTCTTGCCTGAAAATTCCCAGTCCCCTCACCACATAATCTGGACACCAACTCCCAACCGACTGACTCAATGAGAACCACCCTATCCCTTACATCTTTATTAGCTTTAAACAAGCACCAAATCTTTCCTTGTACTTTGGTGGGGAGTGCGGGGTCATAGAGCTGGAAGGTTTGGCAGTCTTGATTCTGAGAAGTGAATAGAAATAAAAAAAAAAAAAAAAAAAAAGGATTCCTGCAACACATCTCGAACAGATAGAGAATGGACTTTTTTTTTAATAGAATCAACAACTTTCATTGAGACAAAATGAAAGAATACACGGGCATCCAAAAAGATAAGCCCACAAAAAACATCAAGGGATTCCAAGTATAAGTAGAATGTTCCTCATTGAATAATTTTTTTTAGAAAAAAAAAAAAAAGCCAAGGCAAAACATGAAACCTCTCCCTACCTCGGAACATTCTATTGTTCCTCTCCCCCCAAATATCCACAACACAGCTCAAACCCCAGCATACCACAAAAAGCGACCTCTCTCTAAAAGGCGGATAGAGAATGGACCTTGTACATAATAGTAATACCTCAGAATGTAGAGAATGGACATTGTACATAATAGTAATACCCCCAGAAGAACCTATGGTTTTTGGTTGATTATTTTCTATTATTTGTTTAATCCGTGAACAATTACCATTGGTTAGTGTGACAGATTAATCGCTTAAATAGTGATTGTTCATGTCTTTTATACATGTGTTCATAAGAAAAAGAGTCGAATTTCACTCGCTTCTTTGATCATCTTTTGTATACTGCCCTCACTTTGTGTAAATTTACCCCATATTTTTGTGATTACAATTTTACATCCCTTATTGCACAGTGGAAAACTATTATGTAATCTCTCATGGCTTTGTGCCTTTTCGTAATTTCATACCATCAATGAAATTATCCTTAATGTTTCTCATCAAGAAAAGCTATACATGTGTTTGAGATCCATAATTATCATGAATATATGTTTAATGGGAATAGTAAATGGGTCGGGTTATGATTTTGACTAATTTATGGCTTTCTATGATTATCATGGCCTTAGGAATTTAAAAGCGATTAATTGAATTTGGTTAGCTTAGTTTATTGTCCTAATTAATCTCTGTACTTAATATGACTAGTTGATTACCATGGGACTTATTGTGCCTAGCTGATTGGCAAGTTTAGAGTTAGTTATGATAATTAGTCTAATTAGTTAAATCAAGAGACCTTAGGGGCTTTTCTGGCTGTTCCAGATTAATTGGTTACCCCCCCACCCCACCACCACACACACACACACACACACAAAAAAAAACTGCTTTTACATTCAGATTTAGCTTAAGTTCAGCTCTATGTGGATATGACCCGGTCCACTGTTAAGTACTACAAATCTAATAGCATAGATCAGTAATTTTATTTGATTGGAGCCTCAACAGCATTCACATCAAACAACCACAACTTGAGCAACCTTATATTTTACAGATACTCCACAAAAACAATAACTTATATTAACATGTTTAAATATTTTTTTATTTAGTAGAAAATTGTGCAGACAAAGGAGAAAGAAGAGAAAACTCACAACAGAAATGATATCTTTTGCAAGCCCATTTTCATATGACGGTGGTCCAACCTTTGCGTCTAGAATCACCTGCTGAACTGATTTTGCCATTAGCTGCACAAATACAAGAGAATGATAGTCAACTGAAAATGTGAGTCTTCTAAAGAATAAAATAAGAAATATCAGACTGGCTGGCAGGCAGGATCAGATAGGCATATGATGGTACTCAATGCATTCATACTAAGAGCGCATATATCCTACAGCATACCACCAAAGCTTCTTCAACTGTAGGAATGTTGAAATCCAGCAATTTATGAATGTGTTGATAAAAAGCACCAAGATTTTTTATCTACAACCGAAAACTACAGATCATGTTAATAAAGAGCAGTAAAAGAAAGGTTAAACAACTACACTTCAAACAAAACATTTTAAACCCAGACTAAACAACTCTACTCTCCAAAAAAAGAGTTCCTTAACCTAGACTGAACAATTCAGAACCCAAAACACATATTATTTAACTTCACTGGCTATATAACTCTAAAAACTAAACAACGTTAGACTTAAAAACTCCACTTAATGCCCAAAACACCACTTAGAGAGTTGCTTAATATAGATATGAAGATGCAGAATCTACACTCACCTCTTTCATGCTAAAATTTCCAACTTTGGAAGTATTGGATCCAGTTATCCTCTGCAAGTCCCTGCCTGTCAGGTGATAATCAAACCTCCAAATATCTTCAAAAGTTTCTTAATATGAGAATAAAACATTGTCAACTATGATAAAAGGACTGAGTCAAAATTGAATGCTATTCAGCTATTTAGTATCACCAACTCATCTATTATGGCATATCAGCTCAATCCACTGCATATGAAAACACTACATACACCTCGACCACAACCCAATATTGAAATCATCTTTGATTATTTAATCTCAATTACAGGAAGAAAATTGGCAAGCACTAGCCTGATTAACCGAGTTAGGGAAACAACTGGAAAAGGTGAGTGGTTGTACACAGTTTTGATAAATACCTGTCATGAAGAGCAAATAAGACTCCATCTGAAGAACGAGAAACATCAACTTCAATGCAGTTGGCTTGAGAACGAAGAGCTTTGTTATAAGCATCCATCTGTTGAAAGTAGAGGAAAAGATCATAACCAATAAAGAGCCACAAAGAGCGACAAGAGATTATTCAAAATTTTAATCTATTGAGGAGTCGTACAGTGTTGGGAAAGGCCTTGGATGAGTCGCCGCCATGAGCACACACAAGAGGCGGATGATTCAGCCATTTGCACTTCCTTTGTTGCATCTGTACAGAGAAGAAACAGAATCATGTGATTTTGGAATTGAATTAGAGGATAGAGAGCAGAGAAAGGAGAAAAGGGTACCTGCTGAAAGCGCTTGAGCTTGAAATGGAAGTAAATGGGAGGGAGAATTGCGATGAAAGCGAGGCATAGAATAGTGAGACGAAAGAGCCGTCGGGAAGAGAATCTGAAAGGGAATCGATTGCGCCATGGTCTTTGCCCAATCCAACGCCTTCTTCCAACTCTAGAGATGGAAATCGCCATTCCAATGGCAACTTTCTGAATCAAACTTTTTTTTCTAACACCTGCGGACTGGGAGAGACTGGCAGACTGCCCACGCCAGTTGGGAGATTTCTATTGATTTTTCTTTGGGAGAAACGTTTTCTTTTTTCTTTTTAGCAAAAGGAAAAAAAAAATATCGATTTTTATCCTATGTATTAATTAGAGGTCTTGGTTCTAGCTTGGGTTGGGATTAAAATACTTTTTGGACCAAATTCAATTTTGAGAAAATTATATGAATGATCCAAATTGAGAGAGAAAATGAGTTTTACCCTCACTTTTTGAAAATGAGAGTTTTTTTTTTCCTCTTTGCTGATGTTAGAGTCGAGTGAAATTACCAAAACAAAACCCTCGCACATGCAGATTGGCTCTCTTGTCCTCTCGCTCTTCGATCTCTGGCTTTGCAACACAACAAAAAAATGGGAGAGAAGAAGAAGCCAACGGAAGAAGAAAAGCCTCTATCATCCTTCGCTCTCCTCTCCTTTCTCGCTCAATCTCTCGCAGTCTTGTTTTGCAACAAAAAATAAAACGAGGGAGAGAAGAAGATTCATGACTTCGCCGCATCTAGTCACTTGTCGGAGAAGAAGAGGAAGAAGACGAAAAGAAAATAAGAAGAAAAAAATTGCTCGCCGGAGAAGAAGAAGAAAAGAAAAAAAAAAGTCACTCGTCGAAGAAGACGAGGAAGGAAAAGAGAATAAAAGAAGGAAAAAAAAAAGTCACTCGCCACAGAAGAAGAGGGAAAAGTAGAAAATAAAATAATTTGAAGAAATGATAAATTGATAAATTCACACATGCATGATGTGAGTAAAAAGGTCAATTAACAATGGTTTTTAAATAGTGGGTCATCTATAATTTTGGGCCTCCAAAATGGGTCAAGAACATAATTTTCCTATTCAAACATTTGGGTGAGGTTGATTTGGGTTATTTGGATTATTTATTTAAATTGTTGTTCTACAATTAAGTAAAATGTTAAGGACTCTTGTAAATAAAGTAATCCGGCTCAAATTATGCAATGTATAGTAAAATGTAAAAAGAAAAAAAAAAAAAGCATAAGGAGCAAAAATGATATTTGGGCTATGTAAAATGTCCAAAAAGTCGTCAAATATACTGGAACGGACAACAGAGAATCACACTCACATTGAAACAGTTTTCTACTTCTTTTATCATTACCACCAACTTTGTTTTTGGAAAATTGTTGATTTTGACCCAAGAAGTTTTTTTCCAATTCAAAGGTAACATCATTTTTAAAATCTACTTTTTTTTTTAAACATCTTTTCCATCTTTTCAAACTTTAAGTGGGGGATCCACTATGTGAAAATACCATTTTGGCCCTCAGTTTAAATCAATCTATTCATCTTCCCATGAAAGTTAGAGTTTTTCTACTTCTTTTATTCTTCCAGTGCGCTTGACAAGATCTCCTTCTTTAATAGCGGTATCACTACCAAAGACAACAATCCCTACATTCTCATCGTTGAGTTCGGTCTATTCATCTTCTTGTGAAAATTTCAACCATTGTTGGTCTCTCTTCTCGCAAAAACTCCCCTACCTCTGTAAAAAAAAAATCCATATTTCATGGTTGTTGGACATATTATGTTTTCCCTTCACCCAATTCAAATTTTGACAAAAGGTACACAAGTACCTTTTCCATTTTTTTTTCTTTCTAAATGATTAATCGATTATATTGTTTATAGGGGGAGTCTGTGTGATTTTTGGTAAAAATGTGTAGCGAAAAACCCAAAACATTTTTGCATCATTTGAACTTTAACGAATTTAAAAGAACTTCACGAGACAAATATCCTGTCTAGGGTAAGGAAGTAAATGTTCGTCTGGGTTTGATTTCACATTTTTTGGGGTGTATTAAACTTCATGAGACAAGTTCCTGAAGTTGTTACTGTTGGATTTTATGTCCTAAAACTCGTAGTTTGTAATATCATATTCTTGTTCAATAAAGCAATTATTGAAAATCTTTAGTAAATTTAAATTCTATATTCATGAATCCAATAAACTAAGGTTCCGAGGCTATTAAGTTTAAGTTTGAACTTTATGTAGTGACAAAAATGTGGATCAAGTTCAAATATATATAGCCAAAATGGTCTGTAGTATATGGATAAGGTTGGGCGCCTTATTCTGAGGACACTATGGATGCAACCCATTTTGTAGTTAGTACAAACGATGTGATCCTAAACCGTTCAATGGAGACATGAAAATGGAGGCATCCTATGTAAAGAGTTTACATAAGACTGAACCATGAAATAGTCACTTTTACGTTCTAAATGCCGTTTAATGTATAAAACTGACTATTTCGTTAATTGATGACCTAGGTAACTTAATCTTAATCCTGAGCTAACTATGAACTCTTGTTCACTCGGAATTATCTTTAGATCTGCATAGGTGAGGGCAGCTCATTATCGCTGACCCAATAAGTCTCCCATTTCAGGGATAAGATCAGGTGGATAGTTGGGAACAAGGGTGCAAGATGGAATTCACTCCTACTCGTTATAGGGATAGTAGATAGGTTGTTCCCTTTAGTACTGAATCCAGGTCTTGAACAAGGGGGCCCACCCTCTCATTGGCCCGAGAGGGGTTTGGTTTATAAGTTGGATCTTAAACCAATTTTTCATTAGAGGATCAGTAGCACTTAAGGAATAAGATGTAGTCTCGGGGGTAAAACGGTTTTTATGACCCAGTCGAGATTACGAACAACTTATGAAGGATTAGCTTACTAATCATGGTTATATCAAATGGACACAAATATATCTATAGTGAGGGGAATGCAACTACAGGACTATAGTGGAATGACTCGTTAGTTAACGAATGTTAATTAGCTCCGTCTAAAGAGTTTAGCCAGCTAATCTTCGATCGTTGGAGCCCATGATCTATAGGTCCATTAGGTTCCCCTACTAGCTCATATGAAATAAACTTAAAACAGAATGATAGAATAATTTGAATAGTTCGAATTAGGTGAAGAGAGAGAAACCGACAAGTATATGTGATATAGTGGTCGTTTTTTCAATTTAGAAATGGTCAAAGATGTAAAAAGTCAAAGAGTTGACTTTTAACTTTGAAAAGTCAAACTTTGACCGATTTTATATTCAAATGTGATTTGAATTTTGAGAAAATGAATGCGGATTCATGCTCGAGAGGTCAAAATTAGTCAACACGGAAAAAATCATAAAAAGTCAAAATGTTGACTTTTTGGTCAAAGTTTGACTTTGACCAAATGACTATTTTGCCCTTTGACTAAAGTTAATGGGAAAATTCAAACTTTTGTTCGATAATTTCACTAACAAAATAGTGGGCTAGGTATTGGCTTATAGTAGAGACATTAAGCCCACTTAGATAGTGGATTCTAGATGTTGCGTTTTTGTGAAGTTTTTTCATGCAATTTTGCATGGCCCTTTTCTATAAATAGGGGCTTGTGTTTTTAGATTAAAAACTTTTGGAGATTTTGCAAAATTAGTTTTTAAAATTGGGCTGAAAAAAAAAACCCAACCCAACCCAATTTCACTATACTTTTTCCATCTCTTTTTCTCTCTCTCGGGTTCTTCTTCCATCGGGTCCCACAACCCGGTTCTAAGTCCAGAGAATAGTAGGTCAACTCTAGTGGTGGTCCGTTCGTGTTTGGGTGGAGATAGACGAGTTTCGAGAGCTTCAAAGATATTATTTCAAAATAACCCTAATTAATTCTTTTAGGGTTACATGTTTATTTTGGGCAATTAGAGTAAAATCAATTCTTATTTCCACTGCTCATGTCGATTTTTCCATCAGTTAAGAATATTTGTCTCCTGAAAGTATTCGCAACAATGGAAAGTTTATAAAATAGCTTGACAGCTCTCTGTCGTTTCTCTCGTAATGTTGTAAATCTTCACGAGACAAAAGATAAAAATGAACTCAACTTTACAAGACTATAGACTGTTTTTTATCTCGTAAAATTGAGTTCGTAAGTAAGTCTTTTATCTCGTGAAGTAACTTCACAAGACAAACTTACAACATTACGAGATAAACGACAACCTATCTCTTTTGTCTTGTAATATTGTAAGTTTGTCTGGTGAAGCTACTTCACGAGACAAAAGATTTACTTACAAACTCAACTTTACGAGACAAAATACGGTGTATAGTCTCGTAAAGTTGAGTTCATTTCTATATTTTATCTCGTGAAGTAACTTAACAAAATGTTATGGTTCTCTGGCTTCTTTCTTTTGAAGTTCGTCTTTTTTAAGGGTCTTTTCTTTCACTAAGAATTTTAACATTGTATCATGTTTTGTGGCATGTATAGTTAATTATTATGGAGTCGAGGATCGAGTCAGCAAGATTATTTAAGCCTTCATTATCTTCATGTTCTCATCGGGCTAAAACCTATATGGTGATTCGTATAAAGTTAACGAGGGTTCAGTTAGACATGTTTAGGCAAACCATATTCGGAACCGTTTTAGATAGTACTCCTTCCCTCAATGATTAGTACATCACCTACTTCTCAGGGAGGTTGTGGATGATAGACCGAACGTAATTTCCTTTAATATGTTTGGGTCTAGGGTGTCATTTGGTAAGGATAAGTTTGACTTCATCACTAGGTTTAGGGTATGGATGCGAGTGGTGTGGAATAATCCTAACCCTACCAGGCTTAGAAACCTATACTTCAACAATAGGCCTAGATTGCAACAGACTCAAGCCGAGGAATATTTTTTTTTCTATGGACTTTAGGAGTGATGAGGATGCGGTGAAAGTGGAACTTGCCTATTTTATAGAGTTAGTCATTATGGAGAGGGAAAAGAAGCAGCTGTTTGACTATACCATCCTCAGTATTGTGGATGATTGGGAAATTTTTTGCAACTATGACTGGAGTAGTGTGATTTTCGAAAAGACAATCAGTAGTCTTAAGAAAGCTCTCACTGGTGCTATCGAATGAGCAAAACCCAGGACATTAGCTAGATATAGCCTGTACGGGTTCCCATCCACCTTTCATGTTAGTTCATATACATTTTCTATGTGTGCTTCTTTCTCCATTTTCATCAATTGTTTTTCATGATTTGATTCTATCTTCTTGTTTGTAGGTATAAGATTGTATGGATAAAAACCCCTTCAACACGTACTTTTTCATCTTCTATTTTACTCTCCCGACTTACATTATGCCCAAACCCTCCATTTGCACAAACATTATCCTCTTTACTGTACATTGAGGATGTGGATAATTATCCTCGGGATTGTATAGATATACAAAGAAATTGTCATCAAATAGGTTATATGGGGTAACATTATTATCTAACGGTGTTAGTGATCTATCATAACCTGATGGATAATTTTGTTCGAAGGAAGATTGTGTAGGATAATAAGGGGTGGATATTTTTGGGCTAAATTGTATGGAAAGCTTGGTTGGTATGAGCAACTAGGGTGCTTTAAGTCACTGTTACCGTACATAGGTTTGGACTTCGTTCATAAGTAGATAGGGGGTCTACATGTATCCTCACCATTTAAAAAACCTAAGTTTTTTATCATTTCATATCAAATACGTAGAAACCCTAGATCAAAATTGTATAAACATCATAGGTGAGATTGTGATTGTTTGGATCAATCCCACTTAGATTATACAACTCCAATAAGAAGTCTTGAAAGCAAATGTCACCTCTTATGTCCAAACTCCTTGGATTACCACCTGCGTATTCTCGTTCATCCTCATTCCAAATACCACTGTAACAAACAAACACGCAAGGATTCTGCAAGTAAAGAAAAAACTTACTGGTCGAAAGAAATGTGTAAATAAATCACCGATCTAAGACTTATATCACAAACACAGTAAAGCGGTAAGATCAGGGTTAAATCCACAAAGAGACTAATGATTAGCTAGGATAATTTAAGAATTCCAGGTAATGGAGGGTTCGTTGGTTTTTGTAAAAACAATTAACTAATAAGCAATCAAGGAAATAAGAATGAGCACAGAAAAAGGAATGAATTAATTCGATGGAAAAAACCTTGGGATTAGTATGTATGTTTTGTCTTTCTATCATCAGGCACTAGTTAATTGTACTAATTCTGTGAACCCCACAACCTATTAAAAAAATCTAATAGTCCAATTAGCCAATTTTGATTTGATGTCAATTTTGATGATAAACCAAACTAGCACTAATTCAATTTATAACTCTTCCTTCTTAACGACATACAAGTTAAAATTTTATTACATTACGAAGTGGTTTAATTGTCGAGACACACTACAAGCCGAAAAAGCCATATCTTATAGCATGATTAATTGGGAAAGATTATATTAGGGCATACACGAGTTTGGTCAGAAAAAGTCTAGACCCTAAACATGTGATCCAAACATGCAACTAACTCAATCAATATATGCATAGGCTATGACGATTTTGCAAACAAGAATTTCGATAAACTACTTTGTCAGATAAATTTATAAAAATTCCATTAAAATTCAATCAAATCCACCCAAAGGGTTCACAACATTAAGTAAAATCAACTAGCTATCCTTCAAGAATTAAGATATATAACTAATCCCAAGAAAATTTACCTAGCCTCGCATAGGCATATCAACAATACAATCAAAGATATAAAAACGAGGCTGACTATGATGAAAATTGCATAGCAATTCGACTCAATTGGCTCTCGAAACCGTGCTCAATTCAAAATTTTCTTCACACTTTGTGCTGGAACCAAGATGACACATTTATATGTTTGGTGCAGCGTCTCAATGCTAGAGAGAACGTTGCAACACTGCGGCGACATTATGCAGAGCATTAAGGAAGCGTCACAATGGTGGCCTGACGCTCGGTTGCGCGTGCGTGGAGAGGGAAAGTTCGTCAAAGTTCATAGCGTTGCAACGCTCAGGGTGAACGCTGCAATGCTGACCATTCTGCCATTCAGCATTGAGTTAGGGCATTGGGTTGGCATCACGACGATGGTGTTGTCAAACTTCGGAGCATTGCAATGCTCAAAGTAGCGTTTTGATGCTACCCTGCACACCAACCTACTGCTTTCAATCGTTGAGCAAGCGTTGGACTTAGTTTATTGATGAGCGTTGCGACGCTGAAACAGGGCAGGTTGATCTTTTGTCAACTCAGCTCAGTTAGGTGCACTTGTTGGAAAGGAAAAATTATTAGGGACGGATGGGATTGTGCACGCAATCATGCGTTAGACATGACTTAAGCTATGCGTTTACGCCCATGCGTCAGAGGTCATGCGTCGGAGTGAAAATGCGTTAATCTAGTGTGCAATGACCATGCGTTTCTATCACAAGTTTTCTTACGCTCGCACCAAGTATAACGCGAACGCAAGTTCTCAGGTAATCCGAGGTCGAACACAGGGACTTGTCACTCAATAATGCTTGTGAAGCAATGTGTTTGAGGCGATGAAAAGAAAAATAAAAAGAAGAAGTTTAATGAATTTACACACTACTCCTACTCATATCTAAACAGATTGAGCAATAGAAGACTTGCGATGAGAATTGGTAGATACACAACAACCATTAACGTATAGTAATGTTTATTATCTTAAATCGCCCGAGTAATCCCAGCTCATTGCACTAACGCATCGCACACCTCTCGGTAGTCAGCCTCATGACTATATCTCTATAGTGCATGGTTACGTCGAGCATAAGATTGTGCCTATCTCTAGGAACAATGCATACTTTGCTTTAGTGCGTTCCATCTCTTACCTTCTCAGGCAGTTAGACGCGACTATTTAACTTATAGACAAGTAATGCAACAACCCATAGACAAGCATTGCTACAGCCCTTTTCACCAAGCAAAGAGGATTAACTCACTATACTCGCACAACGCACACCTCTCAGTGGGTTGCTACATGTATCCCATCTCTAGGCTGCACGATTAAGTAAGCGATCGCCTTTGATAAATAAACGATGAAAGTAAATGATGATAAAGATAAAGATGATGAAGAAGATGACATTGAAGGAATCAAGAGATGCATTGATTACAAAATGTCTTAATAACTTAAGCTAAAATGTAATACAATACAAAGGTTAGAAGAGAAATGAAGGACTCTGCGTCAAGACTGCCGGTGGTGCCATGGATGAATGGTGGAGATGTCTCTCTCGAGCTTTATCTTCGGCGAAAGCTTCGGTCGTCACTCGGTCTAGTTTGTAGAGGTGAAGAATTCTCACTGAAAATCTTGCTCAAGCTCTCATCTATGATCGCACCTCTGCCTTGAGGCAGAAATTCTGATGTCTTGAATTGAAGGTCCAAAGGCTATTTATAGAGTTTAAACACCAACAGCTATCATGATTGCGTTATGGCTCATTGATGCTTTTGTCGTGGTATGAGCAAAGTCACATCGTCTTGTCTCGTTGATACTCCCAAGGTATACGTCCAAGTTTGATTCAGCTAAAGCATCAACGCGTCCTTCTCATCTTGCGATCGTCCTTCTATTATGGCTGTCACTTCGTGGCCGTAATTCCAAATGATCACCGCATCTGCTTGATCACCACAACTTTCATGCGATAAGCGTATTCGATCCTCGCAACTTCCATGCGAGGGACGCATGCGATCCAACTTTCAGCACATGCGTTTATCTTTGCGATCGTCTGGCTTCAGCGTAAGCGTTTGTCTATGATTGCTTATTTCAAACGCATACATTTGATTCCTGCGATAGCTACGAAAATAGATACTTTGGCTTGGAGTAACGCATAATATTGGAGTCAGTGAGGATTTAGGTGCTAATCGACACAAAACTCAATTGTTTGCAAATGTTAAGTATTATCACCGCATTTTCTACTTATTAGCCCTCATGATTCTAAATAAAATGTTTATAATAACTGGTATTTCTACCAGTTATCAGCACTCGACTCCCAACTTTTCGTCTTTTTTGCTTGATTCTTCATCTTTGCAAAGTACTTGCTCCATGGGATCAATTCTTCAACAAAATAAGACAAATAGACACAAGAATTACCCAAAAATAGTAAAGTTAAGGTCATAAACTTAGCTCTTTTTTAGGGCTAACGAAGGGCCCATGTTTTGGGAATAAAATTACTATCGAGTCTGTATTTTACTATTCTTGAGTCGCTCGTTCTGTTCTCAACCGATTTCTAGAGAAAACGATGCAAAAATTGGAGGCTTTTCAAAGAAGTTCAAAACTGTACAGTGGGCGATTGTATAACAGCATCGCAACGCTGCAATGTGGTGGATGAAAATCTTCTCCGTAGCATCACGACGCTAGGGCACGACATCTCGACGCTCTGAGATGGAGAAAATGCACAGTCCAATTCTGATTCGTGCGTGGTTCATGGTCTGCTGGTCTGGTTCGATTCGTAGGTCTCTGGTTTGAGCTTTTTGGGTTCTTCTGGACTGGTTCGTGGCTGGTTCGAGTAGTTCATGGTATAGTTCGAGGGTTTAAGGCCTGTTCACCTGTTTCGATCCAGATGACTATTAATTTGTAATAGTTAGATTTTTTTTTAGGTATCCAATCTCAATCCATCAATTGCCTTTAAATTATGCATTTGATGTATGATTTAAATTTTATTATTATGCGCTATAATGTATGCCATATAATATAAAATCACACCATAGGTTATGCATTTAATTTCATGCATCATTTATATTATAAATGTTATAATATATGTTCAGTTGCATGATTTATTTTTCATAGCATGCTCATGCATCATATAGTATAAATATTATAATATATGTATGCATGCATTAATAACATATACATGCATCATTTATATTATAAGAGTTATAATATATAGTATGAATGTATGTCTGAAGTATGATATTAATTATTTCATTACCTTATGATATAAGTGTTGTATATATTAGTAATGAAATGAATTTGCATGAAGCATGACATTACCTTAGGTAGTATGTCAATGGATACAACGTATGGTTTTAATTTATTTCATTTGCTTATAATTGTTATAACAAAATGAAATTAGATATTAAAATCGATAAATCAGAATCGCATGCAAACCTGTTTAAATTCATTTTTTAAAATAGTTTTAAAATTTGAATCATATAGATCTAAGATCACATTTCTAATGAGATTATAAATTTAGTTTAATCTTTTAAGCGGTTTAATAGGATTAAATTGGTTTTAATTAAAAGATTAAGATTGTAACAAATGTATCTATAAGGGATCTTTTGTCTAAGACTAGTTTTGTCTAGACTGGGATATTTAAGTTGACGAAAACGTAACACCCTTACCTGGGAACTGACCTGGAAAGGTGAATTAGATAGATTTGTTACAAGTATGCAATTATTGGTTTACGTTTGTTAAAATGTTTAATGAGCCTTAATCAAAATGATTTAACTATCCAAAGAAAATTTTGTTTTTGGTCAAATTAAACAATCACTTAGTTAAAATCAGTAGCCGAATTTTCCTAAGTTAATTAACCCTAAGTAAAACGCTCAGTAGAAGGAAAATGGGGTATATGATACTTCATTTTATCCTCTTCATGTTTCTCCCTAAAAGTTCACACCGTGAGATCTATACTTGGCCTTGAGGCACCTTGAGTGTCCCCCTACGGATGGTGTTTGTATAGATCAATATCAAGGTAAATGGAGAGGGTGTTTATAGTAAGTGGAAGTGGGACGTGTGACAACACATCCCTTGGTCTCTCTCATTAGTTTGAAGTTAAGTATCATGCATGGCCTTGTGGAACCTTGAGTGTCCCTCTACAAATGGCATTTTTTGCATGACGCTTTACTCAAACTACAGAAATGGATAAGAGTTACCTTAGTTTTTGCCCCAATTGGTTTTTCCCTATGGTTGGCTCATTGGGGTAGAACTCTAGAATCTAAAATGAGGGGTTACATTTTCAAGAAATGTTAATCGAGTTTAACTATTTTTGGACCAAAAATGGTGATTGATAGTTACAGTAACAAGGAGTTGTTCTGTCTATTGGTTGAGATAGTCTCATTTCAGTGAAGGGGCACCTGATCATCCTATGGTGGCTTTTATTTATCTCACTGAAGCATTTAAAATAGATGTCACTTAGTGTACATTAGATTATTTTGCTAAAATTGATTGGTTGTTCCTAATGGTTTAATGCAAATGAACTAATATAAATAATTTGTATGGTTTCAGAAAATTTATTCATTGTGACTTTCGTGACTCTTAATTTACTCGCCGCCGATAAAATAACGAGCGAAAGTTACAAAACTTGGAAAAACACAATTAACACTATTCTGATCATCGATGACTTCTGATTTTTCCTTATAGAGGATTGTCCTCCTATTCCTACTTCAAATGCTGCTCGAAATGTTCGAGAAGCATACAAGCAATGGACAAGGGCAAACGAGGAGGCTCGAGTATATATCTTGGCAAGCCTTTCCGAAGTCTTGGCCAAGAAGCATGAGCCCATGCTTATAGCTCATGAGATCATGGAGTCCCTGAGGGGAATGTTCGAACAACCATTCGTACAGCTCAGGCATGATGCTCTCAAATACATCTTCAATGTTTGTATGCAAGAAGGGCCATCTATTAGATAACATTTTCTCAACATGATGGTTCACTTCAACGTGGTGGAGATGAATGAGTTCGTCATTGATGAAGCCAATCAGGTTAGCTTCATCCTGGAAACTTTACCTGAAAGTTTCTTACAGTTCCATAGCGATGCTGTTATAAACAGGATTGACTATAACTTAACCACCTTGCTCAATGAGCTACAAACCTTTCAGTTCTTGATGAAAACTAAGGAATATAAGGGTGAAACAAATGTTTCTTCATCCTCTAAGAAGTTCTTCAGAGGTTCGACCTTTAGGATGAAGTTTGTGCCTTCTTCTTCCAGCACCAAAAAGTGGAAGAAGAAGAAAGGTGGAAAAGGGAAAGCTAACCTACTAGCTGCTACCCAGAAGGGTAAGAAGGCCAAGGCTGCAAAAGGAATCTATTTCTATTGCAACCAGAAGGGACGTTGGAAGAAGAACTGTCCCAAATACATGGCAGAAAAGAAGAAGACCAAACAAAGTAAATATAATTTGCTTGTTTTGGAAACCTGTTTAGTGGAGAATGATGATTCGACTTGGATAACTGATTTAGGCGCCACTAACCATGTTTGTTCTTCATTTTAGGGAATTAATTCCTGGCGGCAACTGGAAGCTGGGGAGATGACGATGCGTGTTAGACTGGGCATGTCGTCTCAGCTTTGGCAATGGGAGGTCTCCAGCTGACTTTACAGAATAAATATATTTTACTTGAAAATGTATATGTTGTTCCTAGTTTGAAGAGGAACTTAATTTATGTAAAGTGTTTGCTAGAAAAATATTATTGTATTCAATTCTCTATAAATAAAGTGTTTATTTCAAAGAATGGTATTAATATTTATTCTGCTAAGTTGGAAAACAATCTTTATGTGCTAAGACCGTTTGCAACTAAAGCCCTCCTTAACACTAAAATGTTTAAAGTATGATAACTCAAAATAAAAGACTTAGAATTTATCCTAAAGAAAATGCCCAACTTTGGCACCTAAAATTATGGCACATAAATCTCAATAGAATTGAAAGATTGGTAAATAATGGACTTCTAAGAAAGTTAAAAGAAAACTCTTTACCTGTGTGTAGTCATGCCTTGAAGGCAAAATGACTAAAAGATCTTTTACTGGAAAAATTCATAGGGCTAAAGAACCCTTAGAGATAGTACATTCAGATCTCTATAGTATGATGAATGTAAAAGCAAGAGGATGGTTTGAATATTTCATCGCCTTTACTAATGCTTATTCAAAGTATGAGTATGTTGATTTAATGCAACATAAGTCTAAATGTAACGACCCGAGTTCAAGAGGGGTACATGAATGAACCGATATCACATCCGAATGAGACGGATACTGAGGACATGAAAGTATGGTTAAGAAAGGCTTAAAAGAATTGAAAGTTACTACCTATACCAAAAATGTGCACTGTTGGGACCATTTAGGGATGCATTTCTGTTTTATTTTATTTATTAAGGACGGATGGGTTTGAACATGAAGTCATGCGTTAGACATAATTGATGCATTTGCTCCCATGCGTCTGAGGTCATGCGTTGGAATGATGATGCGTTAATCTTAGCATGCAATGATCACGCGTTCTTATCACAAGTTTTCTTATGCTTGCGCCAAGTATAACGCAAACGCAAGTTTCTCGGGTAATCCGAGGTCGAACACAAGGACTTGTCACTCAATAATATTTGTGAGGTGATGCGCTTGAGGCGATGAATAAGAATAAAAATAAAGCGAAGAAGGTTTAAATGTTTTACACACTACTCCTACTCCTAACTAAACAGATTGAGCAATAGAAGACTTGCAATGAGAATAAGTAGAGACAAAACAATCATTAACGCATAGTAATGTTTACTATCTTAAATCGCCCTAGTAATCCCAGCTCGTTGCATTAACGCATCACACCTCTAGGTGGTCAGCCGCATGACTATATCTCTATAGTGCATGGTTGCGTCGAGCATAAGATTGTGCCTATCTCTAGGAACAATACGAACCTTGCTTAGTGCGTTCCATCTCTTACCTTCTCAGATAGTTAGACACGGCTATTTAATTTATAGACAAGTAATGCAACATCCCATAGACAGGCATTGCCACAGCCTTTCACCAAGCAAAGAGGATTAACTCACTATACTCGCACAACGCACACCTTTCGGTGGGTTGCTACATGCGTCCTATCTTTAGGCTACACGATTAAGCATGCGATTAACTTTGATAAATAAACGCTGAAGATAAACTATGATAGAGATGAAGATGAAGAAGACAGTAATGAAGGAGTAAGATTTGCATTGATCACAAAATATCTTAATATCTCAAGCTAAAATGTAATACAATACAGAGATTAGAAGGGAGATGAAGGACTCTACGTCAAGGCTGCCGGTGGTGCCATGGTTGAATGGTGGAGATGTCTCTCTCGAGCTCTATCTCCGACGAATACTCCGATCGTCACTCGGTCTGGGATGTGGAGATGAAGAATTCTCATTGGAAATCTATTTCAAGCTCTTATCTGTGATCACAAACTTCTACCTTGAGGCAGAAGTTTGGATGTCTTGAAATGAAGGTCCAAAGGCTATTTATAGAGTTTAAATGCTGACAGCTATAATGATTGCGTTATGGCTCACTGATGCTTTTTTCGCGGTATAGGCAATGTCACATTGCCTTATCTTGTTGATACTCCCAAGGTATGTGTCCGAGCTTGATTTAGCTGAAGCATCAACGCATTCTACCTGTCTTGCGATTGTCCTTCTATTATGGTCGTCACTCCGTGGCCGCAATTTCCAATCGATCACTGCATTCGCTTGATTATTGCAACTTCCATGCGATGGACGCATACGATTACCGCAACTTCCATGCGTTGGACGCATACGATTGCCACAACTTCTATGCGTTGACACATACGATCATCGCAACTTCCATGCGTTGGACTCATACGATCATCGCAACTTCAATGCGTTGGACTCATACGATCATCGCAACTTCCATGCGATGGATGCATACAATCCAACCTTCAATGCATGCGTTTGTCTTTGCAGTCGCCTAACTTTAGCGTATGCATTTGTCTGTGATTGCTTATTTCAAACGCATGCGTTTGATTCCTGCGATAGCTACAAAAATAGACACTTCGACATGGAGTAACGCATAATATTGGGGTCAGTGAGGATCTAGGTGCTAATTGACGCAAAACTTAATTTTTTCACAAATTCTAAGTATTATCACTGCATTTTCTACTTATTAGCCCTCATGATTCTAAATAAAAGGCTTATAATAACTGACATTTCTGCCAGTTATCATGCACCTTCCTTTTCAGTGGCTCAATCATAAGAACTCCAAAGTTAAGCGTGCTTAGCTTGGAGCAATCCTATGTTGGATGACCTCATCCTGATCCGAATCCTGGGCCTAGGGCATTATAGATGGTATCATAGCGGAACCTCTTCCAATAAGATGTGGTTCGGGGATGAACCAAGTGAAAGCTGGTGAAGCACATAGAGCGGAAGTATCATCTCATTCGACGTGATCGTCACGCAGATAGCTTCGGAGCACAATGTTGCTGATCCATTTATAAAAGCCCACACAGCTAAGGCGTTTGAGGGTCACATGCAAAGTATGGGTCTACGGGATTGGCCACATATAGTCTATGACAAGTGGGAGATTTTGTACTAGGAGCGTATTATGCCCTAGTTTATTGTTTTGTGTACTTGTATATTAGTGTGACTTGTATATTGTACATCCTACTAGCTTTAGGACAAGTGGGAGATTGTTGGGGTTGGTGCCCTAAATTTCGTAGCGTCCTGTAGTTTGTAATTGTATTGTACAAATATTTTATTTATCTAATAAAATATGTGATATTTTATTTGACATTTAGATGCATTAATCCACAAACCAATAAACTAACATCCAAGGTTCTCTTGTGCTTAAACATGTATGTAGAGAATAGATGGATCATTTTTTAGTGATAACCTAAATGGTTTATAGTAGATGAATAAGACTGGATACCTTATCTTGGTGACACTCTGAGTACGACCTGTTTTGTAGATGTTACAATTGTTGTAAAGTGCTACAAGTGATCTGATCCTGATCATTCATGTGGAGACATGTGAATGGGGATATTCTATACAAAGGAGTTTGTATAAGCTAGACCATAAATTGACTAGTCTCATTATATAACGCCGTTAATAAAAGAGACTTACATTTCACTAGAATGACCATAGGTAACATGACCTGAATCCTGAGTGACCTGTGAAATCATGCCTATGAAGGTAATCTTTTGATTTGTATGGGTGAGAGTGGCCAGATCACCAACTCAATAAGCCTACCATTTTGGGGAGCTAGGAACATAACTACACAAGAATAATTTCACTCATTCTCCAACGTCGGGGTAAGTAGATAAATTGACGCCTTTAAGGGTTGATTACGGGGCTTGGACAATATGGCACCACACCCTCTCCTAGCCTTAGTGGGGTTTGGTCATAGTTGGACTATGATGTATTGCTCATTAGAAGGATTAGTGGTACTCAAGGAGTTAAATGTAACTATAGAGGCAAAACGATAATTTTGGCCTAGCTGTACTTATGAGCAATTTGTGAAGGGGTATCGTACTGTTGACTGGTTATATCCAATGGACACGAAAATATATCTGTAGTGTGAAGAATACAACTTTTATTTTTTAGTAGAGTGCTCGACAGTTAACGGATGGTGAATAATTTAATTAAATGAGTTTAATTAATTATTCACGTACCGTTAGAGCTTCAAGCTACAAGTCTATGAGGCCCCCTATGTAGCTCAACGGGAATTCATGAGAATCAATTTTTGGATTAATTTGAATTGTTCAAATTAATTGAGGAAATTAATTATATGTGTTATAATTAATTTAATCTAATTATATATGATATAATTACTATAATGTATTTGATATATTATAATATAAAGTATTTATGAGAGGAAATAAATATTTGAATATGATTTAAATATTAATTATATGAATTGGATTCATATAATTAAATTTATTATAAATGGGATTTATATTAAATGTCATTGGTGAAAGAATAGAAACTATAGGTTAATTGTATTTGATACAATATAGAAACTATAAGTTATATGTTATACTTGATATAACATATAGTTTAATATATATTATCTGATAAGGTAGCTATCATATAAATATATATTAATTGATTTTATAAAACAAATTAATTGAATTTATTTTATTTTAAAAATCATTTTGGAAGGGAGTTGTAACTCCTTCCCCCCTCTTTTCTCCCTTCTACATGATAGTGGGGAATGGAAAGTTGTGCTTCTTCTTCTCCCTTTGGCTTTCACAGAAACCAACCGAACAAAACACAAAGAAAACAAAAGAGTTCTTAATTCTCCTTTTCCTCTCATATCTCTAAAAATTCCCCTCTTCCAGAATAGCCAGAGCCCATAAAACTCTTGGAATCTCACCCAGAGAATACTGAGGTTGCTTTCGTGGTCGTGTTCGTTTCATTCGAAGGATTTCCATTGAAGATCGGTATTCAAAGGTAAGGGTTTTCTTAATGTTTTTTCTTCTACATGTTTTTAGAACATGCTGTATTTAATTAAATGCATAATTTTTTATGTATGTTTGCTGTAAAATTCATATTTTGTAAATTTGGGATTTAGGTCCAATCCCGTTTCTGCTGAAGGATCTTCAATGGTTCCTTTATGATCAGAATGTTGATGAGCCTTGTGTTTACAAGAAAATCATCAATAGCTCAGTAGCTTTCCTCATGTTATATGTTGATGATATCCTATTCATTGGGAATGATGTAGGTTTCTGACTGATGTAAAGAAATGGTTGGCCGCCCAATTCCAAATGAAAGATCTAGGAAAGACGCAGTTTGTTCTAGGGATCCAGATTATCAGGGATCGTAAGAACAAAATGTTGGCCTTGTCTCAAGCATCATATATTGGCAAGATGCTTGTCAGATATTCGATGCACAATCCCAAAAGGGTTTATTACCTTGTCTCAACCAGGTCAGCTGAACCAGTCCAGTTGACCTGGTTGTGCCAGGCAACCCAAAATTTGGAAATGATGTAAACTAGTTTTACGTCCTGTTCATAACTCATATGGTGTTTTTGAAATACTCTTAGAGGGAACGTTATTCAAAATGTAAGTTGCGGTCTCTACCGCATATCCCCAGAATGAGTTAGGCAACCGAGCATAACTCATCATGGACCGAACCTAACAAGGTTTTGTTCCCATTCAAATACACCATTCTGCGGAGGTGTTCCTGGTGCAGAGAGTTGTGACTGAATCCCGTGTTCTAACATATAGTCCTAGAATTTCAAGTCCAAATACTCCCCACCTTAATCTGATCGAAGTGTCTTAATAGATTTATCTAATTGGTTCTCAACCTCGGTATTAAATTCCTTGAACTTTTCAAGAGCTTCAAACTTAAAATGAATTAGGTAAATGTAACCGTACCTAGAATAATCATCTATAAAGCTAATGAAATATTCATAACCTCCCCGTGCTTTAACATTCATCGGTCCACAGAGGTCCGAATGCATGAGCTCTAAGGTTTCTTTGGCTCGACGACCTTTTCCAAAAAAATATCTTTTTGTCATTTTTCCTTCGAGACATGACTCACGTGGCGGTAAAGAGACATCTTATAACTTTTTTAGAAGTCCACTTTTAGCCAATCTATCAATCCTATTGACATTAATGTGGCCAAGTCTCAAGTGCTAAAGATATGTACTATGAGAAATGTATTGCCTTTTTCTTTGAGTATCAGCTGTTTTAAACATTTTTGTGTTATATACAACTTCAACTTTATATGGTTTTAACTTATATAAGTTACTTTCTAAGTTTGCAGAACAGATTTGGATACCTCTTTTTGTAATGAATGCTTCATTAAGACAAAAGTTTACTTTGTACAAATCTTCCAACAAACAGGAAATAGGTATCAAATTTTTTTTACAAGAAGGTACATAAAGAACATTTTCTAAATACAGATATCTATTTCCAAAAGTTAACTTAACAGCTCCCACTACTTTAGCTAAGATGCGCTCCCCTAATCCAACCTGGAGAGTAATCTCATCTTCTTCAAGCTGCCTCCAGGAACTAGTTTCCTGAGAAGAAAAACAAACATGATTAGTGGCTCCTAAATCCAATATCTAGGTAAAATCTTCATTCTCCACTATACATGTTTCAATAACCAGTCAATCTAATTTACCTTGTCTTTCTTTTTCAGCTTTCTTCTTGGTAAGATATTTAGGACAATTTCTTTTCCAATGCCCATTTTTGTTGCAATTGAAACATTTTCCTTTGGCAACTTTGTGCTTTTCTGTGCAGCTGGAGCCTTCCCCTTCCCAATTTTCTTCTTTCTCTTTTGAATACCTCTATTCTTGGAGAAAAAAGGGCCAGATTTAATCCTAGAAGACGATTCTTTCTGGGATTTCATCCTTGAGGTGGAAGCAACATTTGCTTCTGCCTCTAAACCTTTATTTTTCAATAAAGATTCATAAATATGAAGTTCATTGAGAAGAATCGTCAAGTTATACTCAATCTTATTCATCATTGCATTCATTTTGAATTGAAAAAAGCTCTTTGAAAGAGACTGCATGATGAATCCAACTTGACTCTCTCATTCATGACGACTCTATTCACTTTTGCAACATTGAAGTGAACCATCATGTTCAAAGTATGTTCCCTTATGGAGGTTCATTCCTTCATTCTACATTTGTAAATGAATTTAATTGTGACATGCAGGGCAGATGTGGACGGTTGTCCAAACAGGCCCAGCAAAGAGTCCATGATCTCTCTTGCAGTAGTTAACCTCTCATGTCTCTTAGACAGTACATCAGATATACTGGTTAAAATATAAACCCGAGCCTTCTCATTAGCTTTGACCCATCTGTCATACGCATCCCGAACTGTCTGGTTTGCGTGGGACTAGGGGATGAAGGACACCTCTCCATTAAAACGAATCGAAGATCATCTATTACTAGTATCGTGTTAATATTCGATTTTCAAGTTCCGTAATTATCGCCATTAAGTTTTTCAGAAGCTAGCAGTTGTATAATGGATGTTGACATTGCTGAAAAAGTAAACAAATTATTAGAGAAATGATTTAACTTTTTTTTAATCCAATTTATTTAGCAAAAATAATGTACCCGTTCTCATTATTCTTTTGCTATGATACTTCAATGAGTCAGAATAGCCCCCACGGAAGGGCAGTTGACTACTCCTTCACTGAATCAAGACATTCTTGACTAAATACTAATACTAATACTAAATACTAATACTAGTATCGTGTTAATATCCTTATAGTATTTGGTCAAGAACTTTACTAACACTTAATAAGTCTTGTAAGTGTATACCCACCACTTTTGAATTACAGAGATCGGAATCAAACAAGCCCTTGAAGGAGAAACAATTGTTTGAAAACGGACCTAAGTAGCCCTATCCATTTCTGAAGTTCACGGTGTTCTGAATCCTATGTTACAACCCTCCGAAGGGATAGCCGTCACTAAACGACTAGCAAAGGGTCGCATAAAGCCAACTAGTAGGCGTAACATAGGAATCTCACGGTGTGACCTAATGGAAGAGACCGTAGGATGTGTTGACACACACTCTTCACCCACTTACTATGAACTACTTCCCCTATTCACCTTGTTATTGACCCATGAAAATACTTTCCGAAGGGAGGTTTTCGCTAATAACAACTCAAAGCCGAGCATGGATCTCACGGTGTGAACTCTTAGAGACGTGAGAGCTAGAAATAATATATCTCATATACTATTAATCTCCTATTGAATTATTCTATTTTATAAAAGATTGAGTATTTACTTGGTTATTAACCGGCTAATATTTAACAACCTAAGTCTAGGTGATTTTTCCTAGTATAACTCTTATACCGGGATTAACCTATGATGTATAGGTGATAAATCAATTTTATTACCTCACACCACTCATGCATGCTCATAAAACTAGGGTTATTGACTTAGACACTGGTTTGATCTCCAGGTAGGAGGTGTTCTGTAAACCGTCAACTTAAGCACCCCCAACCTTCGACAAGATCTCCCCGGGTAAGTAAACAACTCTTGTTTTACAAGTAATCGACCTATTCTAACTCTTAAAAAGGCAATTGAATTGCACTGGTTAACCTAGGTGAGCATACATCTTATCTTTGTTATAGATTTTAAAAGTCTAGGTTATTTTATAACAATTATAAAATAAATTATAACATTTACAACCCTAGAACATTCATCTATAACATGCTTTAATATAACCTTATATTGAAACCTAGCATGCATACTATACATTATAACACTTATAACATATAACAAATTCATGCCACATGCTTATCCTATGGTGGGGTTTTTTAAAAACCTATACGGTATATTTTATGCACACATAATCAAACAATATTATACATTACATGCATAATAAATAAACAACACTAAAGTGGACCGATTTTGGCATTAAAAGCAAACAAATAACTAAATTATTACATAATTCAGCAAGCAGCTCCCTCAAACCGGCTTCAAACGCTTTGAACCAACTCGAACCATCCAAAAAACACTCGAACCAGCTTGAAAACACCAAAAACCAGGTTGAATTGGCCAAACCGGCTCAACCAGGTCAGCTGGAACTTTCCAGATCGACTGGTCAACATGCACAGCAGTTGGTCAATGGACGGAGCATGTGAGTCAACGAGGCGCAAACCGGGTCGCGAAGCGGGCACGCGGGCGGGTCAGGTAGACAAAACAACTGGCGCATGGGGAGTGCTGAAGAAATCGGGTCGGACGGGTTACAAGCAGGTTGGACGTGGGTCTGAACGAGGTGCGCATACGAGAACTCAAAGAACTGGGTCGGATGGACTCTGTGGGTCGGATCTTCGGGTCTTAACCGGGTCTGGGAGTAACTTTCGTATCTGTGAGCTTTTCTTCACAAAAAAAAAGCTGTCCTCTTTCCCGGAACCAAGTAATTACAACCTAAAAATGACTCTAAAGACTAGCAAATTTACAGATCCTTTTGCTACACATTAAAGCTCATATGCATGTGAGCAATTACAACCTTCAACAAGAAATTAAATGAAAACTTATGCCAAAACCGTAATGTATTCACTTTAGTCAACCAAACATTCATCACATGAATAACACCCACCAAAATGCAATAGAATGTTATAAACATGCTCTGATACCATTTGATGGAACATAAAGAACTCATGCACAATGGAAGCGATGAAATTGACAACATTCTAATTGCATTAAAAATAAACATAAGCATGCAAAGGGTTAGAGAATACAACCTTTAAAGACTCCACCGCAATCTTCCTCTCCCGAGCTCGATCGACATCACCAATGGTAAATCTCGCTATTCTCTAGTTGAAGAACACGGTTGTAGGACCGTTATGTTAGTGAAAACAAGGGAATTTCACTATAGAAAGAAGAAGAGTAAAGAGAAATGAGGTGGAAGAATTTTAGGTCAAAAGTTGTGGAAGCATTAGTTTTTTAAATTTAAAAAAAAAAAAACAGCTTTTTGTAGAGAAAACACATGCAAAATCTCATTTTGCATGTCTTCTACCTCAAACTCCATTAGCATGTAATCTCTAGGTGTCAAGCTTGGGAAATGACACTCCAAAGTCCACTTAGTTAGTGGGAAAATCCAACAATTAGATTTTCCACTAACTAATTTTTTTAATAAAAAAAATGAAAAACAATTTCAAATTTTAGAAAAATATTTAATTAAAACAATTTCAATTAAATAAAAAAAAAAATTAATATCACATATTAAATTGTTTAAGACACCTAACTTCGATTAATCACATTAATCAAGTTTTTTTTAAAAAAACTTTCATGCTAATGATCAAGTATACTCTCAAAAATAAATAATTATTTAATTGTAAATTACATCTCATATAAAATACAATATTCCCTTAAGACCGAATTTGAACATTTCAAATTCTCACTTCACCTAGTTCTTCAATTTTGTCCGTATTGAGCTAGCAAGGAGACCCAATGGACTTACAAATCATAGGCTCCAACGATTCGAGACTAACGGATCAAACTCTTTAACCTAGTTAATCAACATTCGTTAACTAATAGGACTGTCCATTATAGCTTGTAGGTGCACTCCCTTCACTGTAGATATATTATGTGTCCATTTGATATAACCGTCATCAATAAGTTGATCATTCACAGGTTGTTCGTAACCTCAGCTAGGTAAAGTATCGAAATACCCCTGAGTTACATCTTTTCTCCTTAAGTACCACTGTCCCTCTGATGAACAATTGATTTAGGATCATAATGACTAAATCCATTCCCTCTCAGGCCAACGAGTGGATGGGGCCCATTGTTCAAGAACCAGGATCAGCCCTTAAGGGAACAACCTTTCTACTATCCCTGAAATGGGTAGAAGTGAATTCCATCTTGCAAATTCTATGTCCCCAGCCATCTACCCGATCTTATCCCTGAAATGGGAGGCATATTAAGCAACGATGCTGGGCTTACCCCCACTTATGCTGATCAAGGGACAATCACGAATAAACAGGAGCTCATAAACAACTTAGGATTCAGATCAAGTTATCTAGGCCATTAAGAAGTGAAATTAATCAGTGTTAACAGTAAATGGTGTTAATACGTAACAATGATTATTTCGTGATCTTTCTTACACAATCTCATTGTGTAGAACACCCCCGCTCACATGTCTTTACATGAACGAACTGATCACATCGTTTGAGGTCCGTTCCCAAAATCCTCCTGAGCACAACGTTTTTTCAAAGTTTTGACGCACTGGGTCCATTTCGGATGATTTTCCTAGCGGAAAGTTCACGAACAAAAATTGAGGCTCGGTACAGCCCGAGCGAGCCTAAAAGCCATTTGGGGCACCAAATGAGCTTTGTTCCCAAAATCATACGGCACATGGTGTTTTTTCAATGTTCTGACGCATTGTGTTCGTTTCATGCGATTTGCTTGGCAAAAAGTCGATGCACGAAAATTGGGCCTCGGGGGTAGCCCAGGCCGATCCTATAAGCCATTTGGGGCACCAAATGAGCTATGTTCCTAAAATCCTCCAGGGCATGGCGTTTTTTCTTGGTTTTGATGCCTTGGGTCCTTCTTTTGGGTGATTTGCTTTGCGAAAAGTACACGCACGAAAATTGGGCCTCGGGAGCAGCCCGGGCAGGCCTAGAAGCCATTTGAGGGCACCAAATGAGCTTTGATCCCGAAATCCTGCAGAGAACGTTGTTTTGTCAAGGTTCTGACTAGAGATATCTAAAAAACCTGCGGGGACCTACCCGAACGGGGTGGGGAATCCCCAAATATACGGGGAATGGGGGAGGGAGTGAGTAATTTTTTTTCCCATTTACTATTCGGGGCCGGGGATGGGAAATATATTCTCCGACCCCGACCCCGCCCCGCCCCGCCCCAACTTTGTATATAAATTATAAATTTTTAATATATATATATATATATATTCATATTAATATTGTAGACTTTATTAAGATAATTATGGATGTTTCAATTATTTAAGTTCAAGATTTTTATTACTTTAATTCTTTAGATATTGTAATATTTAAAATAGGATCCTCTAATTGTTGAATTTTAATTTTTACAAATTATGAGAATTTAGCATTTTAGTTATATTTTTTAAATTGCATGTGTATTATCATTTTAATTAGTAAAATTGATAATATTTCATTTAAATAAAAATTTCATTGAAAATGTTTAAAGAATTGTAAATATATATATATATATATATATATTTTAATTGAAATTAAAAAAATGTTAAAGAAAAATAAAGGCGGGGAATTTTTCCCCGCAGGGAACCCGATTCCCACAAATCCCTCCCCACCCTGTTCCCCGTGTAAAAATTCGGGGGGCGGGGTAATGTATTTGGGGGGGGGGTGGGGATGGAGAAGTTCCCCATACCCACCCCGCCCCGCCCCATAGACATCTCTAGTTTTTACACACTAAGTCTATTTTGCACGATTTTCCCGCAAATGTTCTTGCACGAAAACTGGGCCTTGTGGGCAACCCAAACGGGCCCAGAAGCCGTTTGGGTCACCAAAAAAGTTCTATTCCTAAAATCCACCGTTGCATGCATTTTGTCAAAGTTCGGACGCACTGGGTCCGTTTCGGGCGATTTTCCTAGCGAAAAGTTTGGGCATGAAAATTGGGCCTCAAGGGCAGCCCAGGCGGGCCAAGAAGCTTTTTAGGGCACTAAATGAACTTAGTTCCAAAAATCCTCTGGTGCATAATTTTTTTCAAGGTTTAGACCCACTTGGTCCGTTTCGGGTGATTTGACTGGCGAAAAATTCGCGTACGAAAATTGGGCCTCAAAGGCAGCCAGGGTGGGCCCAAAAGCCGTGTCGGGCTTCAAATGAGCTCTATTCCCAAAATCCTCCGGGACATGGCAATTTTTCAAGGTTCTGATGCACTGGGTATGTTTTGGGCGGTTTGTCCAACCATTTTGAGCAGATGTGTGAGGACAGGAAAAGAAGCAGCTTTATTGGACTTAGAACGTGAAAAATCAAAGATTTAAGGAATTAAATCTAAAGAAAATGTTGCTTTTAAACAAGACAATGGAGTCATGACACTATGATGATGATGGAACTCAATCCTACAAGTGGCAAAATGATTATAATCAGAGCAAAATTTTGAAGCAACAATCTAAAGGATGTCCACAAAATTGCAAAAAACAAGATAAGTATACTCTTATGCTACATTTAAATTCAATTTGTGTATATCTCAAATTATTGATTAATTGAATTACACAAAGAAGGTACAAAAGAATATGTGAATCAATGTAACTTTTTGTACAATATAGTATTTGGATGCAGGAGATTATAAAATATTCTACAACAACTAGGAGCTGGAGATTTGACTTATTCACTAAAGGAAAAATTGTCATGAGGAACTCGATTGGGACTAAAAAATTTTATGAAGAAAATATTTCATGAAAAACTGAGCACTGGTCACCCCACAGTTAACTAATCAAATTCAAAGTCCAACACCTGAGGACCACTTCAGGTCAGATTGAAGACATTTGCCGAAGCCCATCGCAAATGATAGGTAGGTTAACTTCGCTTAAGTACAGAAGGATGAAAACTGGGGAACTATTTAAATACAATGGTAATCTAATTAACACTCTCGAATAGGCATGTCATACGAGGAGGAGAATGATCCTTGATTGACGAAAAACCAAGTTCGTACACCTATTCTCATAAAAAAAAAAAAAGGACAAGTACGGTGTAAATATGTTGCTTAACACTACTTAATTGTGGTGGATGCATGCCAAGAACTCAATTGTGCATTTTTGGAAGAAAAAAAAGTTTCAATTGAACACTCCATGCATGACCAGAGAGTCCAAGGTAATCTTGGAAGACCAAGTTCATTATGACGAAATGAAGTCTGTTAAAGGAAGGTATGTCATAAAATTTAAAGCAAGGATCAAGTCAGAAAGCAGTAGAAGGTGAAAGCAATACTTCAACGTTTGCATCAACACACATGACTAGCAAGTAATCGGTCCTTAAAACCAAGCTTAGGAGTGGGGCTAATGTTGAGGAGTGGATTTTGCCTAACAGAATAAAACTAAAAATCAAGATAATATGAGATAATATAAAATAAAATGAAATAAGATTTAATCTAGCTTGTTTGAAATTAAGAAAAGCAATATCCTAAGCTTAGGAGGTTGAAATCTCATATCTTATTCCTACTAGGATTAAGATCAAATTCCCAATAAATAAACCATTATGGCTTCATATGAGTAACTAAAACTTCTAACTTCTTCCCTATTATTCAATTCTCTTACTATCTTAGGCATCAGAGTCATTTTTCTTTATTTTGTACATCATCTCCATTGATGTCACGTGGAGGTCAGGTGCATTTTCATTTGACCAGAATTTGGCATCAACAATTAATTGAAAATTGAACCTAAATCTAATGCCCCTATCGACCTCAGTCTTGTTTTTTGTTAACTTGAGTCTAGAATGTCGACTATCTCATTAAAGGCCGAATATCCATATATATCTTTATGGAAGAGAGTCGGCCCACTTTTAGTCGTTCCAGCGATTATGCCCGTTTTAGCCCTACCGTCCACCCCTATCATCATAATGGAAAGGGGTACTTTTGAGCTGATGTGTAACGGATCAAAGCGACCGTTAGTCGGACTGATCTGTGATTGGTCAAGGCGACCAAGAGGACACATACCTCCTCCATATTCCTTAAAGGGGCAAGACTCGGATATTGCATGCGAGAAGTATAATAGTTTACTAAACAACGACTTAGATCTTCGATTGATTTGGATGCAATGGAATGTTCGCATTACTCCAAAAAAAAAAAGAGCCATCCCATGAGTATACATGACCTCACTACCTGTATAAAGCGTGCATATTCTCAGGGAGTAGGTCAAAGCCTTTTTTTTTTTAGAAAAGTCAAAAGCTGGAATCCGAGAAAACAAGACTCCTAAGAGCGTCTTGTAAACAAATTATTCAATCTGGAGATCCCAGCAAGGCTGCCGGAGACATCACTAAACCACCCGGGGATGTCTCTTGCAAAGAAGAATTCGTAGAGATTTTTCCAGAACCCCAGTCCAGCCTACCCGACTGACATAATCTAGAATCCACTCTCCGCGTTTACTTAACTTAGTAGTAGGCGAATAGTGACCCTATTTGTATGTGCATTCACACGACGGGCACGTTCCAAGATCTCCCGCAACGAGAACCTAAGACATGGTTGATTGATAGTAAGTTGAAACAATAATTATTAGGGTTTAAAAAGACAAAATCACTGTTAGTATGAATGTTTAACCACCAATGATTTTTTTAGAAACCATTTTCTTCCTTCTTTCCTACTTTTCTTGAACCATTTTTAAAACCTTTTAAACCAATTTTGTTCTCCCATGGCCATCAAGTTTCTTTTCCTTTTATATTTTTTTCCTTGAATTTTTTTTATTATTCTTTTTATTTTTAGGGTGGATTTTATTTCAGTTTTTTGTTACCAGCTGTCAACCATTTACTTTGTTCTTATCATTCTTTCCCTTTTTTTTTTTTTTTTGCTTTCCAAAAATTTCAAAAAGTGCAAAACTTATTTTTCATACGGCTAAAAATTATTAAAAAAATATGTTTATGTAACTTTATAGTTTATACTTTGTTTAAAAAATTCTTTCAAGCTTTAATACTATCAATTTTTAAAAAGGATTCAAAATATTTACGAAGTATATCAAAATTTTAGAGCTATCAGTGATAGATGCTAATAGACACTGATAGAAGTGTCTATCAATGTCTATCAACGTCTATCATTGATAGTTCTAAAATTTTGATATATCTTGTAAATAGTTTTATAATTCGAAATACTTTCCCTTTTAAAAATATATTTGAAATTATTCTTACAATAATACTTTAAATTTAAAAATATACATGTATTTGAAATTATTCTTACAATAACACTATAATTTTTTTAAAGAAAAATATTTGAAACTATTCTTACCACCTGTTTTTTTCTTCTTCTTTTTTTTTTTTAGAAACTATTAATTTTTTATTTTAAAAATAGTTCTAAACTTTTAAAAATTTCAATCATATTGCTAAACTTTAAAAAATATTAAAAATATGCTTCTACCGTTAGTATATGAATGTAAGTTGTTTATCTATACCTCATCACCTCCCTCTTCAAATTTTTTTGTCGTCGGCTCCAATATACAATCTAACACTTTCTTATCTTAGCTCTGTTCTTCTATACCCTCTTATTGTCCTTTATTTCTCAATCTCTAAAACTATCCATTTCAATTATGGTATATAAGATAACAAGAAGATAAAGAATAATATAATCATCAAAGAGACTTTTGGGACTTAAATATTCTATTAAAATCATTGTACATTAGTAGTTGAGTATGTGTCAATATACTCTTTGAGTTTAAATATACAAAGAGAAAGATCCGTTGAACGTTTGGGTCATAATTTTGAGAACAAATGATAGGAGGAAACACACTAAATTTGTAATCACGAAGAATTTGTTGATTTGATTTTTGGGCTTTCTGGGATTTTATACTCTAACTTTAAGGAAGTTTGTTTGGATGTTGAAAAAATTGATGTAAGAATTTCTAATGAAGGAAGAAAACAAGATTTGTATATTATATGGAAAAAAAAATGATTAGTTAGTAAAAACATTTTTAAACATTCACTACAACAATACAACAAAACATGTTTATTGGAATTTCTTTTTGTTTTTTGTTTTTTTTTCAGTGGTTTGACAAATACTACGAAGGTTTTACAATGTCAACGATTCTGAAAAACATAACCAAACCACTGCTATTTATACATATTTCAACATTTTGTTCACAACTTGTTTTGTAAATTGTTGTGATATATATTCTTATTAGGGATTAAAAGTATTTGATGCAATTTTTTTTTGAAAGTCTATATAAATATTTTCGAAACGAGGTGCTAACTATTTCAAAAAGTAAAACTTTAAGAACATATTAAAAATAAGATTGAAAGTTTAGAGTCTGATTAGGTGCTTTTGAATTTGAAGGACCAAATAGAAACAAACTTAAAGTAGAGAGACTGAAGTTGTAATTTAATCTAATAGATTTGAATATTTGGCAGCCGAGAGTCAACTCACCAGATGTTCAATGAGTACATATTTTATTAAGATATTAAGAGGTGATGTAGAAAAGGAACCAACTACTTCTACTTAGACACCACAATTTAATGCTTCTTTAATTGCTACACATTTTTCTTTTGGAGTATTAATTAGAGCAAATAAATAATTGAATTGCTACGTGGATCTTTTCTTACGGAAAAGAAAAAAATAGTAATATCGACGTCAATGCAGATATCAATGGTAATATAAATGATAATTGATATTTCTGAAAAAATTATTAAAGCAAAAAATGTTATCATTTATATTTGTTGATTAAACGTTTTATTTAATTTTAACCGGAGAATTTTTTTTTTAGGATTTGTGTGATTTTAAGTTTGAGTTAGAAATTTTGAGACTTATTTAGTTGGTGAGATAGCGTAAAGAATTGAACAAATGAAAAAAAAAGAAGAATATATTAGCTGTACCAAAGAATATTTGTAAACATTATTTTAAAAATTAAGGATACTAATATAACTTTTTTAAATTATTTTTTAAATAAGGTACTAATAGTTGTTGTCCATATTAAAAAAAAAAAAAAAAAAACTAAGAGATAATTATGAACCATTTTTAAAAGTGGGAAAGGTAGAAAGAACCCTATTCATTTTAACCAAACTTGTGTTATATATGCTATGCCATTTCTACAATTTTAACTGTAATTTTATATTATTAAAGCCAACATTTCTAATAATTCTGATTCTAGACAACAAATTTCATCATAAACATATTTTCATAATCATGATTTATTACAACAATTTAAATGCTTCCTAGAGGATTATATTAACGGTACATAAGAAATATCTTCTAATATTTTTCGAGAGATTAAGGTTGATGGACCTTTAAAAAATTTATAAGTAATTTTGAAACATGGTACAAATTGTTTCTAAACATTTTTTAAAAGCTTAAAAAGTAGAAAGAACCTTTTTATTTTAACCAAACTTGTATTACACTACACCATTTCCAAATTCTTAATCGTAATTTTATATCATTTCAATATTTTAGTTTTATCCGATGTTTGAAATGTCGATGAAAATATTGACGTCTTAATTTTATGAAAATTTTGACAGATATATTTAAAAAAATTATAAAAATAAAAGAAGTTAAAAAAATAAATTTAAATTAATAAATAAATATTTTAAAACAAGTCCAAGTATTTATTATTTATATTGGAGTCACATTAGCAATACTTTATTGTTTTATTATTATGTTTTTGTAGATTTTTGTACGGATGAATCTATAGAAACATAAAAATATTGATGGAAATATCTCGATACCAACAAAAATTTAATAATATGATTTTAGCCAATACAAAATCAAATAATAAATATACCATATATATCCAAATCCCAAAACTAAATACCAAAAGTGGTCTTTGGAAGAAAGAAACTAAATGGTGATATAAAGTTTAGCCATGGAAACACCTCCAAAGCTTCCATTGAAGTTTCGAATTCTTCTCCGCCTCCATTCCTTTGCCTCCTTCATAAGTCGCCGCCCTAACATCACCGTCAACCGTTTCTTGATGAGCTTCTTCGACCCCAAAATCCCTCCTTCTTCTAAACCCCGTTACGGCGTTACCACTAACGACGTCGTTTTCGACCCCTCCCGCAATCTTTGGTTTCGCCTCTTTCTTCCTTCTTCTTCCGTGCTAGCCGATAACATTTCCCTGCCTGTCGTCGTTTACTATCACGGCGGCGGGTTTGTGTTTTTTTGGGCTAATTCGATGGCTTACGATGATCTCTGTCGAAGACTCGCACGTGAGCTACGTGTGGTGGTTGTGTCTGTAAATTACCGCCTCTCTCCGGAACACCGATACCCAATTCCGTATGAAGATGGATTTGATGCTTTGAAATTTCTTGACGGTGTGGATTTGAATTGTGGTGTTTTTCCGGTGAATGTTGATGTTAGTCGGTGCTTCCTTGCCGGTGATAGTGCTGGCGGCAACCTGGCTCACCACGTGGCAGTTAGAGCCGGTAGCCACGACTTCAAGAAGGTAAGTGGTAAAGATTTTGTTTTTACTCTTCGATTTTGAGTTAGTTTTAAATCTTGAATTCAGAATTATTGGCTAATTGATGTGAGTGATGAGAGTGAGATGTACCTAGCATCTCAAATCTAGATATTACGGAAAAGAAAATTAGATAATAAAATAAAGGTCAAATGAATCAATACTTAATGCAAGCAAGGATCTCTTTCCTCTACGTATCAAAATATTTTTTTAATAATTAAAAAAAAAAATAAATTACAAAGTGATTAATTGTGTGCAGCCGTGGTGCAGTTTAGATGGCATATCGATAGATATCTATTGTGGTCTATCACGGATAGATAATGATATTTTATCGGAGTGGTTCATTTTCTTTTTATTTTAGAATAATTTTTTTAATAATCTTTTGTTTTAGTACAAATATGGATTGGATCACACCGATTAAACTATTTTTCAAATTGGTTTCAATATAATGTTATATTATATACGATTGTTTAGTGAAACCCATAATATTGGTCCTAACCTTTTGGATTCTTGACCTCAAGAGAAAAAAAAGAAAAAAAAATACTATGCATGTTTTACTATGCTAGAGGTTTAGAATCGAACAAAATACATACATATATATATATATGTAATTGTGTTCCTGGCTTCTTCAATCAAGCTTCAAGATTGATCCCCATTTGTTTGTCGTTTACAACAAAACCATGATAATATGACACTAATGAATTGTCTCACAGAAATAAGGTTGTTTTTAAAGTAGGTAACCACTAAAACATCTTTTAAGTTGAGTGTATTGTTTTGAATGTGAATCCTACTTGACCTATGTGATAAATGTTTCTAAAGCTTCTTCATTTTCCACAAACAATTTATCACAGCCTTTGGGAGGGTGTGTAAGTGAGACATTAGTGTGCCTGTTTCGTTTACTATGTGTGAAGTTGCTCTTGAATTAGCATATAGATTTGGATATGTCATAGCTGCTATATTAAGGCTGTTGGTATCGATCTCGTCATTTTGATATGATCAAATCTATTACAACACTTTAAAGTAATACGGTTAAGTTTTCCACATATTTGACACAGTTTGATTTTCATTGTGGCAGTTTAAAATTTTCTCTTGATAGGATCATTTTTCGGTTTGATTAATGAAGATGTTGAGTTTTTGTTAGTTTAGAATCATCTACCTCTTGTTTTAAGTCAAACAGATGTTATTTGGGTTGTCTCTGCATTCAACCTATCTAACTGAAAGATGTTTTCTGGAAATGTTGTCTTTGTAAAATATTTTCCGATGTGAAAAATCTTGTATTGTTGTATTTTTTTCCTTCTTCATGTGTGAGTATTTTTGGAAGTTAGGGTTGCTCTTTCAATATTTCCCTTGTGCTTATTTAAAGTCCCTTAGTCTTTGGTTTAGGGTTGGCCATTCTGATGAAAATATTTGGAGAGTCGTTGTCTTGTGAAGTACCTTCTATCACAAATGTTTCTCTATCATTCTTTAAGGACGTTGAAGGTTGTGTTTCTGTGAAGTTGAAGACCTACTCCAAGTTATCTGTGTGCTTCATTAGTTTATACTTCTTGACAGAGATTCTCAAACTTAGAGAGAGCCTAAGCTGAACAAGTTAAGTGGTCTTTGTTCAAGTGGGAAAGATACAGTTCAAGTGAGAGGGAGTTTTACGATCTAAAGGGAGCTTAAGTCTAGCAGAGAGTGAATCACATTCTTAGGGAGAGGTTAAGACGTTCTTCACTAGTATCATAGCTTAGGGGGAGCAGAAGAAGTTCTTCACTAATGTTATCGCTCAAGGAAGCCTAAGTATCATCTAGAAGGAGCCTAGGTGAACGGTTGAGTTGTTAAGTTCCACAGACGTCGCTATAATGGTGTATTATATATATATATATAAATATATAAATATTATGTTGTAATTGCTTATCTTATATATTAGTGAAATTATCTTTCCTGGGCATACTACCTCTGAAACGTAGGTGCCACTCACCAAATTGGGTTAACAATCTCTGATGATTACTTTATTTGTTATTTATGTTTGTTGAACATTCCTTGGAATGTTGTAACATTATTCATAACATCATTTGACATGCGGTAGATACTTCCATATTATTTTAAAAAATGATCAGCCCCTATCCTCTACTTTCTCTTCTTTGTTTATAAATGCTTGGTTCATATCAGGGAGGAAAGTCTTGATTTTTTATCCTTCTTCACATCGATTCGGTTGTTTCATGAATCTTTAAGAGCAATTTTGAAAGTTGGGGTAAGAAGTATTGGGCCTGTTTGGATTGACTATACACAAAATGTTTTTTTTTTTTTTTTTTAAAAAAAAAACAATGTTTTTTAGAAAAGTTATTTTTATTAAATTTTTCTATAAAAATAATTGAAAATATATTTTGAGAGTGTTGCAAAATCTATTTTTAATGATTGCCAAACACTTCAAATTTTTTTTCTAAATTAAACACTTGAAAAAGTTAAACTACACACCCCTTAACAATATTTCAATTCAGAATTAATATTCCTTAGTACTTTGGTCCCAAGCTACCATCCAACGTGAAGGGTTTACTTATGACAAAGCTTGGGAGGGATTCTAAAAAAAATTAAAAACACTTCTTTTATTTTTAAAATCACTCAAAAAAAAAAAAATACTTTTGATCATTTAAAATCAATTTCAATGATATGAAAATCGTGTTCAAAAGTTTAAAATTAAATGAAAAATTGTTTTTTACTAAATAAAAATGTATTTTGTAGTGCTTTTAACAATTTAAAAAACGCTTTGAAACATGCATAGATTGGCCATAGGTTTCTTCATGGCTACTAATTTATCACTTGGAGATTTAAATTTTTTTGACTTATGATTCCCTCAAAGCCACAAGGTCAATAGGCCATCGTTAACTTAAAATTTTTGGATGTAACGTTAATTTAACAGGTGAAGATCAAAGGGTTAATTGCAATACAACCACTTTTTGGCGGAGAAGAGAGAACTGATTCAGAGATTCAATTTAAGGAATCACCAATGTTGACCTTGCAACAAACGGATTGGTCTTGGAAAGCATTTTTGCCAAATGGGTCAAGCAGAAACCACCCGGCGGCCCACGTGTTCGGAGCCGGTGTCGGAGACATGTCGAGCATAGTGTTTCCGGCGACGCTTCTGATTGTGGGAGGACGAGACCTGTTACAAGATTGGCAAAAAAGGTATTACGAATGGTTGAAAGAGGCTGGAAAAGAAGTTGATTTGGTCGAATATCCAAATGCTATTCATGGATTTTATGCAGTTCCTGAGCTCAAGGATTCTTCGTTGCTAATTAAAGATGCAACTGATTTCATACACAAACATATGTCACTCTAAATTGTCATTTCTTCAAATTAGCTTTCTTTTATTCCTTTGTGTTTTTCGGTAGAGTTTATATTCATGTAATTGTGTTCTTAATTTGGATAAGTTAACCAAAAAAAAAATAAATAAATAAAAAATAAGATAAAATTTCGTTCCATTTTGAATTTGGTTGTCCTATATTTGAGATTAGACCATGTTTATCTAGAGACGTAAATCAATGGTAATCTGAAAAATAGGTACCATTTGTTAAATATATATATATATATATATATATATCAACACTAACTAGTCTAGGAGATTCTTGAACTATCTAATATATGACATAAAAATGTAAAATTAGATTATTTTCTAGAGATATGTTGTAATATGTAAAATAAATATCTCAAAAGAAAATATCTAAAAATATTTTAGATTTTTCTTAGATTTAAGGAGAATTCCTTTAGATAAGGATAATCTAAATATGTAGAATGTTTGCAGGATCCAAGAATAGCCAAGAAAAATCTTTTTACTTGGTCCAAGGATCTCATGCCTATAAATATAAGGTGTGATCTCATATGCAAGTAAAGTAAAGTTAGAGAGCTAGTGTAGAAAATTGAGTGGGTGTCTTAAGAGTAAAAGAGTATCATTCAAAGGTGTCCATCTTTATAAGTTCTTAATAAAAGTTCATTTCTTTCAAGGTTATCTCTCTCTTTTTTTTTTGGTGTCAATTTATTCAACAAGTGATATCAGAGACAAGTTTGCTGTGGTGGAGCTTCTGAAGATCGAGTACAGTTTTGGACTGTAAAGCTTGTTGTTTGGGACACAGCTACTTGTGGAGTGCATTCATCACTACAAGATGATGGGAGACCTTCAAGTTGTTGGAGGAATCAAGAAGCTCAACACTAAAAACTACAAAACATGATCCACGTGCATGAAGTACCTCCAAGCCAAGACTTGTGGGATGTTGTGGGAGGCACTGAAGTCAGTCCACCTGAGGATGCTACTACTTTGAACAAATGGAATATCGTGGCAAGTAAGACGATGTTTGCAATTAAAACTACGGTTGATGAAGAAATGTTGGAGCACGTCAATTCAACGGAGACACCAAAGATAGCATGGGACACGTTTGGCTAACTTTTCTCAAAGAAAAATGATGCGAGATTGCAGTTTCTAGAAAACGAGCTCCTGTCAATTGCTCAGGGGGAGATGATATCAACCAATACTTCACCACGATGAAAACTCTATGTGAAATCTCTGAATTAGATCCTACTCCCGTTATTTCATAATCAAGGATGAGAAGAATTACTATTCATGGATTTAAACCTGAATATAAAAGCTTTGCTGCTATTCAAGATTGATTGACCTAGAAAATATGCTTTCCAGTCAAGAAGTATTGGCTAAGAAAATGTAGGAGGTCACAATAAAGTGCAATAACGAAGAAGTGCTCTTTAATGGCCAAAGAAAAGGTCAATCAAAATATCAAAAGAAAGTAGAATCAAATGGAGATGAAGAAACTCCAAAACGCTCTCAAGTAGGGGGAGCTTGTAACACTAATCAAAATCAAAAGCATAGAAAAAAGGGTGAATGTTATAACTGTGGAAAGATAGGTCACTATGCCAGAGACTGTCGTCGAAAGAAAAGAGTAGCAGAAAGCAACGCAATCACCTCCTAGGCTAAGAGCATTAGTTAAGAAGAATGGACTGCAGATGCATGTTTTGCAACAACAGATTCCAAAGCCCAATCAACATCCAATGTAGTGGAGAACGAAGTGTTGACTCTCTATGTATACGAGGTAAATTATGAAAATGATTAGATTTTTTATTCAAGCTATTCTAACCACATGACAGGAGATAAGAGGAAGTTGCCAAACACATTTGAGTGCAAAGGAAGCCGAGTTGTTGCCACTGCAAACAACTCGAAGTTGCCAATAGCTCATGTTGGCAAAACTATGATAATGCTTCGTGCAAATTCCAATCAAATGGAATTAGAAAACGTGTTTTATGTGCCTGAAATGAAGAAGAATTTAGTGTTAGTATCTCAATTGACATCATCAGGCAACTTTGTTGTGTTTGGACATCATGGTGTCAAGATGTACCATAATCTCAAAGTCAGTAGTATGCAGTTGATGGAAGGGCGAAGAATGAACTCTATCTATGTCATGTCAGCAAAGACTGCCTATGTGAATAAAACCTCAAAGAATGAAACAACAAATTTGTGGCATGCAAGACTTGGTCATATTAGCTATAGCAAATTGAAGACAATGATAAACAAGTCTATGCTTAAGGGTCTGCCTCAACTTGATATTAAAGAAGACATGGTCCGTGCTGGTTTTAGTATGAAAAGGCACATCAACTGCCATTCAAGAAGTCCAAATTCAGAGCCAAGCAACCATTGGAGCTGGTGCATTCGGATGAATTTTATCCTGTCAAACAATCTTCAATCAGTGGTATGCACTACATGGTGACCTTTATTGATGACTTTTCTAGGTATGTTTGGGTTTTCTTTATGTAAAAGAAGTCTGAAACAATTATAAAGTTTAAAGAATTCAAAGAACAAGTTGAAGGTGAATTAAGAAAGAGAATTCAATACCTACGTACAAATGACAGGGGAGAATATACGTCTAATGAATTTTCTCAATACTTGCAAAAGTATAAGATACATCATCAATTGACGTGCCCAAACACTCCACAACAAGATGGAGTGGCAGAAAGAGAAAATAGACATTTTGCAAAAGTATGTCGCAGCATGTTACATGCAAATAACTTGGTAGGAAGATTTTGGGCTGAATGCAGGAGAACAACAATCCATGTGGTTAACAGACTTCCCCAGTAAAGGCTTGTGTTCAGCCTTATGAAAGATTGCTAAATATCAAGTCAATAGTTGGACACTTTTAAGTCTTTGGTTGTGTGTGTTATGTGTTTGCACCAGATCATCCGAGAAAGAAGCTTGACAAGAAAGCAATCAGATGCATCTTTGTTGGATATGACAATCAAAGAAAAGGGTGGAGGTGCATTGATCCTATCAATGGACAATGCTATACATCAAGGAATGTGATATTTGATGAGGCATCATCACGGTGGGCACCCAAATTAGAAAAAACACCCAAAGATGAGAAGTCTTTCAAGAAGGAGTAGAAGAAGAAATAAGTTAAGTACAACAAGCTCCAATAGAAAGAGAAGAACAAAATGACCAAGACAAAGAAGTGCAATTGGGGACACGAAGTCCTTGGAAAAATTAAGTACATAATCAAGAGCCACAGTTACGGAGATCAACAAGACTAAGAAAACCTAATTCTAGGAACGTGAATGTGGCATTACCAATGTTTGAGGAGCCAACAACATATGAAGAAGTGTCAAAGAATATTCGATGGAGAAGAGCCATTGAAGAAGAAGTTAATGCATTGAGAAAGAATTGAACGTGGGACTTGGTGCTGAAGCCTAAAGATATTAAACTCATATCTTGAAAATGGGTTTACAAAATTAAAACTCGAGCAGATGGGACCGTAGAGAGATACAAAGCTCGACTGGTGGCTCAAGGGTTTTCTCAACAATATGGCTTGGACTATGATGAGACATTCAGTCCTTTAGCAAAGCTCATTACTGTTCGAGTCTTATTAGCACTTGTTGCTAGTAAGGGTTGGAAGCTGTGGTAGATGGATGTGAAGAATGCTCTCTTAAATAAAAACCTAGATCGAGAAATATATATGGAGCAACCAAAAAGATTTGAGGATGAAACTCATCATGACTACATTTGCAAACTGAGAAAGGCTTTATATGGTTTGAAGAAAGCACCGAGAGCCTGGTACGGTAAAATTACAAAATTTCTAGTTGAAAGTGGCTTTGTAGTAGATTCAGCAAATTCAAGCTCATTTGTTAAAGCTTAAGACTCAAAGATCACAATCATATTAGTCTATGTGGATGATCTAATTATAACAGAAGACCACATAGAAGAAGTTTGAAAAATAAAGCAGAATCTACTAGTGTGATTCGAAATGAAAGAGCTTGGAGAACTAAAGCATTTCCTCGGATTAGAGATAGAGTGCTCAGAAAAATGATTGTTCCTTGGACAATCGAAATATGCAAAGGATCTTTTGCAAAAGTATGGCATGAGTGGCTACAAGCCAATATCTACACCAATGGAGGTTAATAAAAAGTTTTGCATGCATGAAAGCAAAGATCTTGGAGAGTCAACAATGTACCGTCAGTTGGTAGGTAGTTTGTTGGAGATTTGGTTTGTTGGCTTTTTAATTTTCTCTAAGGCAGTGGTTTTGCAGATGTCTCAAATAAAGTCTTAACATCTGGTCGTGACATCAAAATATATTTTTGCAAAATACTTTCCTTATCTATAAATATCCGACAATGATATTTAGTTTGATATTTTCCTTTATTGCGTCACAATCTATTTTCTCCTTTTTGGGAGATGTTTTCTTTTCTGGATCCGTCTAAAAGAAATGTCTTGGTTTACTTTCAGTGAGCAGTTTTATAATATCGATTTATGTTTTTGAGAGCAAAACATTTACAGTACACCGATTGATATGTTTTACATTGTGTTCTTGGTTATTGCTCACTTTATTTCATTGTGTAAGTTCTTCATTCGTTGATTACAACACTCTGAAGATTATCATGACTTAGGGGGAGCCTAAGTCATAGCTGCCAGAGAAAGGATTCTAAGTCTTAGGGGAAGCCTAAGACTTAGCTTCGGAGGAGTTTGTTGGGATTGGCATCTTAATTCTCCCAGAGTCTTGTAGTTTGTAAACTTTGTACACATTGTTATTAATAAAATAAAAGTTATTTTTTTTGCATTTACTCATATCTAAATAACAAAGATCCGTGGTTATTGTATGTAAACTTGAGCATATATATGAGATATACAAGTGGATCATGCCTTAAGTAATAACCTAAAAGGTCTGTAGTATAAGGATAAATAAGGGATACCTTATCTTGGTGACACTATGGATACGACTCACTTTGTGAAGGTTTAAAAGTGTTGTGAACTACTACAGATGGTCTGATCCTGACCATTCATATAGAGACATGCGAGTGAAGGTGTCCTATACAACGAGATGATAAGACGTGTCCTATACAACGAGGTGTCCTATACTTTGTGGAGGTTTAAAAGTGTTGTATAAGACGGGACCACGAGATGATTAGTTTTTTTTTATATAACGTCGTTGATAATTGAGACTTACATCTCACTAAAACGACCATAGGTGACATGACCTTAATCCTAATTGTTATGGGAACTCCTGCTCATGAGGGCAGTCCTTTGATTAGTATGGGTGAGAGTGGCCAGATTGCCAACTCAACAAGCTTACCTTTTTGGGTATTTTTCTGATTGGGGAGCTGAGAACTCAGTTACACAAGACGGAATTCAATCCTTCCCCGAAGCAGAGGTAAGTAGATAGATTGCTCCGTTAAGGGCTAATTTCGGGTCTTGAACATAGTGGCCACATCCTCTCTTTGGAAGAGAGGACCAGTCATAGTAGGACTATGACTTATTGTTCATTAGAGGAATCAGTGGTACTTAAGGAGTTAGATGTAATTATAGGAGCAAAACGGTAAATTGGTCCAATTGTACTTACGAGCGATCTGTGAAGGGTTATCACACTATTGATTGGTTGATATGGACACAGAAATATATTTGTAGTGAGAAGAGTATAGCTGTCGATCTTTAGTGGAGTGTCCGGCAGTTAACGGATGGTGGATCCCGTGACTAAAGAGTTTAGTAAATTATTCATGTACCATTGGAGCTTCAAGCTACAGGTTCATAAGGTCTCCTTGGTAGCTCAATGGATTCAAGTTGAGAATCAGTTCTTGGGGTTAATTTGAAGTGTTTAAATTAACAAGAGAAAATTCAATTATATATGATATAATTGGGGTGATGTATGAGATACATCATGTGGAGGAATTAATGTAAATATGATTTATATTTAGTACCATAAAATAGAAAAAGAACTATGGTTTGTATGTTTCATGAGATGAAACATTAAAATTATAGGTCATAAATATAATATGGTAAGTTGGTTATCATATTTATTTATAATACATTAATTATATGATAATTAATTTCTTTTTCTCTAATAACCAATTGAGTGGGAGGTTATTGATGATTTTATGGTAACCGTGAGATAAAAAGGAAAATTGTTTTCCTATTTTTTTTTTAAAAAAGAGTTACTTCATTCGGAAAGAACTCACAGATAAGCTATCAAGTGAAAGAGTTTCACTAAGCGATAGCTTTGAGAAACTACACGATCAGCTAAGGGATTGCTTACCTTTGACTATACGATAGTCATTCAACTACTCGTAGCTAAACGATCGTTTAAGACTTGACAACACGATCGTTGACCTTTTGATCATAACTAAACAATCGAGTGGCAAGTCTATGCGATAGACTGTCGTTTACTAAACGATTGAGCACATCTTCTATACGATAGACATCATCTTATTTCCCACTTGCTCGATCGACTACTCGATCGTAGACCTCCAGTCTCTTCCTCAAGCCAAGTTCATACAGGGCCCACAACTCTTGGATTATCACACCGAGAATACCAAGGTAACCATTGTGGTGGTGTTCTCGCTCAGTTTGTGGATCAAGTTGGCCAATCGTTGTTTTCGTTGTGTTCGTGCTATGTTCTGTTCATTGCTTTCAAGGGCTGTTCTTGGATGCTTGTAGATTGATCGAGGGACTTATGAAGAATGGTTCTTCAAAGGTATGCATCTTCTATCCCTTGTATCATCATTTAGCATGTTGTATGTTTAATATGAATGGAATTTAGAACGATCCCATCCGTTGCTCATGGAAATCCTCATGCTTGATTTCCTTCAATTGGTATCAGAGTCAGGTTGTTTAGTTATTCCAAATTACCATTTCTGTTTTGAACTTATTTTATAGTCGTGGTGGGTTTTAAGGTTTCTGCATTGCGTTTAAGTGTTAAATGCATTTGTGGATGTATTGATGAATGTTTACAGGATGGTTACCTCTGTTTTTCAAATTTACAAAGTGTTAATTTATAAGGGCCCTTACGTTTCTGGACATAATTAACGAGCAATTGGTCGTAATTCAAAGTGTTTGAAGTTGTTGAGTTGTTCGAGATGAAGTTTTGAAGCATGGAGATGCGGTTCTCATCGAGGAAGAAGACCAAAGGTTGATCGTATCGTGTAGCCTAAGGTAAACGATCGTGTAGAAAATGTTCTAAGCGATCATGTAGTATTTACTAAACGATGAGGCAAAGTGTTTACTCTATCCCGTAGCATTGGTTGCTCGATTGCGTGGACACTAGAGGTAAACGATCGCATAGAGCATTTGATGCTCATCGTTTAATAAAAGGCGTGTACACTAAACAATCGTGTAGTTAGCATGCTTCAACGCATAGTCACTGACTACACGATCACCCGGTATACGATACCTTGACACTTGCTCAGCAATCATTTAGATGATTGTGCTTCACGACCTCATTGTCGTTTAGTCGATCTTTTAAGGCTTGCGTTGCACGATGCGCGCTACACGATCGCATGCCTTCATGCTTCATCGCATAGTCAAAAGTACACAATCGTTGCTAAACAATTGTTTAAGCTCGGGAATTGTTGGTAAACGATTGAGTAAAGATTTTACTCTATCGTGTAGGCGATCACAAGGATTTGGTACACGATCAAGGAGACGCGTTTCTTCGCGGGAACGGTTCAAGACCCAGTTCGCCTGTTTCGACTGGAGACTTATTGCTATTTGTAATAGTTAGCTTTGTTTTCTAAGGACTTGAGGCTAATTATCCCGATTCATAAAATTTTGTTTAATATACATGGGATGTATGTTGTTTATCTATCATAGTGTATGACATATAGATTTAAAATCCACCTTAGGTTATGCAATTATTCATGCATCATATATCATAAGTGTTATAATATAGTTTCTGGCATGATAAAATTACAAGAAAGCATGCACATGCATCATGAAATATAAGAGTTATATTTATGCATGCATTAAGCATATTTATGCACCATCTTTGTATTATAAGAGTTATAGTATAAGGATGTATGAAAGCATGTATGCTTGGTTCATTGCTTTGTTATATAAGTGTTATATAAAAGTAGCAATGAATGAACAATGCACGGAGCATGACACTTAGGCTGATTTATAAGCGTTATGAATGCCTTATATGTGTAGCTTTGCATTATGAATGGTTTTGGTTGTTTCCCGTTATAAGCGTTATAATGGAAATTATAACTAAAATCGATAAGAAAGAGTTGCATGCGGACTTAGGTGAACTCATGTTTTAAAAGGGTTCTAAAATTGTATTGAGATTGACCTAAGTTCAAGGTTCTAATGAGATTAGATACCTAAGTTTAATCTTTTAAATCGGTTTAATAGGATTAAATTGATTTTCATAAAAGATTAAATTTGTATTAAATCTATCTATAAGGGATCTTTTGTCTAAGACAGGTTCTATCTACGCTGGGGTACTTAAGCTAACAGAAACAAAACACCCCTACCTGGGAATTTACCTGGAAAGGTGAATTAGATAGATTTGCTACAAGCATGCGACAGTTGATCAAGGACTTCGTTAAAGAGTTTAATGAATGATGATCAAAATTTGTTCAACTTTCCAAAGTAAGCGTTACTTTTGGCAAACCTAAAAAGTAACTTAGTTAAAATACTTAGCTTGTTTTTTCTAAGTAAACTAAACCCTAGGTCATAAAATACTCAGTGGGAGGAAGAGATGTATGATATGTCAATGATTCCACTCACGTTTCTCCTTAAATGTTCACGCCGTGAGATTCATGCTTGGCCTCGTAATGTCTTGGGAGCAACCCCCTTTGGATGGTATTTGCATGAGTCAATATCAAGGTGGACGAAGAAAGTATTTATAGTAAGTGGGCGAAGGATGTGTGTCAACATGTCCTGCGGTCTCCTTCATTAGTTCACACCATGAGAAATTCTTGCACTCCCTCGTGCCACCCTGGAAGCGTCCCCCTTCAGATGGGTTTTGTGCAGTTGGCCAATAATATCAAGGTGAACTCCAGAAATGGATAGGGTCACTATAGTTTTTTCCCCAATCGAACTTTTTCCCTTCGGATTGGCTGCTTGGAGCGGAACTCTAGGGCCTAAAATGACGGGTCACACTTACGAAAAATTGTTAAGCAAGTTAATGATTTCTTGACCAAATCAATGATGGCTAGTCGTTATAGGAACAAGAGTTGTTCTGGTATTAATGGCTTGTTGAGAATGTCTCAATTCAGAGGAGAGATAAATTGACTACCCTTCGGTGGCTTTTGTCCTAAACCTTTGAAGCATCATTGCAAACTAGATGTCACACGGGGTTCATTTCAGTTTTGCTAAACCGTATTGGATCTTGTTTTTCAAACGAGTATTTGCTAAAACCTAATGTAGGTCAATATGTTTGTTTTTTAGCAACATGAATGATTTTCCGTTAGTTGCCTCTAGTTTGACCGATTACATACATTGGAAAGAGTCTCTTAAGACATATTTTGTGGTAAACGAGCTTGAGTTTTTCATGGTTGAGTAGTGTCCTCAAGTCCCGACCTTTGATGCACTGCGAAATGTTCATAATGCATATGAGGTGTAGATGAAGCCTAACTCGTTGGCCCGACTTCACATTTTTGCTAGCATTTCTGATGTCTTGGCCAAAAGGGTTGAGAACATGGTCATTGCACATGAGATCTTGGACTCGTTGCAAGAATTGTTTAAATGTCAGTTCTTACTCTTTTAGCACAAAGGGATGGATGACAAAGAAACCAGTAGTATCAATTCTCAAGATAACCTCCAGTTAGAGAAAGCAAGTGTTGCTAACTCTAATAAAGTTCATCGACGAGAAGTGTTCTCTGAAATGGAACTTGAAGCGTATTTAGGATCTGATACTGATCCCACTACTCTCCAGAAGAGGAAGAAGTCTAAAGGCAGTAAATGTGATTTATTGGTTTTGGAGACGTGTTTGGTAGAGAATGATGATTCTGCCTGGACCCTTAATTCGAGTGCTACTAACCACGTCAGTTCTTCCTACCAAGGATTTAGTTCCTGTCAAACGTTGCAAGAGGGAAAGTTGACTCTTCGAGTCGGTATTGGTGAGTTTGTTTAAGCTATTTCTATAGGCAAGTTGAAGTTATTTTTGGACAAGAAATGTTATCTGTACTGGATAATGTTTTTGTAGTTCCTCATATCAAGAGGAACTTAATCTCGGTTTCTTGTCTCATTGGACAAGGTTATACCGTTTTCTTTTCTGAAAGTAAAATGTTTATTTTGGCATGGAGATTGGTTGTGGTTCAATGGAAAATAACTTATATGTACTAAGGTTGTTGGTCATAAAGGCCTTGCTTAATACTGAAATGTTCAGTACAGCGATAACTACCAAAAGACCAAAGGTTTCTCCTAAGGAAAACGATCATTTTTGGCATCTAAGGTTAGGTCACATCAATCTCAATAGGATGAGAGTTTAGTAAAATGTGGACTTTTAAAAATTTTAGAAGAAAACTCCTTGTCGGTATCTGAATCATGTCTTGAAGGAAAGATGTCCAAACGACCTTTTACTAGAAAAGGTTATATAACCAAGGAAATCTTTGAGCTTATACATTTAGATCTTTGTGGTTCGATGAGTGTTAGAGCTCAAGGTGGGTATGAATATTTCATCTCTTTCATAGATGATTATTCAAGGTACGGGTATCTATACCTAATGCAACGTAAGTTTGAAGCTCTTGACAAGTTCAAGGAGTATAAGGCTGAAGTTGAAAACTTGTTAGGTAAGAAATTAAAAACACTAATATTTGATCGTAGTGGAGAGTATATGGACCTCGAATTCCAGAACTATATGATAAAACATGGAATTGCATTCCAACTCTCAACCCTGGGTACACCTCAGCAGAATGGTGTATCATAAAGGAGAAACAGAACCCAGTTGGACATGGTTCAGTCTACGATGAGTTATGCTCATCTTCCAAACTCGTTTTAGGGATTTGCAATGGAGACTGCATGTTATGTTTTGAACAACGTTCCCTCAAAAAGTGTTTCTCAACACCTTTTGAGTTATGGAGTGGCCATAAAGGTAGTTTACGCCACTTTAGAATTTGGAGATGTCCGACCCACGTGCTTATGGCTAACCCAAAGAAGTTGGAACCACGTTCGAAAGTTTGCCTCTTTGTAGGCTACCCCAGGGAAATGAGGGGTGGATACTTGTATGATCCGAGTGAGAACAAAGTGTTTGTGTCGATAAATACTATCTTCTTGGAAGAAGACCACATCAGGGATCATAAACCACGAAGTAAGCTTGTTTTATATGAGATTTCTAGTGTGACTACTAAGGGTTCAACAAGAGTTGTTGAACAGACTTATAGATCAACAAGAGTTGTTAATGTCAGTTCATCTAGTCAACCATCGCAAGAGTTGAGACTGCCTCGACGTAGTGGGAGGGTTATGAACCCACCGAAATGCTATATGGGTTTGATTGAAGCCCAAAACATCATGTCTATTGATGGGGTCGAGGATCCATTGTCTTATAAGCAAGCAATGGAGGATGTTGACAAAGATGAGTGGATGAAAGCCATAAACTAGGAAATGGAGTCTATGTAGTTCAATAATGTCTGGGAACTTGTGGATCAACCTGATGGGATAAAACCTATAGGGTATAAGTGGATCTACAAGCGAAGACGAAGTGTAGATGGAAAGGTGTAAAACTTTAAGGCTAGACTCGCGACAAAGTGTTATACCAAGGTCGAGAGAGTGGACTATGGGGAAACTTTCTCACCTGTTGTCATGATCAAGTCTATCGGGATACTAATGTCTATAGCCACATGATTATGAGATGGACATCAAGACTACCTTTCTTAATGGTAATCTTGAAGAGACCATCTATATGGCTCAACCAGAGGGGTTCATTGTTCCAGATCAAGAGCAAAGAGTTTGCAAGCTTAATAGATCCATTTATAGGCTAAAAAAGGCGTCTAGATCGTGGAACATTATATTTGACAGTGCAATCAAATCGTTTGACTTTGATCAGAATGTTGATGGGCCTTTGTTTATAAGAAAATAATCAACAACTCAATAGCTTTCCTAGTACTACTGTATGTGGATGATATCCTACTCATTGGGAATGATGTATGTTTTCTGAATGACATTAAGAAGTGGCTAGCTGCCCAATTCAAAATGAAATATTTGGGCGACACACAGTATGTTCTAGGGATCCAAATCATTCGGGATCGTAAGAACAAAAGTATAGATTGTCTCAGGCATCGTACTTTGATCAAATGTTGATTAGGTACAGGATATGCAGAATTCCAAAAGGGGTTTATTACCCTTCAAGCATGGAATTTTTTTTGTCTAAGGATCAGTTTCCTAAGACACCTTAAGAGGTTAAGGAGATGAGATAGATTTCTTATGCTTCAGCTGTTGGAAGCTTTATGTATGCAATATTATGTACTCGACCTGACATTTGCTATGAAGTAGGGATTGTCAGTCGTTATCAGTCCAATCTATGATTAGATCACTGGACGGCGGTGAAAACGATCCTCAAGTATCTTCGGAGAACGAGAGACTACATGCTCGTGTATGGAGATAAGGATTTGATCCTTACAAGATATACAGACTCTGACTTTCAGACTAATAAAGATTCTCGTAAATTGATATACGGGTTAGTGTCCGGCAGTTAACGGATGGTGGATCCCGTGACTAAAGAGTTTAGTCAGTTATTCACATACCGTTGGAGCTTCAAGCTACAGGTCCATAAGGTCCCCTTAGTAGCTCAATGGATTCAAGTTGAGAATCAGTTCTTGGGGTTAATTTGAAGTGTTCAAATTAACAAGAGGAAATTCAATTATATATGATATAATTGGTGTGATGTATAAGATACATCAAGTGGAGGAATTAATGTAAATATGATTTACATTAAGTACCATAAAATAGAAAAAGAACTATGGTTTGTATATTTCATGAGATGAAATATTAAAACTATAGGTTATAAATATAATATGGTAAGTTGGTTATCATATTTATTTATAATACATTAATTATATGATAATTAATTTCTTTTTCTCTAATAACAATTGAATGGGAAGTTATTGATGGTTTTATAGTAATCGTGAGATAAAAAGGAAAACTGTTTTCCTAAAATTAAAAAAAAAATAGTTACTTCATTTGGAAAAAAACTCACGGATAAGCTATCAAGTGAAAGAGTTTCACTAAGCAATAACTTTGAGAGACTATACGATCAGCTAAGCGATTGCTTACCTTTGACTATACGATAGTCATTCAGCTAATCGTAGCTAAACGATCGTTTAAGAGTTGACAATACGATCGTTGACCTTTTGATCGTAGCTAAACGATCAAATGGCAAGTCTATGTGATAGGCTGCCGTTTATTAAACGATTGAGCACATCGTCTATATGATAGACAACATCTTATCTCCCACTTGCTCGATCGACTACTCGATCGTAGACCTTCAGTCTCTTCCTCAAGCCAAGATCATACAGGGCCCACAACTCCTGGATTCTCACACCGAGAATACCAAGGTAACCATTATGGTTGTGTCCTCACTTAGTTCGTAGATCGAGTTTGCCGATCGTTGTGTTTGTGCTGTGTTCTGTTCGTTGCGTTTGAGGGTTGTTCTTAGACGCTTGTTAGATTGATTGAGGGATTTGTGAAGAATGGTTCTTCAAAGATATGCATCCTCTATCCCTTATATCATCATTTAACATGCTATAATTTCTTATTGTGCATGACCTATTAGTTTTCGTTTTGAGTCTGTAATTGTTTTGTGTTCAATTCGAATGGAATTTGGAACGATCCCTTCCGCTGCTCATGGAACCTTATGCTTGATTTCCATCAAAGTTCTCCGTTTTAGAGAGATCTTAAGATTCATCAGCAAGGGAGTTTAGCTATTCAATGTAATTGTTTTGTGGTAAATATAATTATATGAATCACATCCATATAATTAACATTTGAATCATATTCAAATACTTAATTCCTCTCAAAATAAACTTTATACTATAAAGTATCAAATACATTATATTAATTATATCACATATAATTAATTCCCTCAATTAATTTGAACAATTCAAGTTAATCCAAAATTAATTCTAAATAATCCCTGTTGAGCTACAGATAGGATCTTATGGACCTGTAGATTGAAGCTCGAATGGTACTTAAATAATTAATTAAACTCTTTTAATTAAAATATTGAGCATCCATTAATTTTTGGTCACTCTACTAAAGTCCTACAACTACACTCTTCGTACTACAGATATATTTATGTGTTCATTGGATATAACCAATCCACAGCGATGACCCTTCACAGATTGCTTATAAGTACAGCTGGGCCAAAATTACAATTTTGTCTCTGTAGGTACATCTAACTCCTTAAGTGCCACTGACCTCTCTAATGAACAATAAGTCATAGTCCAACTATGACTAAACCTTTCTCAGGCCAAGAGAGGGTGTGGCACCACATTGTTCAAGTCCCGGAATCAGCTTTTATGGGAGCAATTTATTTATTTACCTCGACATTAGGGAAGGGGTGAATTCTGTTTTATGTAGCTGTGTTCCCAGCTTTCCAATCAGACAAATTTCCGAAATGGTAGGCTTATTGAGTCGGTGATCCGGTCACTCTCATCCATACAAATCAAAGGATCGCCTTCATAGGTAGGAGTTTGTAACTCACTCAGGATTCAGGTCATGTCACCTATGGTCATCTTGGTGAAATGTAAGTCTCTACTATTAACGATGTTATATAATGAGACTATTCATTTTGTGGTCTGGTCTTATACAAACCCTTTTGTATAGAACACCCCCGCTCATATGTCTGTACATTAATGATCAGAATCAAATCATTTGTAGCACTTTACAACGATTGTAACATCTACAAAGTAGGTCATATTTGTAGTGTCATCCAGATAAGGTATCTAACTTTATCCGTCTACTATAAACCATTTAGGTTATCACTTAAACATGATCCACCAGTATGTCTTTACATGCTTGTTTAAGCTACAGAAGATAATCTTGGATGTTATTTTATTGGTTTTGTGGATTAATGCTACTAAATGTTGAATAAAATATCTCATATTTTATTAAATAAATAAATTGTTTGTACATTCCAATTACAAACTATAAGACCCACAAGATTTAGGGTATCAGCCCCAATATTCAATGTATGACATAAAAATGTAAAATTAGATTATTTTCTAGAGGCATGTTGTAATATGTAAAATAAATATCTCAAAAGAAAAGATCTAGAAATATCCTAGATTTTTCTTAGATTCAAGAAAATCGAGAATTCCTTTAAGAATAATTTAAATATCTAGAATGTTTGTAGGATCCAAGAATAGCCTAGAAAAATAATTTTACTTGAGCTCCAAGGATCTCATACCTATAAATAGAAGGTGTGACCCCATATGTGAGCCAAGCAAAGCTAGAAAGCTAGTGTAGAAAAGTAACTGAATGTCTTGAGAGTAAAAGAGTATTCACTCAAAAGTATCCAGCTTTGTAAGTTCTTAATAAAAGTTTCTTTCTTCCAAGATTACCTCTCTTCTTTTTTTGTGTCAATTTCTTCAATACCACTTCATTATGTTTTGTGTTGTTTATTTGTGTTCCATTCTTGTACTAACAATTGGGACCTACTTCCAAACCTGTAATTAAAAAAAAAAAAAACGCAAACTAATTGATGAGCAGAAGGTGCTCAGTCCAATTACATTTGGAATTGACGTTGCTATCATTACCATTAACGTTATTATTACTATTACAACATGAGAATTATGAATTTGTTACATTTTTTTTTTGTCACATTTATTGTTATTGTTACCTTTATTGTGACTGTATGTCCCTAAATGATAAGATAATAATAAATGTGGTAGATTTGTAATTCTAATTAAATAAGATCAAAAGCAATTAATAAGTTTGTGATTGTGGATCATTACGATTTATATATTAATGGAATCCTATTACGATTGCACCAATTTGCATTACGGATAAATAAATGTGGTCGTAGCAAGATTTGATTGTCATCCATCTATCTCATTAATAAAACATTCTATCTCGATATTTGTATCATAGTTTCACATGTTAATAGGTTTGACATTGATACAAGAAATGAATTGATATTCATTGTACCAAAAAAATGGAAGAAATAGTAAAATAAAAAAAATAATACTCTTGCAATATATAATATAAACAAAAAGTATTTTAATTGATTTAAAAAGTAGTGTAAAATATTTAATAATTTCTTTATTAATTTAAATGCTCTTTTTCCACACATACACATTGAGATTGACGTCATTGATTTTTCATCTCAACATTTTCATAAAATTAAGCCTTGGTTAGAACTTATAGAATCTTATTTTCTACAACATATATTATAGATAAAAGGAACGAAAATGATAATGTGAAGAATTGTTTATAAGAAATAGGTGTGATTAGTTTACTTTTAGTATTTAACTAAAAAAAAAAAGAAAAAAAAAGAAAAAGAGGGTTTAGTAAACTTCTACCTCAGTTTGTATAATATATAAAATTACAAAAAATATCCTCACTAAACTTGAACCTCAGTTTCGTCAACAAATTGCAACCACCAATTATTGGTATGAGAAATTTAACAATAGTTTAGTAAATTTCTCTTATACATATGTCTATTCTAAATTGTTTGGAGTTGATCGTGTAATTATTTATTTGTACGTTAATTATATGCTTATATTTGGTACAAATTTTGAAAAACTAAGTCAAAAAACTAAAAGAATAGTTTTTAAAAAACTTGTTTTTGTTTTTGGAAATTAACTAAAAATTCATCTAATTTAATGATGAAAGATACAAACCATCATAAGAAAATATAAGGAAATAGATTTAATTTTTAAAAAAAAAAAAAAAATCGAAATGGTAACCAAATGTAACCTAAAGTTTTGAAAACAATAGAAATAAAAGCAAAACAACCATAGAAATCATGAATACAAAGGTCGGAAAACAAAAAAAAAATAATGAATGAAATAAAAAAAATATGTTGTACTCAAAACCTTTAATATATAGAACATGTTGTTAATAAAAGAAGGGGAAATCAACTTCAAAGTTTGTTGATTCACTTATACACAGAACAGTCTATAAATAAATTTGTAGTCTTTACTTGTGTACTAAGAAAATATACATCAAAAAGAACAAAAGAGTAAGATATAATGATAAAAAAAAAAAAAAAAAAAAAAAAAAAAAAAAAAAAAAATCTCCAAATGATCAGCTTCTCTTCGTGGATGTAGGCTATTTTGGGTCGAACCACGTTAATCCTTGGTGTCCTTGCTTCTTCTCTTCATCTACTTCATCTTCTTCCTCAGGTTCTTCAACTCCATCACCATTCTTGCAGTATTTCGGCAGCACTTCCTCAATTTTCTTTTCTCTTTCATTTTGCATCTAAAAGAAAGAATAACCTTTTTTTAGTCATTCAAATCACTCCATTTTCAGTGAGTGTTTGTAATTAAATTTGATCATCAACGTGTAAGGTCAAGATCTTCCTTCACTTGGATTGTGCTTTTAGCACAAGGTATTAGCTTCCAGCTAATTTCTAAAAGCAATAAGTGGTTTTTCCTCTTCGGGCCTTTTTTCTTTTGCAAAGCCCAAAATCATTATGTTGTTCTTTAGCTTTTTTCACAAGTTTTGTACATCAGAACAAGGGGAAGTTGGCTGCCCGAGCAGTGAAATGTATGTCTTTGGGTTTCACTGAAGGAGTAAAGGGATTCATAATGTGGCATCCTACAGAAAAAGGTGTATTACTAGTAGAGATGTCATTTTCAGGGAGACTCAGATGTTCATGCGAAAACCTACTCCAACAGTTACAGCATCTCAAGGAATGTATGATACAATTGAGGAGCAAGTTCTAAACCCTACTACTGATCCCTCAAGCTCAAAATCACATTTTGATCAACTACTTCATCATGAAAAATATGTAAAAGATGCTATTTCTGATCCAGAGCAAGAGGAACCAGATCTAAGGGGTTATAGACTAGCAAAAGATAGACAAAGAAGAACTATAGTGCCCCTTTCAAGATATGATGATTATATCAATTTAGCTCTAAATACTTCAGACCTAAATAATGAAGTTGAACCCTTTACTTTTGAAGAAGCAGTAAGTTGTCCTAAAGCTAAATTGTGGATAGAGGCAATGAATGAGGAAATTGAATCACTTGTTAAGAATGACACTTGGGAGTTGGTACTCTTGGCTAAAGGCTGCAAACCTATTGCATCCAAATGGGTTTATAAATATAAGGAAGGATTCCCTAATGGTCAAGGACCTAGATATAAGGCTAGGTTAGTTGCTAAGGGATTTACTCAAAGACTAGGTGTTGACTACAATGAGATATTTTCTCCTGTGGTCAAGCAAACTTCTATCAAACTCTTACTGTCCATTGTGGTTCAACATGATCTAGAGCTGGAGCAACTTGATGTTCTTGATGTTAAAACAGCTTTTCTACATGGTTTCTTAGATGAAGTCATTTATATGAGCCAACATAAAGGGTATGAACTTAGAGGGAAAGAAGATCATTTATGTCTGCTTAAAAGGTCAGTATTTGGCCTTAAACAGTCTCCTAGGTGTTGGAACAGATGATTCAACGATTTTGTACAGAAGAATGTTTTTACTAAGAGTTCTTATGATAACTATGTGTATATAAACACTAACACCTATTCACATCCTATCTATCTACTTCTCTATGTGGATGATATGTTGCTATCAGGAACAACTATGCAAGACTTAAATAAAGTTAAAGGTCTACTTAAATCAGAATTTGAAATGAAGGACATGGGTAATGCAAACAGAATTTTAGGCATTGACATAATCAGAAACAGAAAATCATGCAAACTCAGCATTGGTCAATCACAATATTGTCAAAAGTTACTCAAGAAGTATCACATGATAGAAGCTAAATCAGTTTGTACTTCTGTTGTAAATCATTTCAAATTTTTAGCAGAGAATTCACCAAAAGAATCAGACATTGAACATTTGAAGATAGTGTTAACTATTTTTTATTCCCAAGTTGTGGGAAGTTTAATGTACCTAATGATTTCTACAAGGCCAGATATTGCTTATGTTACAAGTCTGGTAAGTAGGTACATGGCTAATTCAGGCAAGAAGCATTGGGAGGCAACTAAATGGATAATGAGGTATCTTGAAGGCGCTTCAAGTGCCAGACTACTGTCAATTATCAGACAAAGAACCAGAATTAGTAGGATATGTGACTCTGACTATGTTGGAGACTTAAACAAGAGACGATCCCTATCAGGTTATATCTTCCTATATGGAAGGTGTGTTCTAAGTTGGAAGGCTACATTACAGTCAGTAGTAGCCCTCTTCACTACTGAAGCTGAATTTATAGCCCTTTCAGAAGCAATAAAGGAGGGACTATGCCTAAAAGGGCTTCTACATGATTTTGGGATTAAGCAAGATACAATAAAGATTTTTTTGTGATAATCGGAGAACTATACATTTATCTAAGCATCCTCAATATCACAACAAAACGAAACACATTGATGTGAAATTTCATTTCATATGAGAGCAGATTGAAAACAAACAGATCGAAGTGTTAAAAGTACATACCTCAGAGAATGCTTCCAAGATGTTAACCAAGACTGTCACTCAACTTAAACTTCAAAAATGCTTCGATATTATAGGGTTTGAGCTGAGAGACAAAGGTTGAGGAATAAGAGAGTTAGCAAAGAGAAGCTGAAGAAACTACTTGAAGTAAATTTCAAGGTGGAGATTGTTAATAAAAGAAGGTGAAATCAACTTTAAAGTTTGTTGTTCAGTTATACATAAAACAGTCAATAAATACATTTGTAGTCTTTACTTGTGTACTAAGAAAATATACATAAAAAAGAACAAAAGAGTAAGATACTCCTCTGTAATGATAAAAAATAAATTAAAAAAAAAAACTCTCTCCATCTCTAAATGACCAGCTTTTCTTCGTGAATGTAGGCTATTTTGGGCTGAACCACGTTAATCCTTGTTATCCTTGCTTTTTCTCTTTATCTAATTCATCTTCTTGCTCAGGTTCTTCAACTCCATCACCATTCTTGCAGCATTTCAGCAACACTTCCTCAATTTTCTTTTCTCTCTCGTTTTGCATCTACAAGAAAGAATAACCTTTTGTTAGTCATTCAAATCAATCCATTTTCAGTGAGTGCTTGTAATTAAATCTGATCGTCAATGTGTAAGGCCAAGATCTTCCTTCATGTGGATTATGCTTTTAGCACAAGGTATTAGCTTCCAGCTGATTTCTAAAAGTAGTAAGTGGTTTTTCCTCTTTAGGCCTTTTTTCTTTTGCAATGTCCAAAATCATTCTGTTGTTCTTTGGCTTTTTCAAAGCCCATTATAGTAACACATGCAACTACTTCCCACTCTAAAATTAATATTAACATTTAACATGCATTAGCATCAAGAACATATAATTATCTCCACGTTGTCATCTTCAAGTTGGTCGTTTCTCAAAAGGTACACAGTACACTTGTATCATCTTCTTGTAACCCTACAGAAATCAAAATTTTTCCAACAATAAAAAAGATTAATGGAAAGAAGATCTCGTAAAACTTTAATGAAAGTATGTAAAAGAAAGTTGAAATGTGGTGCATGTTGCTCAATTCCCTCTAACAAATGGAGAGAAAAGGTATGTGGAAATACTTTCTTATTACTTTCACTTATTGTATTTACATACTTCAAGTTTCTTTTATAGAAGAACTTGTTAGTTTGCTTGACTAACTAACAGTTGGAAAATACAAACAAACTCGAACAGAATCATAACTGTTGTAACAAATAAATTGTTATAATAGAATGTAACAAATAAATTGTTATAATAGAATGTAACAAATAAATTGTTGTAACTAATAAACAGAATGTAACTGTTTTACTGTTGATACTCCCCCTCAAGTTGGACGATGAATGTCAATGATGCCCAACTTGAATACTAGTTTAGAAAAAACAGATGTAGGCAATGCTTTAGTGAACATGTCTACGAGTTATTGACTGGATTAGATAGGGAGAACCTTAAGGAACCCATCAGCTATCTTGTCCCGAACAAAATGACAAACAATTTCTATGTGTTTTGTCCTCTCATGAAACATTGGATTAGAGGCAATGGCAATAGCAGCTTGATTGTCACAGAATACAGTAGTGGGCATTAGGATCTTAACCTAAAGATCTTTGAGGAGTTGAGAGATCCACATTAATTCACTAGTAACTGAGGCTAGTGCCCTATACTCCGCTTCTGCAGAAGATCTAGAAACAGTGGCTTGTTTCTTTGATTTTCATGATATGATAGATGCCCCTAAGAATATGCAGAAACCAGTAATGGATCTTCTAGTATCAGGACATGATCTCCAATCAGCATCCACAAAGGCTTTTAAATGAAAGGAAGTGATAGGGCTGATTAAAATGCCTTGTCCAGGAGACCGTTTTAGGTACCTGAGTAAGTGATGAGCGACATTTAAGTGAGCTTTAGTGGGGTTGTGGATGAATTGGCTTAGCCGATGAACAGCAAAGCATATGTCTGGCCGAGATATTTAAAGATATATAAGCCTACCAATCAGTCTCCTATAACATGTGATGTCATCTGCCTTTAGAAGCTCCCCTTCATTCTTTGATAGTTTCAAATTGGGATCCATAGAAGTTGTAACTGGTTTAGCTTCAAGAAATCCAGTATCCTCAAGTATTTGGAGGCAATATTTTCTTTGGGAAATCATGATCCCTTATTGAGATCTGGATAATTCTAATCCCAGAAAATATTTCGCATGGTCTAAATCCTTGAGTTTGAAATGTCCTTTGAAGACTTCTTTGACTGAGCTGAGTATTTAAGGGGATGGTCCAGCTAGTAATATGTCATCTACATATACCAACAATGATACAAAATCATGTCCATGTCCTCGGATAAAAAGAGAATAATCAGACTTGGATTGATGAAAGCCATGTGAAGATAGAGCAGCTGTAAACTTGAGAAACTATTGTCTCGAGGCTTGTTTCAGCCCATATATAGATTTGTTAAGTTTGCAGGCTAGTTTCTCACCTTTTCGTGGTACTTGTGAGGTTTGATAACCCAATGGAAAAGACATATGCACTTCTTTAAACAAATCACCATTTAGGAAGGCATTATTGATGTCCATTTGAGTGAGTGACCAATTGTAGGATGCAGCAAGGGTGAAGAAGACTTTAACAGTGACAATTTTGGCAACAAGTGAGAAGGTGTCTGAGAAATCTATTCCTTCTTGTTGATTGTAGCCTTTTGCTACAAGTCTCGCCTTATATCTGTCAACTGTTCCATCTTGTTTGTACTTGACTTTGTAAACCCATTTACTGCCTACGGTATGATGATTCTTTGGAAGAGAGACAATAGTCCATGTATTAGTTCGTTCGATGGCTTCTATTTCCTCTGCCATAGCCTTCTTTCAAATCTGGTGGTTCGCAGCTTGGTGGTAATAGGTGGGTTCATAGATGGAAGTGACATTTAGGATGTATGTCTTATGGTTTTGGTTGTAAGTATTATATGAGAGGTATTTGTGAAGAGGAAAGGGTGATTTTATATGGGATGTGAGGTTACAGTGGAAGTCTTTTAGGTAGGAAGGTGGGTAATGTGCTCTCGATGACCTTCTTGGGGCTGTGGGAATGGTTGTTTGGGTGGTATGATTGGTTTCTTCTGAGGTTTCAATATGAGGTTGTGAATCATTAATACCGTGGTTATTCTCACATAAGCGTTCTAAGGTTTTAACAACAAGATTTTCAGTAATACCTTTGTTTTCAAAGTGATCAAATAGTGACCTGTTGACTGTTGGTGTAGAAGCATAGGCAAGGCATCCGAATGTCTTTATGAAGCCATAGTCAATAGTTTTGTTAAACAGAACAACATAGGGAGTGCTGTTGGATAGGAAAACTATAGGTGTTCTGTTGATTAAGTATGCTACAGTGAGGACGCATTCTCCCCAAAAAGTGAGAGGTACATTGGACTGAAACATTAGGGCTCTTGCAACGTTGAGGAGGTGTTGATGTTTCCTTTCAACCACTGAATTCTATCGAGGAGTATATGCATAGAAGAACTGATGAGTAGTTCCTGTTTTGGCAAAAAATTCTCTGAAATTTAATTCAGGAGTGTTATCAGAACGAAAACTTTTGATTTTCTTTAAGAATTGAGTCTCAACAAGTTTGAAGAAACTGGGAATGAATAGTAGAATTTCACTTTTATTTTCCAAGAGATGTATCCATGTATACCTTGATTTATCATCAACAATGGTGACAAAGTAAGTGTGACCTGCATGTGTTCGGGTTTTAAAGGGACCCCATATATCACAGTGCACAAGGTCGAAAATATTCTCAGCAACATTATTTAAGGTAGGAAATGAAAGACGCTTCTGTTTAGCTAAAGGACAAATGTGACAGAATTGTTTACAATTTGAGAAATCAGAAATCTCTATAATCTTTGACAATTCTTTTATTCTACTAATAGAGGGGTGTCCCATACGATTATGCCAAGTAGTTGCAGAAGCTTTACACAAAAACACAGCAGATTCAATAGGCCAGTCAGCAGATTCAATAGACAAGTCTTTATTCTTTTCATCATTTACTTTGAGTAAGTATAGGTCACTGATTAGTTCAGCCCTCCCAATCGTTCTCGAAACTGACTTGTCCTGAATGATACAATTGGTGTTAGTAAAGGATATATAATATCTTCCATCCTTAAGTAAAGCACTCACTGATAACAAATTATATTTGAAATCAGGAATGTATAGAACATCCTTCAATATCAACTGTTTTGCTATTAGAATGTCCCCTACATACTCAACCTTCAAACGAGCTTTAGTTGGTAGTATAACTGACATATTTTGAGTGTTATGTAGTTCTTTAAACATAGATTTATCATGGCATATATGAGAAGAGGCTCCAGAATCAATGATCCAACAAGATTCGATGAGTGAAGTAGAAAGACATGTACCTGCTATGTGGGTAGTATCTGTCTTAGGGATCTCATCAATTTGTTGATTATTCAAGTGTATTTGCAGCATGTTCAAGAGCTGTGAGTATTGGTCATTATTCAGGCTGGCAAAGAAGGCAGACTGATTGCTTTTAGAAGCTTCTAATGGCTTTTCATTACTAGTTTGCATAGAGTTCTGCGGCCTTTGTTGATGGACTGAATTGTTATTTGCTAGTCTATGCCCTAGTAGATAACCATGTAGTCTATAACATTTGTCAGAAATATGACCTCTATATCCACAGTGCATACTGGCCGAGTATCTTTCTTCTTAGATTTCTCAGATGTAAATCTTTTCTCAGCATTAGCCATTAGAGTTATACTTTCAATTGTAGATGTGGATCTAATGGATCTTTGCATTTCTTCTTAGATGATAAAAGAGAATACCTTGTTTATTGTTGGCAGAGGGTCGATCAATAGAATTTGTGCTCTGATTTGTGCATATGACTCGTTTAAGCCCATAAGGAATGTCATTACAAATTTTGCATTCAAGAATTTTATCATCTTCTTTGACCCTTGACAAGTACATTCATCCGTTGGTCTGTATTCAACAAGTTCTTGCCATATCATAGTGATTTTTGCGTAATATACTTCCACTGAAAGGTTTCCTTGAGTAGTAGTTACAAGATCCTTTCTCAACTGGTATATATGTGGCCCATTGGACTGACAGTACCTTTCTTTTAATTTATCCCATATCTCTTTGACGCTTCCCCTGTAAACTAAGCTGGCAACAATTTCTTTTGAGATTGAGTTGATAATCCATGAGGTTATCATATCATTATTACATTTCTATGCTGATTGTAAGCTTCCTTCTGATAGTTTTTCAATCGTTCCAGTAATAAAACCAATCTTGTTCTTCCCTGATAATGCAAGTTTCATTGCTCTGCTCCATGAAGAGTAGTTGCTTGATCCTGCAAGTGGTGTAGATACCAGATTGGTGGTTGGGATGATTGAATGCTGAAGGATGAAGGGATTCATTTGGGCGTCGAGTTCCGAAGAGTTGCCAGACGTTGAACTCTCTGATGTCATCATAATAGGACTGCACGAGGGTAATGGCGTTCGGGTGGGTTTTTAATTTTCTCTCTTGCGGAAATGCTCTAATACCATAACAAATGGAGAGAAAAGGTATGTGGAAATACTTTCTTATTACTTTCACTTATTGTATTTACATACTTCAAGTTCCTTTTATAGAAGAACTTGTTAGTTTGCTTGACTAACTAACAACTAGAAAATACAAACAAACTCAAACAGAATCATAACTGTTGTAACAAATAAATTGTTACAATAAAATGTAACAAATAAATTGTTGTAACTAATAAACAGAATGTAACTGTTTTATTATTGATAGCCTCTTCCTCCACCAATTTCTTCTTGTTATAACAAATCTAGGTAACTATTCTTTATTTAAAAAAAAATCTAAGTTTTGTGTTTGAACTTGGTCATAGCAAAAGATATGAATGATCTAGATGAACTTTTTTGACTATTAGAGAGTTGGTAAAGGAATGAGTCTCGATGATTTCAATTCGTGATTCGAAAATTTAATCCATAAGAATTTAATTGATCATATTTAAACTAAAAAGAATAACAAACTTAGATTTAAGGAGAGATTCAATGTTAGAGGATAAAAAGAGATAGAGAGAACGACCCTTATCTCCACAATGGTGTGATATTGTTTACTTTAGACATAAATCTTCGTGATTTTGTTTTTGGTTTCACGAATGCCAAAATATCTCATATTAGTGGAGATAGTTATTTTCTCTTATAAATCTATAATCATCTCCTTATTTAACTAATATAGGATTTTAGTCGCATTTTCAAAACTGCACCATCTAATCATTAGAGGAGGAAAATCTGCATATATCCTATGCGATGGAAAAATGTGGAAATACATATAATTGTTATATGTAATTGCTATGTACATGCATCTCACATTTTGCCATATATCTAATTTTTTTTAATTATTTCTTTCGTTTATTATTTTCAAAATCAGCCTATTATTTTGACTATTTAGAAGACTTTTTATAAAACGCTGAGATGGATTAAGAAATGGCGCCCAAAGTGTTGACAAGGAACAAGTTCGATATTATTTTTTATAACTTGGGGGAAAAAATTATTTTCGTCCATTATGTTTAATCTTCACTACATATTTAATCTTTAAATTTTGTATTTGATTTAAATTTAGTCATCAAGTTTAAAATCTTACAATTTTACCTTTAAGATTTGAATTTTATTTCATTTTAGTCTCTAAATTTCATGATTTACACTTTTAATCTTGATTTTCATCAACTATTCACTTTTTATCTGTAATGTTAATGTATATTAATTGGTTTAATAATATTAAAATAATTAAAATTAATTGAGTTTGACAATAAAATTAAATTTAAAATTTTATTTCATAATTATTTTAAATTAATTAATTGACATCAATGCTAATGATAGAAAGCAACTATTTAATGTAAAATCGAGGCTAAAACTTTAAATTTTGAAACCTAGGGACCAAATTGAAAATGGTAACATTTTGAAATCTATGAATTAATTGATATCAATTTCAAAAATCTAAAAATTACGGTCTCGTTTAGTAACCATTTAGGTCCCGTTTAATAACCATTTCGTTTTTTGTTTTTCATTGTTGAAAATGAAGCCTATTTCCCTACAATGATTAACATATTTATTAAGTACAATGATTGGATTCTTAGCCAAATTAAATTAAAAAGAAAACTAAAAACAAGTTTTTAAAAGCTATTTTTTTAGTTTTCAAATTTTGTCTTGATTTTTTAAACCATTGGTAAAAAGTAGATAGCAAATGAAGAAATTTGGAAGTGGAAATAGTGTCTATAAACTTAATTTTCAAAAACCAAAAACAAAAAACGAAATGGTTACCAGATGGGCCTTAGTTTTTTGTTTTATTTTTAAAAATTAAGTCTATAAACACTCATCCTACCTATAAAATTTCATGCTTTGTTATCTATTTTTTGTCAGTGTTTTTAAAAATTAAGTCAAATTTTGAAAACTAAAAAATAGTTTTGAAAACTTGTTTTACTTTTGAATTTTGATAAATAATTAAACTCTTGTATTTAAAACAGATACAAGTCATGGTAAGAAAATGAAAAAAAAAAAAAAAAAATTAGCTTGATTTTCAAAAGTTAAACTAAATCGAAAATGGTTAAAAATCTAAATGTGTATCATTTTATAACATAGGAACCAAAAAACGAAAATTATAAATCTGACGACATAAACGTTTATTTTCCCTATAATTTATTTTCTTAAATATTGTTTTTTCTAGACGGCTTCTGATATTATAAGAAAAGGAGCCCACATTGCCCCATTGAAGTTCCATAGATAATCACGCAATCTCCAACGAAACCAAATATTATTTTTGTCTTCCTTTTTCCATTGTTACTTCCCTTTAAAAAAGACAATAATAATAAAAATAATTATTCATTCACATCCCCTTAAGAAAATGATCATAAATTTATTAAAAAAAACAGATATCTCTAATATGAAATTTTGGAAAACAAACTAAAAAAACAAATTAGGGATATTATTGATACCAAATTTTAGTAAATTTGTAATATTTGAAAGGCAATCGCACTACACAATAAAGAGAGTTAAGAGAATAAAGAATTTGGGATATTTTTCATCATATACCTCAAATGTCTCAAATTCTTTTTATTGTATAGAAAAATGATTTCGCAACCATTAATCTTTTGAATAATTAATTTAACGATTATTAACTTAATCTTGTCATAATTTACCTAACATGTGGTTAGTTCCATACCTAAACATTATTTTTCTTTTATGGGTGATCCTATGAGTCGATTTTCACGAAGTCTACGAAATTTATCTTTATGACTTTTTTATTTTCGATGATCGACCTAAAAGTCAAGCTTTACGGTTTTAATTGATCTTATATGACGAAAATTGATGAAATTAATTCTAATGGTTAATTTATAGACCGGTCATTTTACTTGGACGAGTATAAAATCTTTCAAAGAAATGATCCATTTCTCATTATCTTATAACTAAATACTTAAGCAATAAATAGAGTGACATAAACCAAACAAAAGTCACTTAAGCTAATTATTTTCTCCCATATTCAGAATCCCATAATGTCCATGGAAAAGCTTCCATTGAAGTTTCGAATTCTTCTCCGCCTCCGTTCCATTGCCTCCTTCATAAGTCGCCGCCCTAACATCACCGTCAACCGTTTCTTGATGAGCTTCTTCGACCCCAAAACCCCTCCTTCTTCTAAGCCCCGTAACGGCGTTTCAACTAACGACGTCGTTTTCGACCCCTTCCGCAATCTTTGGTTTCGCCTCTTTCTTCCTTCTTCTTCCGTGCTCGCCGATAACGTTTCCCTGCCTGTCGTCGTTTACTATCACGGCGGCGGGTTTGTGTTTTTTTCGGCTAATTCGATGCCTTACGATGATTTCTGTCGAAGACTCGCACGTGACCTACGTGTGGTGGTTGTCTCTGTTAATTATCGCCTCTCTCCGGAACACCGATACCCAATTCCCTATGAAGATGGATTTGATGCTTTGAAATTTCTCGACGGTACGGATTTGGTTTTTCCGGCGAACGTTGATTTTGATCAGTGTTTTATTGCCGGTGATAGTGCCGGCGGCAACCTGGCTCACCAAGTGGCAGTTAAAGCCGGCGGCTACGACTTCAAGAAGCTGAAGATTAAAGGTTTGATGAGTTTTATGCCATATGACATTTTCAAATTTTGTTTATTGTCTTTAGATTTAATTATTGATATGGTTATATGATGACGAAACTTTGAAAAATAAAAGTGTATAATATAATATAATAGGAAAAAGTACATTGCTTCGTAAAATAATAATTTTTAATTTAAAAATTCTAAACTTTTGAAGTTTGTTTTATTTTTATTTCAGAACTTTAAAATATTTATTTTGATGTTTATATTTTTAAATTTGTTGAATTAATTTAGTATATTATTTTTTAAAATTAATGATTACTTAAGTTACTAAACTTAAAAGAAAAAAAATAAATGGAACAAAAAAATTTGGTTCATAAGTTTTTACTTAGTCATCCTTAGGTTACAAAATATTACACTCTTTAATTGTTAAGTTTTGAGTTTGATTTCTATTTAGTACATAAATTTTTAAAAAAATATTACAATTTTAATTTTGAGATTTGAGTCTTGTTTTACAATTTGGATCATAGTTTTCAAATTTTATATTTTTAACCTCGATTTTTCACTCAAATATTCATTTTCAATATTTGACTGTTTATTAATTAATATAAAATAACTATGAATTGACATTTTAAATTTAATTAATTGATGAAAAATAATAAACCTAATTAATTATAATTTTTTAAAAAATTATTAGACGAAAAACAAATTTAGTAAAAAAATTGAGACTAAAAAGTGTAAATCTTAAAGCATAGGTTACAAATGTAAACAAAATTCAAATCTCGAGTAAAATGATAACATTTTTAAACATAGATACATTCTCCCTTTTCACTCTACAAAGATTAAGAACAATCAAATTAACGTTTATTCTAAAAAAGACTATATATTTTAAGCCTCTCAAAAAAATAACGATAAAGTGAGATAAAAATTGTATAAATAATTTGAAATTCATTCGAACTTAATCTAATCCTATGTCTTGAACCATGGGTCAACCAAATCTATTATATCTTACTATTTTATGTGATCGTTCTAATTATTTAATGAAAAAGAGGGAAAAAAAAATGAATTCTTCATCCAATTTCAATCAATTCGATAGCGCCCCTCCCTCCTGTCTCTATCATCTCTTCATACACCTCCATTTTAGATGCCCACTTCAACTTTAAAAAGTGATCAATATCTTCATAAACTCATCACATTTTTTTTTTTAGTATAGTATAATAGAAAGTATGACGATTTGAACAACAAATTTCTAAGTTGTCAATACATCAATGTATGTAAGTTGAATTATGTCCGTTTTGACAATTATGAACTTACAACTTTGTATGAAGTAGGTAAAAATGGTTTAACATATTCTTGAACTTTTCATTTTATGTCCAGTATTATGAATCTTTTTTTCTGAAAGAAAAGTAGAATAGATCCTTAAATTTAAGATTTGTGTTCAATAAATTCCTAACACTCTCAATTATGTATGTAATTATTTTTTGACCTACTTGACGTTTTCTATAATTCACATACTTGCTAAACATAAAGTTATTTATTTAGTACGTCAATAATCAATTAATTTTTTTTTAAAAAAATGAATTAGGGACGTATTAGATATAAAAATAATTAAAAATCACAAAGACTTATTAAGTATTTTTTAAGATTAAAAGGCGAAACTATAAATTTTGACGGAGTCAAACCCAACCTAAAGTATCCTATGAATAGATACTCTATTAAGATATTAAGGGGTAATGTAGAAAAGGAACCAACTACTTCTACTTGGACCCCACAATTTAATGTTTCTTTTATTTACAAACTTTCTTTTGAAGCTTTAGGAATTTTGTCATCATAAGTTGTAAATTAAACTAAACTTTTGATTCATATTCTTTAACATTTTATGTGTACATGTGAGCTCAAAAGTTTTAGTATAATGACTGTCGATATTAATCTAGAATTAAATGACATCCATTATTACATAAGGTCGATTGTTCGATATTCTATTTCTATAATAGTCAAACTAAATAATGGGATAAAACATTAGGTATATTTAATTAACATTTTATTCATATTCTTAACAAGGTTTAATTGCAATACAACCATTTTTCGGGGGAGAGGAGCGAGTAGAGTCGGAGATTCGATTTGGCAAGTCGCCAATGTTGACCTTGGAAGAGGCAGATTGGTTTTGGAAGGCGTTTTTGCCAAATGGGTCTAACAGAAACCACCCGGCGGCGCATGTGTTCGGTCCCCGTGCCGGAGACATTTCCGACGTGAAGTTTCCGGCGACGCTTCTGATCGTGGGAGGAAAGGACCAGTTGCTAGATTGGGGGAAAAAGTACTATGAATGGCTGAAAGAGAGTGGCAAAGAAGTTGATTTGGTTGAATATCCAAATGCCATTCATGGATTTTATGCAGTTCCTGAGCTGAAGGATGCTTCATTGCTAATCAAAGATGTGGGTGATTTCATGCACAAACTTATGGCAGTGTAAAATGAAAGATCATCTAAAGTTTCTTTTTATCATTATTGTGTTTCAAATAAGGCTTTTCTTTGGATGGCTAATTATTGTGTTTGTGTGTGTTTTTTTTCTTCTTAATTTGGCTAAGTTGAAAAAGTTGTACTTTCATTCTTGGAATTTCAATAAATTATAAACTCAGTTGTCCTCTAAATTTTGTATAGGGTAGTGATAAAAAACTAGGAATTTGTGGGATGGCAATAGATGATTGATAAACCAACAGATTTGATGTTTCACCAAGTCGCCCACCATTGGTTAATGTTAGATTTATTTGGTCCTTTTCCAAAAAATTGTGTAGAAATTACGTGCCATGTATATTTTAAGTGAACAATTCAAATTTTACGCTTCTAAAATTGTCACTTGTATCATTTAAATTCTATCAAACTCATTCTATAGTTAATTAAATTCTGTAATTAATTTCTACCAATGTTGCAATTAATTACGATATTAGTGTTGGGTTTTTGAAAAAATATTAGAAGTGCACTTTCCTACATAAAAAAAAAAAAAAGGAAAGTCATGGGTTTCTAGGGTTGGAATCGGGAGAGAATATTCCGTGTGATTGTAACAATTTTTCACATAGTGGATTTCTTTCTGGTTGACTGTGGTTTTTCTCCATGTTGGAAGCTTTTCATGTAAATTCTTGTGTTTCCTATTTTATTGGTTTCCTTTCAGTTTCTCTGTTATTTTTGCTTTTTCGTGCGGTAGAAGTGACAAGATTTTTTTCCCAACAAATGGTATCAGAGTCATGTCCCTAACTTAGCAATGTTGGTAGAATCCTTCAGTGTCGATCAAAGATGTAGTGGAGCCTCAAAAGTAGTCATGGTGTAATCTATGGTTGAGAACTTTATCGGATAGATGGGTGTGCTTCAGTGAAGAGGAGTTAGTCTAGGTAAGAGTTAGACGGATGGATGACTAATTAAGACCGGAGGCTCGGTGGTCCTTTATTCGATGGAGGATTATTGGGAATACAACCAAAAGTCCCACATTGGTTAGATAATAGAAAGATTGGGTATATAAGTGAGAATAACTATCTTCATTGGTATGAGGCATTTTGGGATGACACAAAAAACAAAGCCATAAGGGTCCTAAAGGGTCTTAATTTGCTGGTTTCAGTAAGCCCAATAGGCGGATCAAGTGTTTGTACAAGAAATGTGAACGCCGTTTGTCCACCGGAATTGGCCGTTAAAAGCCATGTCCACCGGAATTGGCCGTTAAAAGCCAACGTGGCGTAGTGATAGCATGTAAAAGTGCGTGGCCAACGTGGTGTAGTGATAGCATGTAAAAGTGCGTGTATGGCTTTTAATAAGCCGGAATATTGTTGCAGTGGAGACCATAATCAGCCGGAAACTTGCCCGCCGACGAATTATTCGAAGGTATTCAAGAGCCAATGTCCTCAAGCTTATAGTTATGCATATGATGATAAGAAGTACATTTACTTGCTCGGGTGGAGCTAACTATGCCATCACATTTTGTCCTTGATGTTCATTCACACACAGTGGAAACTTTTACTCAAAATGAATAAATTAAATGATTGATATGTATAATTTACACAAACTTTTTTCTTTTTATTTACTATTTTTTTTCTAGTATTGTCGAGAGATTTTAATGCCGATTTTTATGAGTTTTCATTCATGTATCAATTGTAATAAACCCTCAATCGCAAAAGGAATTGGTATTGGATTGTTTTGAGTTTGTTTACATAGGCGGTTCACAATCAGAATTTGATTTCTATTGAGGTTGTTTACATTATTTACACCTAAAATGGAATGGACCTAATGCAGCCATTATTATAATGCTCTCGTGATTTAGAAAAAAAAAATTACTAAATTGACTGATATAGATATTGACATCGATAACAATATGAAGTTTCAGAAACATATCTCCTCACCAATTATTCAAAGATATCATGTAAATGAAAGTATTTAGAAGAAGATATGAAATGTTCGAAGGTGTTCATGGGTTAGTTTGGGTTGGGTTGAAGAATTTTTTAGACCCAACCCAATTGTTCGGGTCATAAATTTCTTCAACCCAAATAATTCTAATTAACGAATGAACTCAATCCAATCCAACCATGAAATATTTGAATTGGGTTGGATTACTCGGATCATTTATTTAAATTTTTATTCTAAAAAGAAGTAAAATGTTCTCCGTAAAAATTTTGTTTAATCATTTTCATATATTGAATTAAACTTAACAACTCAATTTCAATTTATAAAATTATCTTCTCAAAGTGTCTTTAGGAGTTTTTTTTTTTTTTTTTTTTTTTTTGGGGGGGGGGGGTTGGTGTAAATTATCCGAAAAAACATGAAATAAAATAAAAGTAAAATGAATATATGTATATATAATTTTATCATAAGTGATTTAATGATTTTTAGCTTTTTTTTTTTTTCTGATTTTTAGCTATCCTAATTTTATCAATTTAGACTATTTTTCACTGATTTGGTTGGTACCGACAATAATAGCGGTGTTCAAATAACCCGACAACCCAAACAATCTGGACTACCCAACCCAAAATGTAAGGATTGAGTTGGGTTAGTTTTGTTCTTGAGTTGGGTTGGGTTAGGTCATGTGTTGGCCAAAAAAAAATTTGGGTTGACCCAACCCAACCTGAATTATATATATATTAATAATATATATACATCTTTGTTTAAAGTTTGATTACTTTGTATTGATTAATTTGTGATTTTTTAATATTTTTCTTTTAAAATTGTTATGATATTTGTTTTTTTAAAAATTTGCAATAAATATCATAGATATTTGGTATTTAGTATTTGAATTTTATGAGATTTTAGTTATTAGTCATGTGTTGTATATAAATTTATATATTTTTAATTAAAAAAAATTATAACCCGACAACCCAACCCAACCTAATCCGAATTTTAAGGATTGGGTTGGGTTGGATTGGAAATTTTATTTGGGTCATTTGGGTAGCCAACCCAACCAACCCAAATCTTCCGGTTGGTCCTAAAAACATCTTCAACCCACCCCAACCCAACTCATGTACACCACTAGGCGATAAAATTAGTTTTGAGGAAATTTAAATTTTAAAATTTGACTTCTCGTTGGTAATCATTTCGTTTTTTATTTTTTATTTTTAAAAATTAAACTTATTTTCTCTCATTTCTTACAGTGATTTGCATCTTTCTTAATTACAATGGTTGAATTCTTAGCCAAATTCAAAAAACAAAAACAATTTTTAAAATTTCTTTTTAGTTTTTGATAGTTTATAGAAATACAAGCTATTGTAGCCTTTTACTTAAAATTATGAGACTTGATAAGCAGAATATGCATTGATAATACTAAGGATTTATGTGAAAAAATGAGCTTGCGTCGATTAGCACTGAAACTCCCCGTTAACCCTATATCACGCGTTATTCTGCATCAAAATGTCTATTTTTGTAGCTATTGCAGGAATCGATCGCATGCGTTGATTCCAGACCATCGCAAAGTTGATTGCATGCGTTGATCTTCGTGAATACCAGTTCGTCACATGGAATGCTGCAACTACAGAGTGAACCGTAATAGAATATCGATCGTAAAGTGGGTGGAATGCGTTGATACTTCAGAAGAAACAATCATGAATGCATATCTTGGGAGTAACAAAGAGATAAGATGATGCTGACACTTCACCTACCGCGTCAGAAATGATAGTGACTCAGAGTAGGACTACCAATGTTGTTGGCGTTCGACCTCTATAAATAGAGCCTTGGAGCCTAAATTCAAGCATCTAAGTCTCTATTTTAGGAAGATTCTTGTGAACTCAGATGAGAGTGTGAGCAAGATATTTTTTTAGAGTTCTTCATTCCCATCCCTTTTCGAGTGACGACCGGAGCTTCGCTGGAGATAGAGCTCGAGAGAAACTACTCCACCACCCATCCATGACACCACAGGCAACCTTGACATACATCTGATGGAAGCAAAAGATTGCTTACATCAAGCCCTCCACCTCTCTTCTTATCTCTGTATTGTATTACATTTTGGCTTAAGACATTAATACATTTTGTAATTAATGCATCTCTTTAGTTCCTTCAACACCATCTTCATCATCTTCTTCTTCTTATTCATCTTTTACTTTCATTGAAATTAGTTAAGCGTTGATTACAAGAGTTATCGCGTACTCAATCATGCGGTATAGAGATATGACACATGTAGTAACCCACCGAGAAGTGTGCGTTGCACAAGTATAGTGAACCAATCCTCTTTGCTTAGTGTGAGGCCATCGCAATGCTTGTCTATGAGCTGGGTGGCTATAACCAACTGCCCAAGAGGGTAAGTAGTGGAACTCACTAAACAAAGTAACCAGTGTTCCTAGAGATAGGAATAATCTTATGCTCAACACAACCATGCGTTATGGAGATATAAGCATGTGGCTGACCACTGAGAGGTGTGCGATGCATTAGCGTGGTGAGCTAGGATTACCCTTGCAGTTAAGCTTAATGACGCGGTGAATTTATCCTCTCCATAATTCTATTTCTCCATGCATCTTAATATGCGTTAATAGTTACCGCATTTCTACCAATTCTCATAGCCAAACTTCCATTACTCAGTTTGTTTAGCTAGGAGTAGGAGTAGCACATAGTTAATTAACTTCTTTCTTTTTATTCTTATTCCCCGCCGCAAACGCATTACTTTACAAACATCATTTAGTTTTCAAGTCCCTGTTTTTTACCTTGGATCATCTCGAGAAACGTGCATTTTCGTTATACTTGTCGAAAGAGCAAGAAAACTTGTGACAGGAACATATGGTCATCACATACACAATTAATGCATATTGAGTGTTCTTCAGTTTAACGTATGACCACCAATGCATAAGAAATCAACGCACATCAATAGATTACACTTTCCTATCACCAAGTTTTTGGCGTCGTTGTTGGGGACTTGGCAGCTAATAAGTTTGTTTAAGTTTTGTATTTTCGCAGGCACCCCTTTTGATCTTAGGCATATTGTGGCTTGTGCGACCAAGTTACAAACGATATTTGAGTGAAAATGCTGCACCCGAATTCAATATTGACCCTGAGATCGAAAGGCTATCTGTCGCATGAGCTGGAAGCAATCTTAGATGCGTGGTAACCGCCATGCAGTAAATGAATGTTGGAAGCTCTGATGGTCGGGACAGCGAGTTCCCTGACCCAAGCAGGCAAATTCGAAGAGTCCTTGCGGTGACTTCACTCCAATTTTTTCAGGGACATCTTCTACTCTATCTTTACTTTGCTTTCCTAGTTAACTTTTTAGTTTATTTATTTGATTATTTCATTTTTGATTTGCGACTGCTTTTCTTGGATGTTGTGTTTTGTTCGCTCCTTTTTGGTGTGATAATAATTACCTCTCGGTGTGTTATTTCGAAAGAAGACTCCTCCCCATCATTCAACACATGACTATTTCCTCTGCATGAACTCTAAGTTATTAACGAAATCGATATTCTTCTCGCATCCTTCTTTTCTTGTTATCTTTCATGTGTTATCCTTTTGAAATTCTCTTTTGCCTACCTGCTTGCTTTTACGTTAATAAATTAACATCCATGATGATACTTATGTAAATTCACTACATCCATTAACTAAATGTCGCATGGCTCACCTCGCTTTAGTAGCTTCTTCAAAGTTTGACAGTCTTAAATTTTATTATGTGCAAACCTCTGCTCAAACCTCTTTTACTGCATTTCTGAAGAATTTGTCTTTAGCTTTTTGGCAAAGACCCTGCCACTCTCTAAATTAGGGGGTGGGAGTGGTCCGTATTGGGATTGGTGTCCTAATTCTCCCAGAGTCTCGTAGTTTGTAAATATTGTATACATTGTTATGAATGAAATAAAAGTTATTTTATTTGCATTTACTCATATCTAATAAACAGAGATCCATAGTTATCATATGTAAATTTAAGCATGTATATGAGATATACAAGTGGATCATGCCTTAAGTGATAACCTAAAAGGTCTGTAGTATAAAGATATAGGAGAGATACCTTATCCTGGTCACATTACGGATATGACCCACTTTGTAGAGGTTTACAAGTGTTATGAACTACTACAGATGGTCTGATCCTGATCATTCATGTGGAGACATGCAAACGGGGGTGTCTTATACAAAGAGTTTGTATAAGACCGGACCACGATATTATTTGTCTCTTTATATAACGTCATTGATACTTGAGACTCACATCTCACTTAAACGATCATAGTTGACATGACTTTAATTCTGAGTGTTTTGGGAACTTCTACCTTTGAGGGTAGTCCTTTAATTAGTATGGGTGAGAGTGGCCAGATTGCCAACTCAACAAGCCTACCTTTTTGGGGATTTGTCTGATTAGGGAGCTGAGAACTCAGTTACACAAGATGGAATTCACTCCTTTCCCGAAGTAGGGGTAAGTAGATAGATTGCTCTCTGAAGGGCTGATTCTGGGTCTTGAACATAGTGGCCACATCCTCTCTTTGGAAGAGAGGACTCAATCATAGTAGAACTATGACTTATGTTCATTAGAGAAATCAGTGGTACTTAAGGAGTTAGATGTAACTATAGGGGCAAAATGGTAAATTGGCTCAGTTATACTTATGAGCGATCTGTGAAGGCTTATTGCACAGTTGATTGGTTTATATGGACACAGAAATATATCTATAGTGAGGAGAGTGCAGCTATCGGTCTTTAGTGGAGTGGCCAGTAGTTAACGGATGGTGGATCTCATGACTAAAAAGTTTAGTCAATTATTCACGTACCGTTGAAGCTTCAAGCTACAGGTTCATAAGATCCCCTTGGTAACTCAATGGATTCAAGTTGAGAATCGGTTCCTCGAGTTAGTTTGAAGTGTTCAAATTAACAAGAGGAAATTCAATTATATATGATATAATTGGTGTGATATATGAGATACATCAAGTGGAGGATTAATGTAAATATGATTTACATTAAGTACCATAAAATAGAAAAAGAACTATGGTTTGTATGTTTCATGAGATGAAATATTAAAACTATAGGTTATAAATATAATATGATTAGTTGGTTATCATATTTATTTATAATAATATTATTTATTTGATAATTATCTTTTTTTCTCTATTAACCAATTGAGCTAGGAGGTTATTGGTGGTTTTATGGTAACCGTGAGATAAAAGGAAACATGTTTTCCTAATATTAGTAGTTACTTCTTTCGGAAAGTTTATCACGGGCAAGGTTATCAAGTGAAAATGTTTCACTAAGCGATAACTCACAGAGACTAAATGATTGTGGAGTTTGACCATACGATAGTTCATTCAGCTGATCATACCTAAACGATCGTGTGGCATTGTCTATATGAAAGGCTTCTATTTACTATACGATCGAGTATTCGTCTATACGATAGAAAGCTTCCTATTTTCCACTTGCTCGATCGTCTACACGATTGTTGTCCTCTAATCTCTTCCTCTAACCAAGTCCATACAGAGCTCAAAACTCCCAGATTCTCACACCAAAAATACCAAGGTAACCATTGTGGTGGTGTTCTCACTCAACTCAATTGGTTTCGAGGAGCTGAATGTCGTTTGTTAGGTTTATGATCATCGTGTTCATGCTAGTGATCATGTTGCACCGGTCATTGAGTTCAAGGGTTGTGTTACTGTGGACGCTTGTAGATTGATCGAGGGAGTTTGAAGAATGTTTTTTCAAAGGTATGCCTACTTTATCCCTTGACATTCTTGAAAACATGTTGTAATTTCATTTTGTGCATGACCTGTTAGTTTCCGTTTTGTGGCTGTAATTGTTAGTGTTCAATTTCGAATGGAATTTGGAACGATCCTTCCACTGCTCATAGAAATCCTTATGTCTGACTTCCTTCAGTTTGGGCAAATGCGTCCATTTTTAAACATTGCAATGATTATTGAAAGAAATCATAATACAAACTCCACTGTCAGCGCAAAGGGAAGACCCAAGCTGATATGAGTTAAAGTTGTGAAAGGTACCTACCCATAGTTGGATACTTCGAATGACACCCGTGCAGGTAAGCCAAAACAAAAGTAGGTGACCAGAATCAACTATGATAACAACTCCTCTATCTGACGCAAACTAAAATTAGCTAAGACAGGAGTTGAATTGAATATGGCATGCAACCAAAGTTGAACATCCGCATGACACCCGTGGGAGTAAGCCAAAATGAAGAGCGTGACCAGGTTGAACACTTCAATCTAATAATGAGTCGCAAAGCATGGAATCTTTTTGAATGGTTGCATTATAAAAAGCTAAAAGCAAAGTTGTCTGCGATGAGTAAAAATTTTTGAGCGAAGGCTTGCCAGAATTAAACTTAGAAAATATCTCTTAGAAGTAGCTAAGTTTGAGTAGAGTGTTGTTACCAAGGTTAGAGGTGCAAATGAATTATATTCTGAGAAGCTGGTCAACGTAAAGAAAAAGTTCGAGGGCAAGCATGATTCTAAATTTGGGGGTGTGAGAGCTTGTAGAAATACAATCTATTGTAGTCTTTTACTTAGAATTATGAGAGTTGATGAGTAGAATATGCGTTGATAATACTAAGGATTCATGTGGAAAAAAGAGCTTGCGTCAATTAACATTGAAACTCCATGCTAACCCTATATTGTTGGAACATACCGTCACGCAGCAGAAGGGACCAGGATCCATAAGCACTCTGATTCATTAATTTTGGCAGAAATGAAAGCATGTTATAGCAGAAATAAATGAGTTTCATAGCATACCTTTGTAGAACTTCTTCTAAGCTTGAATTCCAGCTGCAAATCTCCTCTGAATCTTGTTATAGATCACCCCAAGATCTTTCCTACTATCCTCTTGATGCTCTAGATTGAGTAGTGGGACTCAAAATAAGCTTGGATTAAGGGAAGTTGAAGAATGCTCATAGCAGCAACCCAAAAATGAAGAACACCCTTCTTCTCTCGAATTTTTCAGAAAAATTCTTTCGGTTGCATTGCCTCAATATCACTCCAATCTCTTCAATATATTGCAGACGATCATGCAAAAAGATTAGCTGCATGAGATGCAGCTCATGCTTGGAGTTAATGAAGCTTGAGAAATGGGTTGTTAGTGAGCTACTTGATGAAGACAATGGAAAATGCTTATTTTCCATTTTGTGTTTTTTCTTTCTTTTCCAATTTATCAAAATTGATTTCATAAATCAATTTTATAAAACTGAAAATAATATTAATTTTACAAAATTAATTTTCTTAATAAATTAATAAATAACTATTTAAACAATTTAAATAATTCTAATTAATTTAATATCAAATATTACATTAATTTTTACACAATTTCATCTTCAAATATTTAAATCATATTTAAATATTATTTCTCCAATTTCGTTTAATTCTAATTTAAACATTTCAAATTAGCTTATCACGTTACTCTAGAGCTAATCTATTCACGAACTAGTAGGGGGACCTGCGAACTTACAAATCATGGGCTCCAACGATCCGAGATTAATCGGCTAAACTCATTAGACCGAATTAACCCCCATTTGTTAACTAATGGGTGATTCCACTAAAGCCCATAGCTGAACTCCCCTCACTGTAGATATATTATGTCCACTCGATATAACCATGATTAGTAAGTTAACCCTTCACAGGTTGTTCGTAATAACGGCTGGGTTGAATCTCTATTTTACCCCCAAAATTACCTATTGTTTCTCAAGTCCCATTGATTCCCTAATGAACAATTGATTTGTGATCCAATCAACAAATCAAATAACTCTCTAGCCAATGAGAGGGTGAAGCCTCTTGTTCAAGACCCAGAATCAACACTTAAGGGGAATAACCTCTCTACTAACCCTAACTGGGTAGGAGTGAATTCTGTCTTGCACCCTATGTCCCCAACTATTCATCCGATCTTATCCCAAAATGGGAGGCTTGTTGAGTAGAGATGTTGGTCTACTCTCACCGTTTGCAGATCAAAGGATAATTCCGAATAAATAAGGGTTCATACTTAACTTAGGATTAAGGTCAAGTTACCTAGGTCATCACTTTAAAATAGTCAATCTTAAATAGTAAACAGCGTTATAAAGTAAAAGTGACTAAATTCGTGGTCCGTTCTTGTACAAAACTCATTTGTACAGGACGCCTCCACTCCTCATGTCATAACATGCACGAATCAGAATCACTTCGTATGTAGAACTTTACAACTCTTTGTAACAACTACAGAGTAGGCCGCATCCAATAGTGTTACCAGAATAAGGCACCCAACCTTATTCATATACTATAAATCATTTTGACTATTTACTCGAACCCGATTCACTTGTATGTCTCCACATAAAGTTCAAGTACTCATATAATAGTCAAGGGACTTAGATTGTTGAAAAAACAATATATTCAATAATAACTTATTGAATTTTCAGAATAAGTTCTATTGTTTATAAACCTCGAGTTTTAGGACATAAAGCCCAACATATATCATACATTATTTTGCGTCAAAATGTCTAATTTTGTAGCTATTGTAGGAATCGATCTGATGCGTTGATCCTAGACCATCGCAAAGTTGATCGCATGTGTTGATCTTCATGAAGACCAGTACGTCACATGGAATGTTGCAACTACAGAGTGATAACCGTGATAGAAGGTCGATCGCAAAGTAATTGGAATGCATTGATACTTCAGAAGAAACAATTATGAATGCACACCTTGGGAGTATCAAAGAGATAAGATGATGCTGACATTTCACCTACCGTGTCAGAAATGAAAGTGATTCAGAGCAGAACTACCAATGTTCTCAGTGTTCGAGCTCTATAAATAGAGCCTTGGAGCCTAAATTCAAGCATCCGAGTCTCTTCCTTAGGCAGATTCTTGTGATCACAGATGAGAATGGGAACAAGATATTCTTTGAGAGTTCTTCATTCCCTCAACCCTTTCCGAGTGACGACCAGAGCTTCGTCGGAGATAGAGCTCGAGAGAGACTACTCCATCACCCATTCATGGCACCACCGACAACGTTGACGTACATTTGATGGAAGCAAGAGATTACCTACATCTATCCCTCCACCTCTCTTCTTATCTTTGTATTGTATTACATTTTGACTTAAGACAATAATACATTTTGTAATCAATGCATCTCTTTAGTTCCTTCAACACCATCTTCATCATCTTCTTCTTATTCATCTTTTAATTTCATTGCAATTAGTTAACCGTTAATTGCTAGAGTTATCGTGTACTCAATCATGCGGTATAGAGATATGACGCATGTAGCAACCCACCGAGAGATGTGTGTTACGCAAGTATAGTAAACCAATCCTCTTTGCTTAGTGTGAGGCCATTGCAATGCTTGTCTATGAGCTGAGTGGCTATAAGTAACTGCCCAAGAAGGTAAGAGTGGGATTCACAAGCCAAAGTAACCAGTGTTTCTAGAGATAGGAATAATCTTATGCTCAACACAACCATGTGTTATAGAGATATAAGCATGTGGCTGGCCACCGAGAGGTGTGCGATACGTTAGTATGGCGAACTAGGATTACCCTTGCGACCAAGCTTAATGACGTGGTGAATTTATCCCCTCCACAATTCTATTTCTTCATGCGTCTTATTATGTGTTAACAGTTGCCGCATCTCTAACAATTCTCATAATCAAACTTCCATTGCTCAGTCTGTTTAGCTAGGAGTAGGAGTAGCACATAGTTAATTAACTTCTTTCTTTTTATTCTTATTCCTCGCCGCAAATGCATTACTTTACGAATATCATTTAGTTACAAGTCCCTGTGTTCGACCTCGAATCATCCCCAAAAACTTGCATTCTTGATATACTTGTCGAGAGAGCAAGAAAACTTGTGACAGAAACGTATGGTCATTGCATACACGATTAACGCATATTGAATATTCTTCAGTTTAACGTATGACCATCAATGCATATCAAGAGATTACATTTTTCTCTCACCAGTTTTCAAATTTTGGCTCATTTTTAACCATTGGTAAAAAGTAGGTAACAAAGAAAAAAATTTGGAGGTGGAAGCTTAATTTTCAAAAACAAAAACTCAAAAGTGGTAAGATATGTTTCAAAAAAAAAGAAAAAAAAGTAATGAAACTTCTTCCTAAATTTATCATTGAGGGGAAATGGTAAGAAAGCAAAAGATGTGAGAGAAGTTAGAGCCTATTTTTGAGCATTTATTGATGGTAATAAGGAGAAGAAGGGTCTAGGCTGGATTTATATCCTAATTATCACAAAATTATCAGTTAACACAATGCTAAATTCATCATTATATAGTTAATTCTAATACCATTTTTATTTGGAGGGATTGGCTGTATAAGAGACTTCTCACTTCACCCACATATATTTATACATATATTCACAAGAAAATAATCAATTTCTTACAAACATACAAATTTACTAGAGAATTTGCACCCATGGCATTCCAAATGCAATTGTTTAGGCTTTCAATCATATTCTCCATTTCAGGTACATTCTCTCTTTTTATGATAAAGTAGCTAGGAAAGTTTTGATTTGAATTAATTTTTAAATGCTTAGAAATAAATTGTAGAAAGTCAATTTTTTAAACAAACCTCTTAAATCTTATGTTATTATATTCTATCCGAACACTAATAAATATGATAGAGTTTTTTTCCATGTTAAGAGTGCGAACGAAGTCCCACATTGATTAAGGAAGAGAATGATCATGGGTATATAAACGTGGACAATTATCTTCATTGATATATGAGGTCTTGTGAGTTGTATCAAAAATAAAACTATTAAAATTTTATGTTCAATAGTGTAATTTAAGTCTCATTTGCTAATTATTTTAATTCGTCACATGATAAATTCTTCTTACTTCTTTTTTTATATATATTTTAATTCATTTTTTATTTATGTGATAAGAGTGAGATGTATAACGATGAATGCACATTTTGAAATGCATCCAAGCATTGCTCTCGTCATCTTTTGCAATTCATCCAAATACTTAATCTCAAGTTGTCTCGTCAAAATATGTCACGTGCCGTAATTTTTATTGGTGTGCAAGAAAAAAACTGTTTGATTTTATCATTTTCATTTAATCTTCACATTATATTTGTATTTCCAGGGGTTCACTCCGTCAATTTCGTCATTAAGAACAATTGTAAGATCCCAATCTGGCCCGGAGCTTTAACTGTTGCCGGCAATCGAATATCTACCACTGGCTTCAAATTACTCCCTGGATCAACCGCAACCGCAACGGTCAACATATCGTCGATGCCATGGTCCGGGAGGTTCTGGGCTCGAACACTTTGCTCCAGTGATGCAAATGGAAAGTTCACTTGTCAAACTGCAGACTGCGGCTCCGGCCAAGTCTCCTGCAACGGTGCCGGCGCAATTCCGCCAGCAAGCTTAGTGGAGTTCACAATAGCGGCGAACCACGGCCAAGATTTCTTCGATATCAGCCTTGTTGATGGCTACAATTTGCCGGTTACAGTAAGCCCCGTAGGGGGATCAAGTGGTTGCAAATCAGTAGTTTGTACAAGAAATGTGAACGTCGTTTGTCCACCGGAATTGGCCGTTAAAAGCCAACGTGGCGTAGTGATAGCATGCAAAAGTGCGTGTATGGCTTTTAATAAGCCGGAATATTGTTGCAGTGGAGACCATAATCAGTCGGAAACTTGCCTGCCGACGAATTATTCGAAGATATTCAAGAGCCAATGTCCTCAAGCTTCTAGTTATGTATATGATGATAAGACAAGTACATTTACTTGCTCAAGTGGAGCTAATTATGCTATCACATTTTGTCCTTGATGTTCATTCACTTAGTGGAAACTTTTACTTAATATGAATAAATTAAGTGGGTGTTTGGCCCCAAGTTGGGTTGGGTTGGGTGGGTAAAAAAAAACTCACCTACCATTTGGTTCATCAATTATTAAATAGGTTTATTACCTCGTTATTAGCGTTAACTCACATTTCTTATCTCGTTATTCGCATCAACTCTCTTTACTCTCTTCCTATAATAATTACCAACTCAATTCAACTCTGCGCACCAAACACCCCCTAAATGATTTATATGCATAGTTTACACAAACTTTTTTTTTATTATTTACTACTGCAAAACTTTTATTTTCTAATATTCTCGAGAGGTTTTAATGTCAATTGTAATGGGTTTTCATTCATGTGCCAATTATAATAAACCTCAATCGCAAAAAAGGTTGGATTTGGATTGCTTTGAATTTGTTTACGTACATAGCCAATTTACCATCGTAATTTGATTTCTATTGACGTTATTTACATTATTAATGGAATGGAACTGATGCAAGCATTATTACAATGCTCTCGAGATTTAGAAAAAAGTTACTAAATTGACCGAATGATCGTGTTTCAGTATTTTGAATCCCTTAATTAACCTTTTTTTTTTTTTTTGCATTATTTATTCTAGCATCTTTCCCTTATTATTCCTTGATTGAAGTTGTTCCTTTGTCAAGTGTTCAATATTTGGTAAGTCTAGCATTTCGATGTCTGAATATCTTTTCAATCGTTCATTCCTTTCCCTTCATTGTTATCTTCTTCTAGGTTGATTTAGTGATCATCACGTGAATGCTAATTTTGTTTAAGATAATGCTATTTTAATATTTATTGTAAAAAATAAGGTTGAGTTGAAAGAATTGACAAAAATAGGGTAGTGAAATTGTGGGTTGGGTCCACGAGTACTGAGTAAGCACATAAAACGTGTACCCGATTTACGATTTAAAGCTTAATCGTGGATGAAGTCCACAACTTCCCTTCACATCACATGACTAGCCGCTGACCTGATGCTGACTTGCCACCCGACGACGGCCACATGTATGACATGCTACGTTGACCAGAAAGTCGTAGACCCGCTCCACAACTTCCATACTAGTGTACTAGGTACAAGTTAGACTACTAGTTTGTCTATTATAATAGTTGTAAACATTTGATTAAATATGTCGTTGTGTCCCGGAGATTTAGTCATTCTAAACCTAGAAATGCTAAGGATAGTAATATTGATGTAGAACTTGATGAATAATATGTAAGGTAGTTAAGAACATGGAAATGAGTTGGTACCGTTAAATATGTTCACCCATATAGATTGGGATATTACTAACTCAATATGTATCAAACCAAACCGAATCGATTTTTCAAAAAAAAATTATATGTGAAACTGAACCACGCCGTTTCTACTGTTCGAACCGAACTAAAAAGAACTAGATATATACAATTCAATTCAATTTCAAAAGTGGTTTCAAGTTCCTTTTTTCCCCTCATTTTTAAACTCTTTTTGTTTTGTTTTGTTTTCTTTTTATTTCCTTCTTCGTTCCACTTCCTAAGATGATAGAATGAAAGGGAAGAAAAAAGGGGGAAATTGAAAAATCACATACAAATAAAAATAGAGAGAGAGAAAAAAACTATGGAAATATAGAGTGAGGTGGAGAAAAAACTGAGAGAAGAAGAGACAAAAAAAACTTACTTGCGGTAGTCAACAGCCACTAGGCGTCGGAGAAGGTGGAGCAGCAGGTGGAACTAGGAAGAGATGGAGGGAGAGAAGATCGAGAGAGATGGGGGGAGAAAAGATCGAGAAGAGATGGAAGGAGAGAATATCGATCGACATAGATGGAGAGATGGAAAAAGAGGAGATCGTGGATTCGTGTCTAAGATCGAGAGAGGAGGAGGTGGACTGAGATCTTCAAAGTTCAACTAAAGACCATAATATATATATATATATATATATATATATATATATATATATCTTGATGAAAAATAGAGTAAGGAAAGGAAAATAGCACACCAAGAATTTACGTGGAAAACCCTAATTAGGGAGAAAAACCACGGGATAAGGGAATTATAATTAGAAATGGATACAATGGAATACAGTAGACCAATAGCTTAAATAGATAACAGAGAAACCCTAGGGTGCAATGAAAAAGACAAAATTGCCTCTAGAGTGCAAAACCCTAATTTCAACACTCCCCCTCAAGTTGGGGCGTAGATGTCAATAAGTCTCAACTTGCTCACACAAGCGTCAAACAACTGTCTGGAAAGCCCCTTTGTTAAGACATCTGCAATTTGTTGATTGGAGGGAATATAAGGGACACAAATGTTGCCACTATCGAGTCTTTCCTTGATAAAGTGTCGGTCAATCTCCACATGCTTTGTTCTGTCATGTTGAACAGGGTTGTTTGCTATGCTTATGGTTGCTTTATTATCACAGTAAAGTTTCATTGGGCTGGTATGCTCTTGATCAAGGTCTTTCAAGACTTTTTTAAGCCAGATCTCTTCACAAATTCCCTGACTCATGGCCCTATATTCAGCCCCAGCTCTACTTCTGGCAACAACACCTTGTTTTTTGCTTCTCCATGTAACAAGATTACCCCACACAAAGATACAATATCCTGATGTTGATTTTCTGTCTACTACAAATCCTGCCCAATCAGCATCGGTGTAAGCTTCGATATATCGTTTTTCAGTTTTCCTTAACATTAAGCCTTTCCCTGAAGAAGTTTTCAGATATCTCAATGGTGGTTGGGGCTGGTGGTTGAGTCTTCGAGGGAGGCGGCTGGCTCGACGGAAACGGCCGGCGGTGGGTAGGGCGGCGGCGGCTGGTCTTCACGGAAGTGGGAAAGAAGGGTTTTGAAGTATTTATCAATGGCTTTTTGGATAACAGTGATTATATCTGGGTTATTGGTTTGGGATTCTCCTATTGGATTTTCCTCAATGGTGGCCAGGGTTTCGTCTCCATGCTCTGATACCATGATGAAAAATAGAGTAGGGAAAGGAAAATAGCACACCAAGAATTTACATGAAAAACCCTAATTAGGGAGAAAAACCACGGGATAAGGGAATTATTATTAGAAACTGATACAATGGAATCTAGTAGACCAACAACTTAAATAGAGAACAGGGAAACCCTAGGGTACAATGAAAAAGACAAATTGCCCCTAGAGCGCAAAACCCTAATTTTAACATATATTTATTTATTTATTTATTTATTAAAAATAGTTCGGTTCAGTTTCAGAAGCGGTTTTCGAAATTGAAATTGAGTTGAACCATATAATTCGGTTTTAGAATTACATCGAACCACATTCTTCAATTTTTTGAAATTCGGTTCGATTCACTTTGGTTTTGAAAATCAGTTTGTTTATGCACTATAGCTTCGCAGTGACAACCTTGATCGAATGTGTAGGTCCACTCCTAAATCTTTGAACAAGGGTCAACATTTGAAGAAAGAAGAAGATGTGTAGATAATTTTAGTTTAATACAAAAAGGAATGTTATTTGACACTAAAGAAGATCTACAACTGGCCTTAAAAAAGTACTGCATGACAGCACACTATCAAATTTCCGTAATAGAATCGAACCAAGATATTTGGTATATGAGAAATAGTAGAATGATGGTTGTGATTGGAGGTTACATGCTTGTCGGCGCAAAACTCATGGGATGTTTGAAATTAGTAAGCTTGAAGGGGAGCACTCATGTTTTAGGCGTTCGACCAAATAAATTGAAAGGCTCAAGATTGAGTATCCCGTGGTTAGTATCCCAAGTTACAGAGTTGTCCCTCGTTGTCAATGACATCAGCATACAAAGATATGCATGAGCATATATTATATAGCTTATTGGAGGATTTTTGTTCGCTGACAAGTTGAACACTTTGTGGTATACCTTATGTTTCTTCCACTGTTGGCCAATTTTGAGCATGCTGGTACGTACTCGTGCGGTGGTGCTTGTCTTGCATGACTTTATAGAGAACTATGCCAGGCTAGTAATGCATAGACTTTGGAAATAGTAGGGTCACTAATACTGCTACAATTATGGACTTATGATAGATTTAATATTGTAGCACCACAAGTTCAGTTACAGGCCCCAAATCATGATCCACTCAGGGCCAAGTATTATTTTAGTTATATATTGTTTCCATTATCATTTTATGTAATAAAATAAATAAATTATATATTTTTTTAATCACTACATCAAATTGATTTGAGAGGTAAGCACGACCAAGATTGGCACCAAATTTATGCAAAATATCTATTGTTCTGGCATACATGTCATGATCGTTGTGCACAAGAAGAAATAACAAATGGGTCAACTGTAGATGACTACTTTTCTTCGTACGGTTCAATCACGGGACGATTTATCAAACCTGTTCACTTACTATTACTGCATAGTAAGAGTTTTAATATCTTACATTTTTCAAATGTATGATATGAACATTATTTAGTATTATTTTTTTTCATCATAAATAATAATTTTGTCCAAAATGTACACCATTATTCAATACATCACAATTTACCAGTGACGGGGGTGATGACTTGGATTAAAAAAACATTGTGTATCGGGGTTAGTGCTGAGATGTTGCACCTTTTATAAGCCTCGTTACTCCTCACTCCTTCTAAAACATGGGTACCCCTTGAGGCCCAAACCCAAGGTCCAATATGGGAGTATGGGAAGGAGAGTTAATTCCTCAACTTAACCAACGTGGGATTCTCAAAAGATATTTTTCTTTTAAGAACTCAATTTTCACCAACAGTATTAATCAAGTGATAGGAATTTAGATTTTATTTTACTGTGGCATGTTGTTCATTGTACACTTAATTTCAAACGGTTTGGAATAAATATGGTTATTCAACGATGTATATTGTCAGCCATAAGTCAATACCAATTATCAATTTTGTTTCGATGTAGATATTTTTTTGTTCGTATTGTTACTTTGCTTAGATTTGATCTTCTCTTACTTCAACGAAATGCAAACAATACATGTTTACAGGTTTTGATATCTTTAATTGTTATCGATTCTTATATCGTTGATATGGATACCAAACATAGATATCGACATCGGGAACAATATGAAGTTTCATAAATTTGTCCCCCGATCGATTATTCAAAGATATTAGGTAAATGAGAATTTATAAGAACATCAAGATATGCAATGTCGGTAACTTATTATATGACAATTAGTTTTCCTTTTTTTTTTCCTTGTCAATCGTGATGTATCAATTAAATTTTCTCAAATAAGTAAATGAATTTAGACCATTTTGTTGCTGATTTTTAGCTATCTTTATTTAATTTTATTTAAAATCTTTTCAAAATCCCTAAAAAATACTGCTCCTCAAAATCTGACTTATGTAATTAGGAAGAAAAATAATTATGTAACTAGTTTTAACTAAGTAAAGAAAAATAGAGGGTGGCGAACTAATTGAAAATTACTACTATCTATTTGATTATGAGATTTATCTCTAATTTTATGAAATTAAAAGTTTATTATGAAAATTGATAAACTGAAAAATCTTTGATCTTATGAAAAAATGACATAAAAATTCTTAAATGCGTTCATATATATGGTCTACTTATTTTTTGTGCATGCATGTTCTACTCATAGATTCCACAAATGTGAAAGTAGGTTATAATTAAGTTTGTTGATCTTATGGAAAAAATAGTAGTTTGTCTACTTCAAAGTATATGGTTACATGCAAAAAAAAATATAAAATATATGTGAAGTTTTTAAGCTAACTATCTCAATCGAGTGTTAAAAATTTGAAAAATATGTATAATATTAAATGGTTAAAGAAAAAATTTAAAGCAAACAAAAACATGTAACAAAAAAGCTTCTTTATATTACAAAAAAACTGTATGAGATATATCTTATATAAATTAAATCAAATCAGAATCCCAAATACAAATTTCCTGACTTAACTCAATTCAACTAAACTCAACACTAAATACAAACTTTTTAACTCCATGAACAATTATCACTAACTCAACAATACGCGTCAAATGTTCCCTAAATCTTTCATTAGTTTTATTTTAAAATATAATTAAGTGTTATTTTTAAGATTATATAGAAGTGTAAATGTTTTAGAGAAGGGTTTATATGAAGCTAAAACTTATATTCTCATTTTGCAGGTTCATGGAGAGGCAATTACAATGAGAGTTTTTAGCAATTAGCATGTGAAGATGGGCATCTCACCTCTAATTAACCTTCAAGTTGAATGATAATATCATGTGTTTCATTTCCATTTTCCCTTTCTTACCCTAACTCATTAGTTTAGGTCAGGTAAATACGAAATATCTTATAAAAATTGTGAGATCTCTTAAATCCTAAACAAACTTCGTCAAATCGATTTGAAATTAGGAGCTGCTAGCTGTAGTATATTGGGTTTAATAACTACTGGTTTAGATGAACCAGAATCTTCACCTAATAATTCAAAATGAAGTGGCTAAATTTAGAAGGCAGTGCTTGATACCACAAAATGTGACCTTTCAATTAACCTCCAGCTGCCAGTTGGGTTTCAAAAGAACTAGTGTTACCGCCTGTCATCGGTCATTTCTGCTTCCTTTATAACCCAATTTCCCTCTCCTCCTTTTTCTCACCTTTGTCTTGCCTTGCCTTAAAGCGAATCTCTCTCTTCTCTGATCTTCTCCGTCGCCGTCTCCAGGTCAGTTTTTTAACTTGGGATCCTCAACATTATTAGCAATGTAACTATTCTCTAGGTTTACGTTTCATTTTTTATTAGGTTTAGAATTCGTTTTGGTTCTTGCATTTTTGTTGATTGAATCTTGTACGATATGGTCCACGTTTTTCAAATTATAGGAATAATTATTTCAAGTATGACTCAAATGGATAAATATTGAAAATGAACCTATAATCGATTCGAGTACTTCCGGGATTAAATTACAAAAAACACTCCTGATTTGAATCTATAAACCATGTTGTCTTATAAATTTTTTTTCCTAACCCTAATAAACCCCAAGTTTATTTCATGTATCTCTTTATATTTGTTTACAAATAAACACAATTTTTTTTGGAAAAGAATATAATAAATGGACAATAGACCTAAAATCCATCATTTTTTTCTTACATAGTAAAAAATAAAAAATAATTCAATTAAAAAATTGTCACAAATTTTTATGTTGACAAAATGGATGCAGCCAAGTTTTTTCTAATAAAATTTGGAGGGTTAACAGGAATCTTTTTAAAATTTAGGACTTATTTTTATAATTTAATCAGTACTTGTTTCCTATAATTTCTTTTTATGATCCCTTTTTTTCCAGTGTGAACTCGGAATGGAGCAGCCAATCAGTGACGCTAATGGTGGAGAAGGGATCAGAAGAAGATCCTGTGGTTGTGGGAAGGAAGATTTTCTTCCAGAGGAGTCGTTTCAAAGTTGGGAAAATTACACAAAAGCACTGAAGGCAACCCCGGTTCGTCTGCTCGACCGGCTCACAGCCCGGTCTGCCGACCACACCGAGCTCGTCGAGATGAAGGCTCGAAGCCAGCATCAGATGAAGAAGACCCTCACATGGTGGGACCTCATGTGGTTCGGTGTCGGCGCTGTCATTGGCGCCGGAATATTTGTCCTCACCGGTCTTGAGACTAAGAAACACGCCGGCCCCGCCGTCGTTTTGTCCTATGTTGTCTCTGGCATCTCCGCCATGCTTTCTGTCTTCTGCTACACTGAGTTTGCCGTTGAGATTCCGGCTGCCGGTACATGCTTTTCTTTATATATTAATAACTAAAATAATATCTTTTTTAAAAAAAAATTATGATGTGAGATTTTTTAATTATTTTAATAATGGTGAAAAATTAGTAAAAATTAATTAAATTATTCATTTGTGAGTATTTAGTAAAATAAATTAGGGTAAAGATATAAAATATTGAAACTAAACTCAATAGCTAGGGGCAAAAAAGATAATATCCCGTAAAACTAATGCTTGATTTTTTTTTCTACTTAGAGTAAGATTTTGGGATAAGAATTAAAGTGATTAATTTTTATTGCATTTACCCATCCGAGTATTGCTTATTAGTAGATAAAAGTACCAATTATCAACTTGATACTCAATGTTTACCTGAATTATAAGTTTTCTTCCTACTTTCTCATGATTTTGATTGGAAGAATAACTTTTCGGGGTTGTTTTTCAATGAAATCAATTATAAATGGTGGTCAAAATTGTAAAGTTTAGACTTTATTTGGTTTTTGAAAATGCCTCTTCTCACATTGTTTTTCACTTATAATAATGTTTTAACAACTACTATATCATTTTTTTCCTTTCAGGTGGATCATTTGCGTACCTAAGGGTAGAATTAGGAGACTTCGTGGCATTCATCGCTGCCGGCAACATCATTCTTGAATACATTATCGGTAGCGCAGCCGTAGCCCGTTCATGGACGTCATACTTTGCCACCCTCTGCAACCACCATCCAAATGATTTCCGTGTCCATGTACCGGCATTCCCTGACGACTACAACCAACTCGATCCCATCGCCATTGTCGTCATCCTCATCATCGGCACCTTTGCCATGGTGAGCACCAAAGGTTCCTCCCGCCTCAACTACGTTGCCTCGATTTTGCATGTTGTTGTCATCCTCTTCATCATCATTGCTGGGTTGACCAAAGCCAACTCGAAAAATTTTACTCCCTTTGCCCCCTACGGCCCTCGTGGCATCTTCGTAGCTTCTGCCGTCTTGTTCTTCGCATATGTTGGATTCGACGCAGTTTCGACATTGGCAGAAGAGACTAAGAATCCAGCTAAAGATATCCCGATTGGACTTGTTGGTTCCATGGTGCTAACCACATTTGCGTATTGCATTCTTGCTGTTACGCTATGCCTCATGCAGCCATACCAACAGATCGATGCAGATGCACCGTTTTCGATGGCTTTTGAGGCTGTTGGATGGGGTTGGGCTAAATATATTGTGGCTGCTGGTGCGATTAAAGGCATGACCACTGTGTTGTTGGTCAATTCGGTTGGCCAGGCTCGGTATCTCACACACATTGCTAGAACCCACATGGTCTCCCCATGGTTTGCCAAAGTCAATGAAAAAACTGGTATGATTATTGCTAACAATTTTATTTTAAAAAATATTTAGAGGACATCTGGGTTGCACTTTATCTGGCAAATAAATAATTGTCATGCGGCAATTTTTTAAATAAAATGATTTTTTTTTTTTAAATCAAAGGGGAGAACGAGATTAGGTACAAACTAGATTGCATCTAATCATTGCTCTCTTATTTATGTTTGGTTAAACTATATAGTTAAAATTGTTCAATACATGTTCATAAGTTAGTATTAAACCACTTATTGAAGTTTGCACATTTATTGAGTAACTTGATCTTCTTCTCTTTCTTCATTTTGCACATTTATTGAAAAATCCATCCAACTTTGCATACTAATTCCAACATATTAATTCTAGACTTCATAAATAAACTCAATGTTCCAAATACCCCTTATATATACGTCATGTTTGACAATGATGTTGAAATAGATAAAATCATTTTTATCATGTTTAAAATTACTTCCAAATATATCCTTAATCATTCAAAATTCTATTGATTTTTTAAGAAAATTTTGATTTACACTTCAACTAATGCTTGATTTTATACTTTAGAAATTTGACTTTCATAGAATTAAATTTACTTTTGGATGATTAAAAATATATTTTTCAATAATTTTAAACATGACAAAGAAAATTTAAAGTTTTCAAAATTACTCCCTAAATGTGCCTTCAGTGTTAGTTTGAATTTTAAAAAGTTTTCAACATATTTTTTAACTTTTCAAAATGATTTTCTAACACGTCGATTAGATACATTAGACACAATACTGAACGATACTGTGTTTAAATTCTCAAACAGGAACTCCAGTGAACGCAACAGCATCAATGCTAATTGCAACAGCAATAATTGCCTTCTTCACAACAATGGAGATCCTCTCAAACCTTCTCTCAATTGCCACCCTCTTCATCTTCATGCTAGTAGCCATAGGTCTCATCGTCCGACGCTACTACAACAGCAGCGAAACGACTACGTCAGACCGTAACAAGCTCATAATCTGCCTAGTTCTGATAATTGGATCTTCAATCGCAACCGCTGCATACTGGGGCACAAGCGACGGTTGGGTCGGCTTTGCGGTGACTATTCCCACATGGTTCCTCTCAACTCTAGCCCTATGGCTTGGCGTCCCACAGGCCAAGAAGCCACAAGTGTGGGGCGTGCCATTTGTCCCATGGCTGCCTTCCATATCCATTGCCATCAATTTTTTCCTTCTTGGGTCCATTGATAAAGCTTCATTTGAAAGGTTTGGGATATGGACTGGGATTCTCTTGATTTACTATTTCTTGTTTGGATTGCATGCATCTTATGACATTGCCATGGAGTCCAAGACCCAAGCAAGAGAAATTAATGGAAGTGTGTGAAATGGGAGAAGATTTGAATGGCTTATGGGAATTGGAATTGGGATAATACTGATCAAGAAGAAGAAATTGAAATTATTTCTACTTTGAAAAAAGGATCTCTTATTAATGGCTTAGTAGTGAGAAATTTTATATTCTTATTATTATTATGCAAAATGGTCAAGTTATGCATGTTAGTTTTTATTCTCTTTGTATATATTTTATTGTACTTGTGTAATGCAATCTGATTTTTATGTCTTCCAATTTTTTTCTTCTTATTTATTTATTTCTTTTACTTCGACACAACAATAAAAAGTGGAGCAACTTCAACTTTTGATATCTTGATTGAGAGGATATATACCTTAACTAGTTGAGTTATATTGACTTGGAGTCCTTCTTTAGTTATTTAAATTTTATAGCTCAAAACATATATTTGATCAAAATTTAAATCTCTCTTATCTTCCACATATGGGTTTTCCTAATATAATGTTATTTAGACATTTGTTAATTGTTAATCATTAATATATTGGTTCTTAAAAAAATAGAAACAAGAAAAGAGAGAGAACGAAAAATGAGCATATTATCAAACGAGCGCTAAGTAATCAATTTATATAAATAGAAGTTTAAGATGATAAGGGTATTTAAATTAATACAAAATAGTCCCTTGATTTCAACTAACCTTTCAACGTTGGATAAAAGTTATAATTGAAAATTGAAATCAAGATTTTCTATTTTTTTTTTTTTTAAAAAAAAAAAAAAAAAGTTAGGCAATATAAAATATCCCCTAGATTACATATTATATATCGCAATTTAGTAGAATAAAAGTTAGAATTGTATATCAAGAACATCTAATTTAAAAGGTTAGTATGAGTAATGAAAGCAAAAGGTATATAGCAGCTGCTTTGTGGTGTACTTGGCTGGAAAGAAATAGATGAACGTCTCGAGGCACTAACAAATCTCAATACCAACTATGGGATGATATAATTTTTTTTTAAAGGTATTGTAATTAAAGTGTGGGGTGGGAGAAACGAACCTTAGACTTCGAGGTCGATGGTACAAACGCTATATCAGTTGAGCTACGCTCTTGTTGGCATGGGATGATATAATTTCATTACTTGCACTTTGGAGCACACCAAATAGAACTTTTTTTGTTAATTGAATGGTTTTCCTTTATCTTTTCTTTCTCTTTTGGGTTGAGTTGATCTCTAACTCTCGATGTATATACTGGCCTTTTTCATTGTGAATGAATGCACTTTACCAGACTTGGAAAATGATGAAAGTGTTATAAATGTGTAAATCTAATTGAAATACACCTATTGATTCTTCTTGATTCTATATATTATTAAAAAAAATTGAAAGATATATAATATTGCAAACTCATATAACATAAAGGAGAGACAGTTTTAAAAACTCGATTAAAAATAATAAAACTCAGCAAACCCATGAAACCTTGCAACACAAGCTTCAACATTCCCCATAATCATGATTCCACACAACAATTGTGTTTTAGATTACATAAAGTTTGAAAGTTTTAATTTAGCGTTAATATTTCCAAGATTATATAGAGAAATTCAAAGCTTTTCATATTTGAAAAAAAGAATAGAAAACATTAGGATGAAGCTAATCCTTAAGGAGGGTTTAGCAATTAGCATGGGAAGATGGGGATCACCTCTAATTAACCCTCATGGTGAATGATAATATACACATATGTTTCGTATTTTTTTGGATAAAGAACAATTAAAGGGAGCCGAAAGATCAATATAGGTACACCAGGATATCTCAACTAGCTAAGTTGACACATCCATCAAACCCTCATGAAGTCTCAAACCAAATAGAAAAGATTCATTGCTACTAAAAAGAGTACACAAGAGAATCAATAATACAAACAAGTAGTAAAATGAGAGGCCAGGAGAAAGTCTTCCAATTTAAAACAATAGTAGATACATCATAATTACTGAAAAGAGCGGATAGATCATAAATACATCATGTGTTTCATTTCCATTTTCCCTTCCTTATTCCAAATTCATTTTTTCACCTTCATGTATAGTGTACAAGAAATGTTAATATCTTATAAAAATGGTGAAATTTCTTCATTTTTTTTTTCCGTTGGATGCTAAACAACCTTCATCAAACCGATTTAAAATTAGGAGCCAGCTGTGGTATATTGGGTTTAATAATTACTGCTTTTGAAGAATTAGAATCTTCACCTAATAATTCTGAATGAGTAGTTAAATTTAGAAAGCAGGGCTTAATACCATAGAATGTGACCTTTCAATTAACCTCCAGATGCCTGTTGGGTATCAGAAAAACAACTACTGTTACCGCCTGTTATCGGTCATTTCTTCTTCCTTTATAACCCAATTTCCCTCCTCTCTTTTTTTCTCTCGCCTTGCCTTTCTCTTCTCCACCTCGGTTCTTGCCGATTTTGGGTCAGTTTTTCAATGTGAGATCCTCAATATTATTAACAATATAACTATTCGGTCTAGCTTTACTTTTATTTTTCATTTTTTATTAAATTTAGATCTCGTTTCGGTTCCTATAACAATTTACATTTTAAATCATTTACCTTATCATTAGCATTATCCAAATGATTGAAATGAAACTTCAATAGATGGAAGTCGAAGTAAACCTAAAATTTAAATTAAATTATCAAAGATACTTTTTAGTTGATTTTAATTATATATCCAAATTATAAAATTAAAAAAAGAATGATTAAATGTAGTCTAAGCAGCATGACAATTACTTCGATGTAACTCATTTCCTTACCTGGTAGGAAAAACAATCGAATTTAAAATTATATAAATAAATAAATAGTATGTGGTTGATTTTGATTGGTATGTAGTCTAGTTCATACAAAAATGGATACAACTCACGTTATATCTAAGTTTTTAAATTTAAAATAGCATAACATTTTAGTCCTCCGAATTTGAAGTTTGTTTCAAAATTACTCTCCGAAAGCTTTCAAATTTATTTGATGTATCTATTTAGATTTGTTTTTATATGAACAGAAATCCTTTTTAAAGAATAATGAAATAAAATTTAGAGGGTTAAAAATGAAACTTTTTAAAATTTAATTAAGACTTATTTTTGTAATTAAACCAGGCTTGTTTGCTATAGTTTCTTCATTTGATGTCTTTTTTTTCAGTGTGAAGTCGGAATGGGGCAGCCGAGCAGTGATGTTAATGATGGTGGAGAAGGGATTAGAAGAAGATCCTGTGGCTGTGGGAAGGAAGATTTTCTTCAAGAGGAGTCCTTTCAGAGTTGGGGAAATTATACAAAAGCATTGAAGGCGACCCCGGTTCGTCTGCTCGACCGGCTCACGGCCCGGTCCGCCGACCACACCGAGCTCGTCGAGATGAAGGCTCGAAGCCAGCATCAGATGAAGAAGACCCTCACATGGTGAGACCTTATGCGGTTTGGCGTCGGTGCCGTCATTGGCGCCGAATATTCGTCCTCACCGGTCTTGAGACTAAGAAACACGCCGGCCCCGCCGTCGTTTTGTCTTATGTTGTCTCTGGCATCTCCGCCATGCTTTCCGTCTTCTGTACACTGAGTTTGCCGTTGAGATTCCGGCTGCCGGTCCGTGCTTTTCGTTATTATATTAATAACTAAAATAATATTTTTTTTAATTATGATGTTAGATTTTTTTAAATATTTTAATAATCGGCAAAAAAAAATTAGTGAAAATTAATTGGATTATTCATTGAAATTAATAAAGTGAGTATTTAGTAAAATAAGTTAGGGTAAAAATATAAATTATTTGAAAATAAACTCAATAGTTAGAGGCTAAAAGGTTACTATCCTGTAAAACTAATGCTTGATCTTGTTTTTCCTACTTGGATAAGATTTTAGGATAAGAATTAAAGTGAGAACTTTTATTGAATTCTCTCACCGCAGTATTGATTATTATTAGATAAAAATACTAATTATCATTTTAATGCTCAATGTTATCTGAATTATAATTTTTCTTCCTACTTTCTCATGATTTTGAGTGGAAGAATAACTTTTTTTTATTGTTTTTCAATGAAGTCAAATGAAATTAATTATAAATGGTGGTCAAAATTCTAAAGTTTAGACTTTATTTAGATTTTGAAAATGCCTCTTCTCACATCTTTTTCAATCTTTTCATTTTTATAGAAATATGTCAATTGGTCAAATTTCAAAATAAAATTTTTTTAGTTTTAATCTTTAGTTGTATTGCTTGAATTTTAGAAAAAAAATTTAAAGACGAAAAATTATTTAACAAAACGAAAGAAATGAGACATTGAGTCCTTCGGTTTATAGATCTATCAAAGAATGTAGCAACATATTCATAGATATTTCAATCATTGATTATATGAAACAATTATAATAATGTTTTAACAACTACTATATCATTTTTTTTCCTTTCAGGTGGATCATTTGCGTACCTAAGGGTAGAATTAAGAGACTTTGTGGCATTCGTCGCTGCCGGCAACATCATTCTTGAATACATTATCGGTAGCGCAGCCGTAGCCCGTTCATGGACGTCATACTTTGCCACCCTCTGCAACCACCATCCAAATGATTTTCGTGTCCATGTACCGGCTTTCCCTGATGACTACAACCAACTCGATCCCATCGCCATTATCGTCATCCTCGTCATCAGCACCTTCGCCATAGCGAGCACCAAAGGTTCCTTCCGCCTCAACTACGTTGCCTCGATTTTGCACGTTGTCATCCTCTTCATCATCATTGTTGGATTGACCAAAGCCAACCCGAAAAATTTCACTCCCATCGCCACCCTATGGCCTTAGCAGCATCTTCGTAGCTTCTGCCTGTCTTGTTCTTTGCATATGTCAGATTCGACGCAGTTTCGACATTGGCAGAAGAGACTAAGAATCCAGCTAAAGATATCCCGATTGGACTTGTTGGTTCCATGGTGCTAACCACATTTGCGTATTGCATTCTTGCTGTTACGCTATGCCTCATGCAGCCATACCAACAGATCGATGCAGATGCACCGTTTTCGATGGCTTTTGAGGCTGTTGGATGGGGTTGGGCTAAATATATTGTGGCTGCTGGTGCGATTAAAGGCATGACCACTGTGTTGTTGGTCAATTCGGTTGGCCAGGCTCAGTATCTCACACACATTGCTAGAACCCACATGGTCTCCCCATGGTTTGCCGAAGTCAATGAAAAAACTGGTATGATTATTGCTAACAATTTTATTTAAAAAAATATTTAGAGAACATCTGGGTTGCACTTCATCTTTCAACGGTCAAATAAAAAATTGTCGTGTGCTAATTTTTTAAAAAAAAATTATTTTTTTTTAAATCAAAGGGGAGAACGGGATTACATGCAAACTAGGCTACGCTGAATCATTGTTCTCTTATTTATGTTTGGTTAAACTATATAGTCGAAATTGTTCAATACATCTTCGTAAGTTAGTGTTAAACCACTTATTGAAATTTGCACATTTATTGAGTAACTCGATCTTCTTCTATTTCTTCATTTTACACTTTTATTGAAAAATCCATCTTACAACTCTGCATACTCTAAACACATACTTTCTAACTCCAACGTATTAACTCCAAACTTTATAAGTAAATTCAGTGTTCTAAATACCCCTTTATATATATATATCATGTTTGACAGTGATGTTGAAATAGCTAAAATTATTTTTTATCATGTTTAAAATTCTTCTAAACATATCCTTAATCATTCAAAATCATATTGATTTTTTAAGAAAAACTTATTTACACTTCAACTAATACTTGATTTTACACTTTACAAATTTGACTTTCATAGCATTAAATTTGTTTTTAGATGATTAAAAACATGTTTTTCAATAATATTAAACCTGACAAAGTAATTTTAAACTTTCCAAAATTACTCCTAAATGTGCCTTCAGCGTTAGTTTGAATTTTGAAAAGTTTTCAACATGTGTTTTAATCTTTCAAAATGATTCTCTAACCTGTCGATTAGATATATTAGACACAGCATTGAACGATCCTGCTTCAATATATATTGTTAAATCACCTTTTGTCTGACATTATACGTTGGTAACAAAAATTGAGTGTTTAATTCCTCAAACAGGAACTCCAGTGAACGCAACAGCATCAATGCTAATTGCAACAGCAATAATTGCCTTCTTCACAACAATGGAGATCCTCTCAAACCTTCTCTCAATCGCCACCCTCTTCATCTTCATGCTAGTAGCCATAGGTCTCATCATTCGACGCTACTATAGCAGCGGTGAGACGACGACGTCGGACCACAACAAGCTCATAATCTGCCTAGTTCTGATAATTGGGTCTTCAATCGCCACCGTCGCTTACTGGGGCACAAGCGACGGCTGGGTCGGCTTTGCAGTGACCATTCCCACATGGTTCCTCTCAACTCTAGCCCTATGGATCGGCGTCCCACTGGCCAAGAAGCCGAGTGTGGGGCGTGCCATTGGTCCCATGGCTGCCTACATTATCCATTGCCATTAACTTTTTCCTTCTTGGGTCCATTGATAAAGCTTCATTTGAAAGGTTTGGGATATGGACTGGCATTCTCTTGATTTACTATTTCTTGTTTGGCTTGCATGCTTCTTATGACACTGACATGGAATCCAAGCGCCAAGCAGGAGAAATTGATGGAAGTGTGTGAAATGGGAAAAGATTTGAATGACTTATGGGAATTGGAATTGGGATACTAATGATGAACAAGAAGAAATTGGAATTAATTCTAATTTAGAAAAGGGATCTCTTATTAATTGTTTAGTAGTAGGAAATTTTATATTCTTATTATTAATACGTTTATTGTTGTTGTGCAAAATGTTCTTATATACCTTAACTAGTTGAGTTATATATTGACGATAGAGTCCTTCTATGGTTATTTAAACTTTATAGCTAAAAATATATTTGATCAAAATTCAAATCTCTCCGTTTCACATATGTGTTGGCCTAAAATAATGTTATTTAGACATTTGTTAATCATTAATAGTTATCAAACATGTTTATGTGTTCTTGATTCTTAAAAAATGAAAGCAAGAAAGAAGAAAAAACGGATAATGAAAATATTATCAAAGGAGTCTTAGTAATCAAGTTATATAAATAAAAGTTTAAGATAATAAGGGGACATAAAGCAAAAATGGCCTCCTACTACAGTACTTTTCTCTCTCACCTCTCCCCTCACATCTACCATCGACCCTTCAGCTTCTGAGTCTTTTCCACCAACCAACATTAACCCTCCCTGCCATTTACCCTCTTTGCCATTTCTCCTGCTTCACCCCCTGTTTTTACTCCCCTTCTGTCTTTATTTTCTACGTCTTATACATTGCCTCTCATTTCATCTCCTGTCCTTTCTTTCTAACCACCTGTTTTTTTACATATGGCTTACCTTTTACACTTACCAGGAGCCTGCTATGGGTAAAAAAAGGAATTTGTTCCATCTCTGAAGAAGCACTCGCGAGGGCAAAAACTGTTATTGATCGCAGTGGGGCCATACAAATCTTTTTCGATAACGATCCTAAAAGGATTTGAATTCCCTGAAGTGGAAGTAATCGAATGGCAACTGTTTCTAATTTTCGTTTTATTGAACTTGAATATACATAGTAACAGAAACATGGATAAACAAGGAGAACTAAGCACGCTTTTCTACTCTAAATTTAGAGAGGAAAAAAGGAAACGCAAAACTAATCCATGAAGAACCGTCTTCTAGCTTCCTCTCCCGTTCACAGCACCAACTCAATCTTCTCCTCACGAACTAATCAACCACATACACAGCAGCAAGATCGGAATCCAAACACCACCACAATGTCTTCCTCATTATTCTCCAAGGTGAGAATCAACCGGAAGTGTATGGGCTTCTGCGGCTTAATTTTGATGAAGGGGGAGTTTAGATATTGAGAGAATTTGGCAGAAGGAGAAGAAGATGATGAGAGGATTTTTCACAGAACAAACTTATGTGTGAAAAATGATTTCATCCAACTCATCTCCCACGCATATGAGAGATCAGGGAAATAACTTCCCACTAAATCAAATTAACTTCCCTAAAGAGTTATTGTTTTTAAATTCAAAATTCAAAAACAATTATAATTTAATTATATTAATAAACTAATATTATTAAACTATATATTATATCTCATATAATATATAACTTATAGTTTATTATATCACACATAATATAACTTATAGTTTTTTTTATGAATCATATTCATATAATTAATATTTGAATCATTTTCAAATATTTATTTCACTCATTAAAACTTTATATTATAATGTATCATATGCATTATAATAATTGTATTCTATTATAATAATTGTATCCTATACAATTAATTCTCTTTATAAATTTGAACAACCAAATCAATCCAAAATTAATTTGATTCTCATTAATCCTTATTGAGCTAACAATGGGACCTTATGGATCTATAGATTGAAGCTCCAATGATACTTGATTAATTAACTAAACTCTTTAATTAAATTAATTAACCTTCATTAACTATCGGTCACTCCATTAAAGACCGATAACTGCACTCTTCGCACTAAATATATATATTTATGTGTCCATTGGATAAAACAAATCAATAGTGTGTTGACCCTTCAAATTGCTCGTAAGTACAGTTGGGTCAAAATTACTATTTTACCCCTATAGTTACATCTAACTTTTTAAGTACCATTGATCCCTCTAGTAAACATATAGTCATAGTCCAACTATAACTTAACCCCTCTCGGGCCAGGAGAGGGTATGGCACTACCTTGTTGAGAACCCAGAATTAGCTCTTAAGGGAGTAATTTATTTACTTACCCTAACAATTGGGAAGAAGCGAATTTCTTCTTGTGTGGTTGTGTTTTCAACTTCCCACTTGGACGAATCCCTCAAATGGTAGGCATATTGAGTCAGCGAATTTGGCCACTCTCATCCATGCAGATCAAAGACCGTCTTCATAGACAGGAGTTCACAGCTCACTCAGGATTAAGGTCAAATCACCTATGGTCATCCTAGTTAAATGTAAGCCTCTTTTAGCAATGGTGTCACTAGAAGAAATTCGGGCTTTAATGTCGGTTAGAAAAAGTGAAATTGGATGTATAATATCGGTTTAAAAAAATGGATCTTTAATGTCGGTTTTAAACTAACATTGAAGATAGGCTTTAATGTTGGTTTAAAACCGACATTAAAGGTGTAATGTTTTTTTCCTTATTTTATTAAATAATATATCCCTAATATCGCACTCCTTCTCAATTCCTTTACGCCCAAACCCTATCTCTGTCGCGTCGTTACTCATTCTTCCGCTTTCTTCGCTCGTCGTCGATCGTTCTTCAGCTTTCTTCGCTCGCCAACGATCGTTCTTCAACTTTCTTCGCTCGTCGTCGATCCCCTTCACGTCGTCGCTCGCCCGTGTCCGTCGATCTCCTTCTCTTCCATGAGAGGTGAGTATTTAAACCTCTGATCATTTGCAACTCCTTTCATGTTTGAGTAGTGTTGGAATTTTGAGCAGTGTTATCTACAACCTCTGATCATTTGCAACTTCTTCCATGTTTGAGCAGTGTTGAAATTTTGAGTAGTGTTATTTGCAACCTCTGAGCAGTGTTGGAAATTGAGCAGTGTTTAAGTTCTTTTTTCCTTTCCATATGCATTCTTTCACAAAACCATTTACAGGATTATTCTGAATAATCTTTGATTTCAAATGATAAAAGAAGCAAGTGAAAATTTTGACACAATGTAAACTATATACATGTTTGTAAGCAAATTTTTTTTTTGAATTCATCGTTTAGCTTGTAAAATGAATTTATTATATTGATGACATTTTGTTCATTTGATTTTGGTTGCTACATTTTTTCAAGGATAGAACTAAAGGGGAAGGGAAAATTTTATTAGGAGTGTTAATTACTCAACAGATGATGTATATTTTACTTTTTCTTATATAAATTCGCAATTTCTATAGATTATGTTAATGACATTAATTTGACTTCTCAATTGTTGTTTGTGATAATACCTGACTGAATAAAACCCAATAGTTTTAGTAGAGAGAGTGTGAGAATGTTGGATGGTTAGGGTTGATAATTAAAGTCATTTTTAGCTTGCCCACTTGAGGAAATGACATCTCCCAAACTTATAGATTAAGCCCTCTGATCAAACTAGTAGGATAATTTTGATTCCTTTTGCTAAATGATGGATAACTCTGATGATATTGAGGCTTGAATTCAGCAGACTCTAAATCTTTGTTTAGTTTTTGTGAGTCATTATCAAGTGTGAGCTTCTAGAGATTGAAAGGGCCAAACAAGTAAGAAAGATGAAAGTTTCTTTTTCTTTTTCCTTTTCATAAAACATGGAAAATGAGATGATGTATTATGCAGCAGTTATCAATGTAGCTTCTAATTGGTATACCTCTTTTATTTTGCTTAATAGATGTGTGAACTAATTGGATATTGGTTTCACTATCTCATTTTCTCTATGATTAATTCGCTTGAAATTAAAGAGTGCAAACTTTAGATTATTACTGAAGTATTTTAGTCTTTGAGTTTGCTTGTTTAACTGCATATTTAGAATTAAACATTTGTTGCTTTTAGTTAGATATTACTTGTATTTTCTGAACACAACTTCTTACTTTATTATTCAGAATAACCCTGGAGTTTTGTTTTTTTGGCTTTTCTTTTCATTGATAGGAACTGAGTCATTGATATTGACTCATACAAAATCTAAGGACACGGTTTATTATGATATTTGTTTGGATTGATATTTGTTTTGATTCAATACTTGATTTTGAGTGAAGTTTTTCATTTGTTAGATTCAAGTTTGACGTGTAAGACTAAATTTTGATTCTTGGGGATTTGGAAGGAAGATAGGAATATTACATTGGATGTGTTTTAAGAAGGTTGACAAGTGGAGAAGGTGCACCCAACACAAAAAGGACTTCATAACAACATTAATAATAAGGACAAGGTAATATTTATAAGATGTTTATCTTAAAAGTCTAGTTGTTCTAAATTTGTTGATGTTGCATATTTTACGATCATAATTTTATGCTTTTAAATTTTTCCTTGTTATTATTATTATTATTATTATTATTATTATTATTATTATTATTATTATTATTATTATTATTTGTAGATTAAGTTGCATATTTTACGATCATGGATAAGTCATGGATGAAAATGAATAGAATGTCAGCTGAGTATGGTTTAAGGGTCGAGGTGTTTATTAAAAATGGTCTACAACATTCAAATATACCGAATGTCATGAGTTGTCCATGTTTGAAGTGTGTTAATGCTAAGACTCTAGATGTGAACAAAATAAGAAAACACTTATTTTTTAATGCTATAGATCAAAGTTATCAGACATGGATTTTTCATGGTGAATCATTACCGATTAAGAGAAACAATGAAAATGTGTCTACTAGTGAAAGAGACGAAGTTGATGAGGATGATGTTGATGTTGATGACACAATTGGAATGTTTGAGGCTGCATACAATAACTATTTTAGTGGAAAATCCGATAATTTTGAAGAATTATTAAATGATGCGAAGAAACCATTTACTATGTTATAAAAAGAGATTATTCATTTGTTGGTTTGGTCTTATACAAACTTTTTGTATAGGTATACTCTTACTCACATGTCTCCATATGAATGAGCGGGGCCAGATCATTAGTAACACTTTACAACGATTGTAACAATTACAAAGCGGGTCGTATCCATAGTGTTGCTAGGATAAGGTACCTAACATTATCTATCTACTACAGACCGTTCAGGTTATTACTTAAACATGATCCACTTGTATGTCTCCATATACATGTTTAAGTTACATCCAATAACCTTGGATCTTAGTTTAATGGTTTTGGGTTAATGCAACTAAATGTCAAATAAAATAACACTTAATTTATTAAAAAAATAATATGTTTGTACAAGTACAATTTACAAACTACATGTTGGGTTGTATGTCCTAAAACTCGTAGTTTGTAAAGTTAAACATTTTCTATTATCAATAAAGATGTTATTTAAATATTTCTTATTGAATTTGTAAATTACACTTGTAAAGACTAAATCCAATAAACTAAGATCCATGGCTATTATATGAATACTTGAACTTTATGTGGAGACATAAAAGTGGATCAGGTTCTAGTAAATAGTCAAAATGATCTATAGTATACGAATAAGGTTGAGTGCCTTATTTTAGTAACACTATCGGATGCGGCTCACTCTGTAGTTGTTACAATTTGTTGTAAGATGCTACGAACGAAGTGATCTTGATTCGTTCATGTACAGACATGAGGAGTGGGGGCGTCCTATGCAATGAGTTTATGTATGATCGGACCAAGAAATAAGTCACTCTTACTTTATAACATTTTTTACTGTTTAAGACTGACTATTTCTCTTAGATGACCTAGGTAACTCGATCTTAATCTTGAGCTAACTATGAACTTCTATTTATTCAGGATTATCCTTTGATCTGCATAGGTGAGAGTAGTCCAACATCACTGCTTAATAAGCCTTCCATTTTGGGATAAGATTGGATAGACAGCTGGGGACATAGTTCTGTAAGATGGAAATCACGCCTACCCGATTTAGGGATAGAAGGAAGGTTGTTCTCTTAAGTGTTGAATCCAAATCTTGAACAAGGGACCCCACCCTCTCATTGGCCCGAGAGGAATCCGATTTAGTGATTGGATCACGAACTAATTGTTCGTTAGAGTATCAGTGGAACTTAAGGAGTAAGACGTAATTTCAGGGGTAAAACAACATTTGACCCAGTCGTTATTACAAACAACCTGTGAAAAGTTGACTTACTAATTATGGTTAAATCAAGTAGACACAAATATATCTATAGTGAGAAGAGTGCAACTATCGAGCTATAGTGATGTGACTCAATAATTAATGAATATTGATTAACTTGGTCTAAAGAATTTTAGCCAATTAATCTTAAATCGTTGGACTCATAATCTGTAGGTCCATAAGGTCCCTCTACTAGCTCATAAAACATGAACACCTTGAATTAGTAAATTGAATGAATTTGGAATGATATCAATTTGAAATCTTCAAATTGAATTTAGGGTTTGAATTTGAATAGTACAAATTCAAATTAGGGTTTGTATAATTATATTTGATATAATTAATTAACATTTAATTTATCGAAATCAAACAAAATTCGAGAGTCTATAATATTTTAATATTGATTTAAATATTAATTATATGAAAAGGATTCATATTTAAATAAGGTGTTTGATTAATTTAATATTTGATATTAAATTATTATTTAATTAATTAAAATTAAATTAATTTTCAAATTTAATTCAATTTGAGAAATTGAATTCTGAAATTTTAATTTAAATTAATTTTGGATTAATTGAAATTAATTTTCAATTTGTATTTGAAAATTGGAATTTTTCACTTAGTGGAAAAATCCAATGTTTCACCAACTAAGCAGGTGGAACTCTACAATTCACACATCTATCCCACTCAATCTTCAAGTTAGAGGTGTCTTTGACTGAATTCAATGATGCCTACATGAATAAGAAGAATAAAAACTTTTCAATTTTTCTGATAGATGTGCTAAAGTGGCTGGAAAATTGTTTCTGCTAAAAAAAAAAATTCTCTTCACCTGAAAACCCATTCTATTCCCTTCACAAAATTCACTTCAATCTTGAGTTCCACTACTCAAATTCAAGGTTGAAAATAGTAGAGAATATCTTTTGGTGGTCCACGACTTTTGGAGAAGTTTGCAGCTCAAATACGTGTTTGAAGAGGATCTTCAAAGGTATGTATTGAAACCTTCTTAATTACTTATTAACATGCTGATTTTAATATTAAAATTAAGGAATTAGAATGCTTAATGATCTTGTTTTCTTCTGTTGCTTGTTTTTTTATTCCAACAATTGGTATCGGTGCATTATTTAAGCATTCAATTCGAGTTAATTTTGGCTTGGTGGGTGTTTTTCATAAGTTGTATGAAAATGGTGAACTGATATGGTTTTTCTCAGCTTTTGCATTGTTTTCTCTTCAATTATGTTGTAATTTTTATAATTTGCTCTTGATTGATGGGCCTTAATGTATGATTAAGTGTCTGTAATTCAATTAGAGTCATTAGAGTTGCAATTATGTTGTAATTGAAGAAAGAAATGAAGAAGGTCAAGCAGCAGAAACTATTTTTTCAACCACTGCCCAATACTCGATGCACGATGCCATATTCGATGGTACTCGATGGAATTTTTTGTGAAATAATCGATGCATGATGCCATACTCGATGATACTCGATTACTCGAATACTCGATGCATGATGCCTTACTTGATGGTTGATGGCTCATACTCGATAGTATTTAGTGAAATACTCGATGCTTGATGGTACTCGATGTCATACTTGATGCACGATGGCATACTTGATGCTCATACTCGATGGTATTTAGTGAAATACTTGATGCTCGATGATATACGATGGTATACTCGATGCACGATGGCATACTCGATGCTTGAGGGCATGCTCGATGCTCGATGGTACTCGATGGTTTTTTGCTTGAGAATGTCAAAACTAATCCATATCAGTTTATGTTTAATTATTTATGCATATGATGTATGTTATAATTAAATAAATCTTGGATGTGCATATAGTATGTCATGTAGATTTAAAATCCCACCATAGGAAGCATGTTACATGCATTAAAAGTAGGTTATAAGATATTATAATACATAATATACATGCTTAGGGTTTCAATTGTTTTAATATAAGTGTTATATTAAATCATGCAGTATCTAATATATGTTATGGATGCAAAAGCATATCCAAGGATTTATAAGTTGTTATAAAATTGGATTAGACATTAAAATTCATAACAAAGATAAGTTGTATACTTAAGTAGGTTAACCATCTGTTTTAATAGTTAAAATAGGTCGACATCTTGTAAAATACGGTTACAAACTCAACCGGTATATAATCCTGTCTAAGGCTAGAGGTACTTAAGTTGATGGTCTATGAAACACCTTCTACCTGGGGATTATGGCCAAATAATTTAGCGTTGTTAACCAACTTTATGAAGCAATACATGAGCGATGTGAGGTCTTAAAACTAGTTTATCACCTAGACATCGTAGGTTAAATCCAAATATAAATGTTATACTTGGATAAACACCTAGACTTAGGTTGTTTAATTAGCTAGAACAAACTTGAGTAAAAGAATACCCAAACATATAGAACACTTCAGTGGGAGATTAACAATACATTCGATATATCATTTTTAGCTCTCACGTCCTCAAGAGTTCACACTATGAGATCATGTTCTGCTTCATGTCGATTTTACCTCGACTGCTCCATTTGAAAAGTGTTTGCATGGGTCAATAACAAGGTGAATGGGGGAAGTAGTTCATAGAAAATGGGTGAAGGAAATGTGTCAACATATACTACAGTCTCCTCCATTAGTTTGAACCGTAAGATTCCTATGTCCTGATGTCGTTTTTAGGCGACACTAGCGAGTCATTAACCGCATTGATCCCTTTGGAGGGTTGTAACATAGGATTTGGAACAACCCAAGCTTCAGAAATGAATAGGGTCTTATAGTTCCATCTTGAACATTGTCTTCCAATTTGGGCATATTCATACCGTTCTTTAACATCTGAAAAATGGTAGGTCACACTTACAGAGTTACTAAGTGTTAGTAAGTTCTTGACCGAAAATGGTAGCTAAATGTCTGTCGAAATATAAGTTATTCTGGAGATAGTATTTAGTTAAATGGAAACCTTTTGATTCTAAGGGTTGTTCATAGCTTGGGATGGTTTTGAATATAATTTGAATTTCCTGGACATTAAATTGATATGTCAATTCTGCACCTATAGTAGTATGGATGTTTGATGAAGCGGAATTAATTACAGTTGTTGATCACGTTTAAGGCAATTGTTGATCATGAATGTGATATTCACATAAGTAGATTTTCGGTTTTTAACCTATCGTGATAATTTTTTTGCGCTTTTTAATGAGACTACAATGCCATAAGCATGAATATTCTCCCACGCTAATGTCTAATTAGGTCATCGTGATGCCATCACAAAAATGCATGTGAACGCGATGACATTTAATTTTTTTCTCGCAGACTTATTTTGAGTCTTAGGTTCCCAAGAGTCGGCTGGAAGTTAATTTGTCTCCAGAAAACTAATCATTTTGCAACAAGGTTCATTGAATGGAAGGATCTCTATCCTTTAATGGGAAGATCAAGTGTCCTTTATTATTTTCCTATATTAATCGAATCGTCATCATGTCGTGCAACTCATCAGACTTAGCAACTATGATTTGTAGAAATGAGTTAGGACAATGATCCGTGTAATTGCAAGCCCAATTTCGAAAATGAAAATTTCTGTGAGTATTGAGACCCGACACCGAAATACTGGAAAGATCTTCCGACCACCAGCAACTTCTCTGACAAAGACCCAAGTGAGCAGATGAGTTAGACCGAGATTGAGTCAGATTCATTTGATGTAGACTGTGAGATTAAGGCGAGAAAGATGGCGGTTGATGCTGATGAAGTGAAACTTCCTTCGACTTATCTGGCACTGAGATGACCCCGTCTAGTTCAAAGTCTAAGAAGACATCTTCAAAGTTAGACCTCGATTATAATCCATCGATGACCCCAACCACTAAAATGGAGGAGATGAATGGTAATATCTTGAAGTATGGTTCGAGATTAGAAGCATCGATTAACTGCATGTACAATTCGTCTGCAGTTGTTGGTCCTTCCATTAGGCAGAAGAGGAAGGCTTGAATCCCATGCATCTTCATCCTCTAGTCCAACTCTGACTCTGAATCTGACCAATAGGCTATGATCTCTGACTCCACACTGACTCTGACTCTGACCAACGATGACTCTGATGACTCTTCTTCGAACTCCGATTAACTTCGACTCCGTTTATGACTCCGAAGAAAAAATGTTTTTTTGAAATTAAATATTGTATTCTACCTTTTTCCTTTTAGTATTTTTATGTAATGTCCTTTTTGTTCCTTTTTTGTATGTATTTTTTTTATTAGTTATTTCTATGTTTTTTTTGTATTTTTTAATTAACTAAATATTCCAACAAAATGAAATATCTTGGTTTCCAAAAGATTATCATTACTCTATTTTTTTTTTCAAATAAACTATTATATTTGATCAAGTAACGTAGAACTAAGGTTGAAATATATATATATATATAGAGAGAGAGAGTGTGTGTGTGTTGACATTCAACATGCAGAAGCAATTAAAATCTTAAGCACTCTAACTACATTAATTTTATATTACAAGCATGCAAGGTCAAGATACAAACATAGGGTTTTTGAGTTTTTACCTTTAAAGAATCCTCCAATCCAGCAACTCCTTAGCTCGAAATTGATTACCAACTTATTGTAGACTATCACAAGATCTTCCCTACTATTCTCTTAGCCCTTAGATTGGATGGTGGAATCCAAAATGAGATTGATTGGAAGGAATTTTTTAGGAATTTTGTGTTTTCAGCATCAAATTTGAGAGAACCGATTTTTCTCAAAAAATTCAGTTGCAAATCAATTGCATGTTCTATCTCTCTCATATAAATGAATTTGTTTTTAAACAATTTCAATATGAAATCTGATTACGCTAGATGTTGACACCAATATACCAAAAGTTTAATGGAATTAAAGGTGGAAACTGGAAAGTGAAGTGGAAGAAGTGGGAAAACCCCACTTTCTTCTAATTTCAATCTTAATTGAATTTTGAATAAAAAATTCAATTTTAATTTGAAATCAAATTCCAAATTTTAGAAACTCGTTTTATAAAATATTAATTCAATAATTAATATTTTAAAAAATTAATTCTAATAATTTATATATAATTAATTCTAATAAATTAAAAATTAAATTAAATTAATAAATTAATTTAATATAAATATTATATCACACCAATTCCAAACATAAATCCCTATTCATGTAATTAATATTTAAATCATATTTAAATATTTTTCAACTTTCCAATCTTATTTGATTTAATAATTAAACGTATAATTATATCATATATAATTAATAATTCCCTCAACTCGAATTTGAACATTTCAAATTTTCTCATCACATTATTCTAAGGTTTAGTCCGTTTACGAAGTAATGGGGGACCTAATAGACCTACAGATCTTGAGCTCCAGCAATCAGAGATTAATTGGCTAAACTCTTTTAACCGTATTAATCAACATTCTTTAACTACCGGGTCACTCCACTAAAGCCTAGTAGTTGAACTCTTCACTGTAGATATATTTTTGTCCACTTGATTTGACCGTGATCAATAAGTCAATCCTTCACAAGTTGTTCGTATTAGCAGTTGGATCAAAATTACCATTTTACCCCTATAATACATCTTGCTCCTTAAGTCTCCACTTATCCATTAATGAACAATTGCTTTATAGTCCTACCAATAAATCGAGTTCCTCTCAATCATAGAGAGGGTGGGGCCCCTTATTCAAGACTAGTGACTAGGAGTCAATAGAACAACCTATCTGCTAACCCTGAAATGGGTAGGATTGAATTCTATCTTGCAAGACTATGTCCCCAGCTATCTACCCGGTCTTACCCCTAAAATGGGAGGCTTATTGAGCGGCAATGTTGAGTCACTCTCACCCATGTAGATTAAAGAATAATCCCGAATAAACAGGAGTTCGTAGTTAGTTTAGGATTGAAATCGAGTTACCTTAGGTCATCGAATTGAAATAGTTAGTTTTAACAGTAAATGACGTTATAAAGAAAAGTGACTATTTTATGCTCCGGTCTTATGCAAACATCTTTTGTATAGGATGCTCCCACTCGTATGTCTCTACATGAATGATTTTGGGATCACTTCGTTTGTATCAAATACAAATGGGTCACATCCTAATGTCCTTAGGATAAGGTACCCAACCTTATCCTTATACTTATAGATCGTTTTGGCTATATACTCAAATTTGATCCACTTTTATGTCTTTACATAAAGTTCAAGTATTCATGTTATAGTCAGGGGTTCGTTAGTTTATTAGATTTAGGCTATTACAAGTACAATTTACATGTTCAATAACAACTTTATTGAATAAACCTCAATAACATCTTTATAGACTATGTTTAATGTTTACAAACTACAAGTTTTAGGACATACAACCCAGTAATATATATATATATATATTACAAGATATATTGACTGTTTATTTGGTGTACATATCACCATATAAAATCCTTCGCCCATAACTGAACTGCGTACTGAAGTTTGAAAAGCGGCGTGTTCGTTTTTGTCAACCTTTTTAAAACTGTCGACCTCACATGCCAAATTGTCAACTAACATACGTATATCCATGTCTACCGTCAACAGAACACATTCATTAGACAGCACTACCACCGTCAAATTTTTGTTGACAATAACATCATCATGAGCCATAAGTTCTTCACTGGTGTTTAACGTCTCCGCCATCTCCTTCACGATCTTACCATCTACCTTATCAACCGTGTCATCAGTATGATCGAAAGGTTGGATATTTGGTTTTAAATTCACAATCTTATCTCGACTATAAGCAGTCAATACCTCCTCACATCCTTCAATCCCATCATGTAATTCATAATTAAACACATTAAATGGCTGGCATTCATCCTCATGGATAGACTGATGTTCAGGATCATCACTTATGTTCGCAGCAGCAATGTCAGTAGATTTGTACAAATTAAATTGTACATCAAATTATCTCTTCAATGATATTGTGTTAACAAACCACAAGTATCGTCAACCGTGAAAATATGGATTCTTAAAGTTACAAACCACATTCTACCTTATGGATTTCCCGAATCAATAATATTGTATTTGCTAAATCAAGCTTTATCGGATCTAACTCACTGTCTAACCTTGCAACCTAGTCTTTGACCAATATTAACTTCCTTACGACTTCATTGCAATCCCGTAATGAAGTATATCTGCTATAATCCATTGAGTTTGATGTATTATGACAAAAATCACCGTCAACACCCATGTCATTTAGCAATTGTTGGATTCTTTCATTTATAGGAATCCATTCCCTTTATGGTCCTCAAAGGTAACATCCATAAATCTACCTGGGTTCTCATTTAAAAAGTCATGGGCGTCGTAATCAGTTGATAACCTGTGAAAAAGTAAATCAGCAGCTACATTATGCACAGGTCTTTCTTGTACAGGCGCTTCCCGAAAAGTCTACTCCGATTCGAACTCATGTAATGTAATCACAATGTCCAGCTACGAAAACAAAGAAAAAGAAAACAAATAAGACAAACAAAATTTAGTTCATCTAAGTCTAAATATAGATGCCTCAAAACCAAATAACTATATAACACACAAAACTCAACATTACCCCAGGTGACTTCAATATCTCTTTGATCAGTTTCCTCATCGAGATTGGCCGAGTGGACATCCACTTAAGCATTCAAGCTATTGCCTCAGAGCTCAATCGCTTAGCAGCTGGTCCAGCCAATATCGGGACGGTCTCATACAACCACATTTGCGCCAACATTCATAATCACTTACAAGCAGGTGTGAAATCAGTTAGACTATACTTTATACCCCTTCTTCCTGGCACACATCTTCTTATAATATTCAAATTTCTCTACTAACGCACTTTGTAGACTTTTCAATGTTCTATCAAATAATAGCCCGCCCCAATTTAGTTTATTGTAATGGTTGAGGTCTTCAACCACCGTAAATAAAGAAGTATCAAACTTCGTGTTCACATGACCCTTCCCAACTATCGCGACCTCAAAATAATACATAAGAGTAACCTTAACAACATCCTCATTGTTTTCAAAGTCCAACTTCTCGTATTCTGCTTCCATATATGTAGAACGCATGTCTCTATTTTTTAAAGTATTTGTCCTGTAGAACACTGGTGCTTTGATTCAATGGAATGTAGTCAACAGCATCCGAGCATGGCCATAGTCCTATAGTTAGTAGGAAATTCTCCTTGCAAAATGTGACAGCCTTGCCACCTATAAACAAACTCATAACATCCGGCCAATCATAAACAACCTTGATAGCACTAAAAAAGAGCTATTATTCCTTGCTTAATTCGGGCTTGTTATGAGATTTTATATGTTTATTATCCTATTTTGTAGGTATCGAGCAATCAAGAGGTAGAATCGAGTATTTGGAGCTGAACGAGATTAATTTGGAGTAAATTGGAGCCGATTTGAGCATTTGAGCTTCAAATGAGCAAAAAGACCAAAATGCCCCTACTTCAGTGTCGCAATGCTCACCCCTTGCCTTGGTCCAATGCTTGTTTAACGCCAGAAGATAGAACGTTGGTGTGTAGGGCAGCGTTGCAATGTTGCCAATAGCGTTGCAACACTTCAACTGGAGTAGGGTTTTTCATGTTGTTCGCGCACGTGTCTTCTTTGGCCCAAACATAGGGTAGCGTTGTAACACTGCGATTTACTCTATAAATATGTCTCTTCGCCTTTAGGTCAAGGTGTGCTGAATTTTGGGGCTAAATTGATGGAGGTTGAGGTTGATCTTCATTCTTCTTTTCCCTTCAAATTTTAGTATCTTTAGGTTATTTTTTCTTTTTATTTTGGGCTGTAATCAATGGATCAGATGTTTATCTCGGATTTGTCTATGAATTAAGAGGTAATTTCTATCTAATTTCTTTGAGCAAGAGCCCTATATTTAATTTCTTGAGAATTCTTTGATTAAATTTGATGTTCTTTGATTCTATGTTTTCTTTGAATTTTGGTGTAATTAGATTTGCAATTGTGTGTTGGACTGACGACTCTATCATAATTGCATGTCTGCGCTAATTAATTTCGAGCTCGTGCATTTTCTTATGTTCGTCTATGCTTGAATTTACCCTGGTAGCAAAAGATTAAATGTAAATGCTTAGATTTATAGGCTGACCTTAAATCTCGGTAATGCATGTTTAATCTAGATTTGAAGAATAATTTGGTTAATTGAATATGGCTTTTCCTGACATTTAATCAACGCGATTGAATCCACATTCTTAATGCATATGATTTTAATTCTATATGATCGTTGAGAATCCAATAGAATTAAGAGCATATAGTTTAATTAGGGTATGGTCTTTCTGACCTTGATTAATAATTAGGACGCTTGAATGATATTGATTTAATTGATTGCTGGCCTTTGTAGAGATTAATTAAGTCGAATTGATTTAGTAGTCATGCATGCATAAAATAGAATGTCTGTTTAATTATTGATTTCTATGATAGAAATTGCATAGGAAACTCTCTTGCTCTTGAAATTAGACAGACCATTGTCCTAGATTACATTTACCCTTTTTATTTCAATTTCACGCATTTATATCTTCAACACCAAAACCCTCTATTTACCGTTCTAGTTAGGAAATTGGCTAAATGAAACAAATCACACTTCCCTGTGGATTGTGGACTTACCACTGTTGCTATGGTTTAGTAGTGATAGGAGTAGTTCGGTATTTACAAATTTTCTTTTGACCTCCTTTCCAAGAAACGACGCCTAAAAAGGCCTTTTTCAAAATGGCATCGTTGTCGAGGATGTCATTGACATTTCGTTAGTTAAACTTCTAGTTAGAGCATTCTCTTACTTTTGATTTTTTTTCCTTTTTGTGTCAATATTCTAAGCATGGATAGATATCATCAATAAGGATGGGGACAATCAACTGGAGCATCTTGACCTAGTGACGAAGTTTGTGACCTTCCAAGTCAACTTGCTGAGATAACTCCTTTGGTTAGTCAATTGGTTACAAGTAAACAACAGCAGGTGCAAACATGTAGGATTGATCACCCTCGGCCAGATTGTCCAAACCTACAGTGGAGCCCTGTGCCACGAGATTACACCATGGGAGGGTACCTAGCTATATAGGATGACGATTTCCATTGACCTAGAAGGGATGAGTCCTATGGCTATGAAAACCTAGGATGGGACCAGTGCGACTATGATCTACACCGTGCCACATCTGACATGTCAATGCAAGCTCATACAACCGACTCAGGTATGTCATGGGAAAATGTGATTAGACAACTTGCTATTAACAATCTTGTTTTTTAAATATTGTCAAAATTGTTGGGAGAAGTTGAGGTTTAAAAAGAAGGAAGAAACTGGAAGGGAGGCAATGAATTCTGAATATTAGAAGTGAGGAAGAGGAGCTCTCGAGAGTAGAAGTTCGAAAGACGTTGTCGTGGAGAAGCTATCACAGTGTGCTGCTTATCGTCTATTTCTATTAGGCGATCGTATAGCAATCGGTAGGCGACCGTATAGTAACTGGTAAGCAATCGTGTAATAGTTTATAAGTGATCGTATAGAAGTTTGTGAGCGATCACGGACGATTTAGTAAGCGATCGTTTAGTAATACTGAGCGATCGTGTAGAACTTGTAAACGATCGTTTAGCGTTGGTAAGCGATCGAGTAACAATTGTAAGCGACCGATTAGTCTCGTTTGATTCTTATCGTTTAATAAAGAAGTTGTTCATCGTTTAATTGCTTTTCTGGAAGACTGTTCCAACCTGTTACGTTAACAAAGAATTTTAAGAATCAGTTTCCTAACAGAATGGCCCACAAAAAATGAATGTTTGCATACAACTAGCCAATAGGTCATACATTCAACCTCTAGGCATTATAGAGGATGTTTTATTGAGAGTTGGAGAATTAATCTTTTGTGTTGATTTTTACATATTAAAAATGGATGAACCATGCTCTACTTCTTCCTCTAATATTTTACTTGGTAGATCCTTCATGAAAACTACAAAAACTAGAACTGATGTAGATAAAAATCTTTATCAGTAGAATTTGACGGAGAGGTAAGGTCCTTTAACATATATGATGCCATGCAATTTTCAGAGGAGTATTATTCTCATTGCTCCATAGGCACATATGAAATTAATCACATTGTTGATTCCATGTTGTACAAAAATTCTAATTCTTTGGTAGCTCATTCCATTCATTATTGTTTTGATTTGATTACTCATAATTCTTCTCATGCATCTCTTCACTTTTGGGATCATGATAATTCAAATAAAAAGTCTATTTCTAATTCTTCACTTCATTTTTGTGAAAAGAATGAATCTTCTTCAAAAAAAATGATAATCTAGGAAGCACAGATACTTCTAATTGTGCAGAGAATCAATATCAGATATGGATACGATGTGAATACGTCCAGACACGTGGTAGATACGTGTCTGATACGTGATTTGGAATATCTGATTTTTTTTTTTAATTTTCAGATACGTGAAGAGGATACGTGGGTCATTTTTTTTTTCAAATTTAAGCCCAACCCACAACCCATTTTATTTTAGTTCATGTTTAGGAATGATTTTAAAATCATCAAAAATCACTTTTTTTATTTTTCAAATCACTCAAAAACACACTTTTAATGACTCGAAATTAATTTAGTTTTCAATTTTACACTTTTCAATGCAATTTTCATATCATCAAAATTAGTTTTGAAGAATTAAACATGCTTCACGATGATTTTGAAAATGACAAAAGTGATTTCAACTATTTTAAAATCACTTCCAAACATAAAAGTCTACTTAAACTGAGCCATCCAAAACAAAAAAACATAAAAAAAATTTTTTAAAAAAAACTGAAACATAATTAAATCATCATTCTTCCCTTCTCTCTCACTATTTAAATTATGATTCACACCCCCTTCATCCTCAAGTTCATTTTTCAATCTTCATCTTCTACTTCTTTCCTACCGTCTACTCTAGTCGTTCACAGTCACTCAACATTACTGTATTTTTTTTTTAAAGTTTTCACTCTCTTCTTGAATCTATTTTAATCTAACTTAAAATAAGTATTATAGCAATTAATTAGACATTATATATATATATATATAACGTATCTGTATCTTACTTTTTTAGAAATTAATGTATTGTCGTATCGTATCGTATCTGTATCTATGTATGTGCTTCTTAGATGATAATGATAATTCTTTCAATAACAAATTTTGCCAAAATGTAAATACTTTAAAAGTATATTCAAATTTTCAAAACAAAATTTGCATAAATGAAAAGTCTTCAACTGATAATTCAAATTCAAAATTTATTTGTAATACTAAAAACAAAACAAAACTTCTAATCTTTGCTCCGTGTTCAATGTGCAGGTAAAAGGGATTGAGCCTAAAGCTCTCCCATCTCCAAAGAAGAGCAAGAACCTGAGAAGTTGTTTCAAAAACCCCAAGTAGCAAAAACCTAAAAAAAGGGAAAATTTTGATGTTCCCTGAAACGGGAAAAATCTTCAAGGTGAATAGAGATAGACTCAAAATTTACAATGAAGGGCATGTAAACCAAGTCCAATTGGACTTGTGTTTGACTAATTCCTCATATGTATGACACTCCTCTTCACCAACATCGATCAAATGACGCTAAAAATTTAAAGATAGGACAAGTTTTCTTCTTTCCTTTTCCATTTTTCTTTTCTCTTTAACAACAAAAACTAGGGAAGTTCTTCCATACATCCCTTCTTTTTTTTGTTTCTAGAATTCATTTGTTTATTCCAAACATTGAGGACAATGTTCCATCTTTAAGTTGAGGGTGGGAAACATTACATGTTTTTTGTATTTTTTTTTAGTATTCTATGATTAGCCTTAAAAATGAGCCTCATTGAAAATTTTTGCTTTATAATGACTATATAGAATCATAAATGCATATCTGGAACCCTTGAGCATCTAAGCTCAAGTTAATAGATTGTTGATTAGACTAATTACATAGATTTTATGATTCTGTTCTGACATATCTGAATAAATTTGAGGATCTGATTCATTTTGATAGCGTAATTTTGACTCTTTAAAAAACATAACTACTAAATTCTTTATGCTCCAAAAGACCATTTTTCCCTGAATGCAATAAATTCATGATTGAATAAATGCATGTTTGGACATTCAAGAATCTCATTCACTTTGTTCTATGCATCATTTGTTTTATACAATCTCTCGATTCTTATCGATGAAACTTTGATGACACACTCTTTCTAGTAAGGATACAAATAAAATTTTAGGCTTTTTAAAATTTTCTAACAAAATTTTGAAACTCATTTTTCAAAAGAAACTTTCTTTTCCTTTTAATTATAAAAAAAAAATGAATACTTAGCTTTTTAGATGTATTTAGAATCTTAAAACTCTTAGAAACATCATATCTACTTAATTTTCTTTATTGCGCCGATAGGACAACCTTTAGTCTAAGAATAATCATCTTGTTAGAGTAGCAAGTCTAGACAAAAAGAAATAAAAAAGGCCTAGTGTATAAAAAAAAATGCTAGCATAAAAAAAATAATAAATAAAATTTGCAAAATTAACATAACATTCACTAACACGTGTGTGTGTGCATGGATAAAGGTGAAAAGAGCTACCTCTATCGTGTCTAGTCAAGGCCCGCGAGAAAAGAGCGATAGATTTCCATCGATGTGAGTGTGAAAGCTATCCTTATAGGTAAAAGAAATGCCAATTACATTTTGTGTGCACGAGTTTAAAAAGATACTCTTGTATTAGAATTGCCTTTCACTAGTGCAAGTTAAGGTATATCCTAGACTAATAATGGGGCTAGTGTAGGGCGAAGAGGAATTGAAAGTTGGATATCTTATTTCTATTAGTTTAGTCCTTTAAATAACTAAAACTAGGTAGTCTTTTCTTTTATGATTTTGCAAGAAAAAGACTTCTTCTTTTCAATATAAGCTTTAACCTTTTGTTAGTAAAACTTTAAAATTCTAAATGCTTGTTTATATCCTTACTTCCTTGATTGTTGAGAAAAGAGATGAGAATCAATTCATTGTATAAGACAATTGAATGTATTGACCATTTGAATGTGAGGATGAAAATGTGCCAACTTGTATAATTAATTTTGAATAAATGAATGAAACTTTAAATAAACAATAAACAATCCACTTTTGCTTGAATGAGTGCTACTTCTAATTTTGACTTGTTTGGGATGACCAAGAGCTAAGTTGGGGGTATTTTGATAGGTCTTGTAAAGAACTATCTTATTAGTGCTAATTCCCTTTATTATTCTTCAATTATTTGCTTAAAATGTCTATTTTGGTAGGTAAATTTCAATCCCGACTCAAATGAAGTTATTTCGAAGGATTTGGAGCTAATTTGAGCCAGACACCAAAGAATCGCTTAAGAAAAAGATCCATGACAAATTACCACTTTGCCCCTCAAAAGGAACAAGTCAACAAACTTCAACAATGCTTGCAGCGTCACAACGTTCCACGCAACACTGAGCATGACGCTAGCTCGAAGCTTGAAGACGGAATGCACCCATTTACTGCAAAATAGGGAAGAGTCGCAACGCTTCGGAGATTGATGTAATCGTCCACGCGTGCGCGTGCGCCTTGTGCAATCGAGCATCAGTGCATCATCAAGATGCTAGCCCAATGCTGCTTGGATTTTTTACGATTTAGAGTTGCAATGCTAGCCTTGGCGTCAAGATGCTACACCTGCAGATATAAATTCAATTGTTTCGTTTTCAGTAGGGAGAACGAGGAGAAAATTCGTTTTTTTTTTAGTTAATAGAGAGCTTAGAATGAAATTAGAGAGCGAATTGCCCAACTTTGTGTTTTTATGAGAGATTTCTTGCAACTTTTACAATTCCCTAGTGAATTGCTTCATGGAATTCATCATACTTTTAAGAACTTCTTCAAGACTTCTTATCTCTATGGTTAGGTAATTCTTTTTCCTGGGAATTCTTAACTCTAGGTTGAATTCTTGAGTTCTTTTTGTATATTTTCTTGAATTGTCTTCATTCTTGAATGTTCTTGGGCTGAATTTGAATAGAAAACTAATGGAGGATAATTGACACTCTGATTCCATTAAGTTCTTGTATGTAATTCTTGCTTGGTACTATTGCATAATGGTGAGATAGGTTACAAAATTAAGTTTTCTTGTGTTAATTAAGACTTTTTCCGAATTTAACTTATAAAATTCTTAATTAAAACATTCATTCAATCATTTTTTAAACTTACTCTAATGTGTTTCTTGAATGTCATAATCATGATAACCCATGTCTTTAAAGAAATCTAAAAAAAGAACATGATAAATGCATATGGAAGTGTTTTTTACTTAGATTATGGTCAATTGATGTGATTCATGTTAATTAGCTACAAGAGTCTTTAAGGGTCTTTCCTTATTGGATTGTGGGATGTTGAGTTTTCAAGTAATTGTTCAAGAACAATGATAGGATTAAACCTAGCTACAAGAATTCCCAAAAATATTTTTCTATCAATTCTCTTCTAACAAAATAGTAAGTTTGTGTTACAATTTGGCCTCATCTTCATTTTAGTTAGCTTTTAGCCTCTTTACAATCAACCACTCCTCCGCCCCTTCCCTTCTCCAATTACTATCTTTTTGAATTTGAAGGTTATTTTTTGCCAATTAATAGAGGCTCCTTACCTGGTTGAGAGAGTTCGTAAGGTGGAGTCAGGTCAGAGTAGTGAATATTCTGTATCCGCGAAGATGGTCTTCTTTATTAGGGACACTTGTGCATGCCAGCGGACGGTGCTTAAGAATGAACTATTGTCGAAATCTCACAGATCCTTGTTTTCAATACATCCTAGCAGTACCAAGATGTACCAGGACTTAAAGCGTTACTACTGGTAGAATGACATGAAAAGAGAGATAGTTAAGTTTGTTAGTAAGTACTTGGCGTGCCAGTAGGTGAAAGCCCCGAGAGACAGAAGCCAGCAGGCTTGTTGCAGCCCTTGAGCATACCAGAATGGAAATGGGAGAACGTGTCTATGGATTTCATTATCGGATTGCCCCAAACAGCAAAATCCTTTATCGGGATTTAGGTTGTAGTAGACAAACTCATTAAATCAGCACATATCATACCAGGGAAGTCTATTTTCTCAGTAAACAAGTGGGTGCAAATATACATGAAAGAGGTGGTGAGATTGCACAGAGTACCTGTGTCCATTGTGTCAGACAGAGACCCTCATTTCACATTTAACTTATGAAATAGCCTTCAAACAGCATTGGGAACTAGGTTGAATTTTAGTACAGCTTTTCATCCGTAGACTGACGGATAGATAGAGCGTTTGAACCAGATATTGGAAGGTATGTTGCATGTCTGTGCGATAGAATTCTCATGAAGTTGGAATTAGTTGATATTATGTTTTTGTGAACATGTTTTCTTAAGAGGGATCCAGAAAGAGCTAATCCGGGAGTCATGATAGGACATGGCACCTAAGCTCAGAGCAAGGACGCCAGTTAGAGGAGGGGTTCGAGACCCCCAAGTTCAGCATCCACAAGTCCAGAATCCTCCCCCATTAGGGGTGCAGGAAGAGGGAGCGGTGGAAGTCAGACTGTCCCGACAGCTTCAAATCCATCTATGGCTCAAGTTGATGAGAAAGCAATAGAAGAAATAATTGAGGAAGCTATGGCTTCCTCTATAATGGATAGACTGCAAGTTTTGATCTGTAATGCAATAAGAGGACAGACCTCCCAAGACCAGACTCGGTAGGAACAAGTACCACCAGTTCAGCTGCAACAGACCCAACTGCAAAGTCAAAACATGCAGGATCTGACCCATGAGGCTAAACACTTGAGGGATTTCAGGAAATTTGAGATATGGTTGTCCTCGATTAAGACAATCTTCCATTATATGAGGTGCTCGAAGGAACACAAGCTCCGATGTGCAGTTTTTATACTGACTAGCAATGCAGAGATTTGGTGGCGTTCAGCAGAGAAGATGATCAATACCAGTGGAGGACTTGCGACATGGGAGCAGTTTAAGGAGCATTTTTACGAGAAATATTTCTCAACCAATGCTCGATACAACAAGCAAGTTGATTCTTGAATTTGAAGTAAGAGGTTATGTCAATAGAGGAATATGAGCAGGAATTTGATAAGTTATCCCACTTTGTCCTTGAACTAGTAGCCACCGAGGCATCAAGGACAGAGAGGTTCGTCTAGGGTCCAAGGAGTAGATTGCAAGGCATGATGCATGCTCTTAACCTTAAGACTTACGTCACGGCACTACGGGCTACCATGAGAATTAACGTTAACTCCCAGGAGGGAGAAGAATATAGAAAGTTGTTCGAAATTGGGACCTCTGCAGGTCAAAAAAGGAAGGCCGAGCGAAGGGCTCCTGAGCCTCAACAAAGGAATCAGAATGTAATTAATGCTCCACGTCAGTGGGGATAGCAGAGCTCTCAAGCTGTAACTGTCAAGGAAGGTAACATCTTGTGGTAGACGTCATTGGGGACGTTGTCTGGCTAATTCTTGAGTTTGTCTTCAGTATGGTCAGAAGGGGCACATGTTAGAAAAATGCCCAAGGAGAAACGTGTCTGAAATTAGAGGCCAGTCTGCAAGCTCGTTTTAGGGAGGCCCGAGCCATCAATAGCAGCAGGGTAGAGTGTTTTTCATTACTCGCGTGAGGTCGAGAAGTCAGGCATAGTTGTGACAGGTACGCTTCCCATCTTAGGGCACCATGCTTTAGTTTGTTTGACTCTGGATCTTCACACTCATTTATATCCTCAGCATTTGTAAAGCATGGCATGTTAGGGTCAGAACCTTTGCTTTATGCTCTATCAGGAGAAATCATGTTAGCTACTAAAAAGATAAAGGTATGCCAATAGAGATAGCAAATCATGCATTAGATGTGACCTTAATAATTCTGAACATGCGTGATTTTGATGTGATACTGGGCATGGATTGGTTAGTTGCTACTCATGCCAGCATAGATTGCTCTCGTAAGGAGGTCATCTTTAACCCTTCTACGGAAGCCAGTTTTTAGTTTAAATAGGTTGGGACTGTGGTCCTGCCCAAAGTGATTTCAGCACTGAAGGCCAATAGATTGTTTAACCAAGGTGCCTAAGACATCTTGGCCAGTGTAGTTAACACTGGAGAGGCTGAAGTCACTTTGACTTCGGAGCCAGTGGTAAAAGATTTCCCAGATGTTTTCCCAGAAGATTTCCCCGGATTGTTACTACAGCAAGAGATAGATTTTGTTATCGAGTTGGAGCCAGTCATAACTCCTATCTCGAAAGCTCCGTACAGAATGACACCAGCAGAATTGAGAGAGCTTAAGGTCCAGTTGCAAGAATTGTTAGATAAGGTTTTCATACGCCCCAACATGTCACCATGGGGTGCACCCGTGCTTTTTGTGAAAAAGAATGATGGGTCATTGCACCTCTGCATCAACTACAGAAAGCTAAATAAAGTGACCATAAAGAATAAGTACCCACTTCCCAGGATTGATGATTTGTTCGACCAGTTGCAGGGAGCTACAGTGTTTTCCAAAATTGATCTCCGATCAGGTTACCATCAGCTGAGAATAAAGAACTGTGATATACCCAAGACGGACTTTCATTCGGGGTATGGGCATTATAAGTTTATCGTAATGTCGTTTGGTTTGACAAATACTCTAACCATGTTTATGGACCTGATGAATAGAATATTCAAGGAATTCTTTGACACCTTTGTAATAGTTTTCATTGATGATATTTTGGTTTATTCCAAGACAAAGGCAGAGCATGAGGAGCATTTACGAAAAGTTTTGGAGACGTTGTGGGCCAATAAGTTGTATTCCAAGTTTTCTAAATGTGAGTTTTTGTTGAGGCATGTGTCCTTTCTAAGACATGGGGTGTCGAAGGAAGAAGTCTCCATGATCCTACAAAAATTGAGGCAGTTACAAGTTGGTCTCGTCCAACCATAGTCAATGAGGTACGCAGTTTCCCGGGGTTAATAGGCTACTACTGGTGGTTTGTGAAGGATTTTTCTCGCATAACCTCCCCCTTGACTCAATTGACCCAAAAATGAACTTCTTTTGTTTGGAGTGCTTGTGAGAACCTTGATAGTTCTAAAAAAGAGCTATTATTCCTTGCTTAATTTGAGTTTGTTATGGGATTTTATGTGTTTATTGCCCTACTTTGTAGGTACCGAGCAATCAAGAGGTAGAACCGAGTATTTGGAGCTGAACGAGGTTAATTTGAAGCAAATTTGAGCATCCAGACATCAAAAAAGCAAAAAGACCAAAATTCCCCTGCTTCAGCATCGCAACACTCAACCCTTGCCTTGGTCTAACGCTTGCTTGACACCAGAAGACAAAATGTTGGTGTGTAGGCCAGCGTTGCAACGCTGTCAACAGCGTTACAATGCTCCGACTGGAGTAACGCTTCTCATGTCGTCCGCACACGCATCTTCTTTGGCCCAAACACAGGGCAACGTTGCAATGCTGCGATTTTTCCTATAAATATGTCTTTTCGCCTTTAGGTCAAGGTATGCTGAATTTTGGGGCCAAATTGATGGAGGTCGAGGTTGATCTTCATTCTTCTTCTTTTCCCTTCAAATTTTAGTATCTTTAGGTTATTTTTTCTTTTTATTTTGGGTTGTAATCAATGGATCGGATGTTTAGTATCTTTAGGTTATTTTTTTCTTTTTAATCAACACAATTGAATCCTCATTCTTAATGCATATGATTTTAAATTCTATATGATTACTGAGAACCCAATAGAATTAAGAGCATATAGTTTATTAGGGTATGGTCCTTCTGACCTGAATTAATAATTAGGACACTTGATTGATATTGATTTAATTTATTGTCGGCCTGTGTAGAAATTAATCAAGTCGAATCGATTTAGTAGTCGTGCATGCATAGAATAGAATGTTTGTTTAATTATTAATTTCCATGATAGAAATTGTATAGGAAACTCTCTCTTGCGCTTGAAATTAGATAGACCCCTATCCTAGATTACGTTTACCCTTTTATTTTAATTACACGCATTTATCTCTTCTACATCAAAACCCTCCATTTACCGCTCTAGTTAGGAAATTGTCTTAACGAAACAAATCACGCTTCCTTGCGGATCAACTTGAACTTACTATTGTTACTATGTTTTAGTAGTGATATAAGTAGTTCGATATTTACAAATTTTCTTTTCACCTTTAGGCTTTTGGGATTAAACGACGCTCCAAAAATCTACAGTCAAACCTCTCTTCTAAGAATGTAATGCGCAAGCTAATTGTGAACAACAAATCCAGATCTATGAAATGACCAAATATAGTTCGCCTAAACATGTCCAACTGTGTTACAGAAAGCTTCTTCTTCACAACCTCATTCGCTTGCCTAAGGTGAGACAGGTTTGTAATTTGTGCATATAAATCATCTTCTAGACTGTATTTCAAAATCGGTACCATGTATTACCTACATTTCATCGAAAAACATAGATCGTACACGAGCAACTAATAGATTACTGAATGGGATCGACTATCTACATGTGTCCTAATTCTATAAACAGATGGATGTGCATCCCAATTTAAGTTGACTTTTTTTTAGAATGGGAGAAAAACGCAACTTAACTACTTGGATGTATGAGATGGTTAACACAATTGAAAGACGCAGGTGAAAGAAGACGACTTCTTACAAATATCTGTCTTTACAATAGTTGAAATCCACGAAAAATGTTGAATCGATCTTCTCTAAATTTCTTAAAATTGCATTTCTGCTTAAAATTGGGGTAGGTTTTTGCAGGTTTGATCGGGCTGGATTGGGCGTCCCTATCGCGTTGAAAGGTAAGGGGTTACCGATCATTACTTGAATGTATCTTATTATATGGGGTTCAAAATCCTATGTCATGATATCTTTTTGAATTCAGGTTAGGGCTTTGTAGGTTTCATCGGGCTAAGGGAATCCCTATCGCGATCAGAAGAAGCTTCAGACTTCAACAAAGAACAAATGTAAACATCGGGTTGCATTACATAATTAGACCAATGTTTTATTAAATGTATTGGACTCGCTTAATCATCCCTGTCACGAGTGACAGTTAATGGCAACATCTATTAAAATATGAAGTTTGTGATTAGAAGTGTCATCGGGTTAGGAACGATTCATTGTCGGACTAGGCATATCAACTCGAACGCAAGGTCATCTTCAACGTGGAATATGAAGATCAACTCGAACGTAAGGTCATCCTCAACGTAGAAAAAGGCCATATGAAGTAAGTGAAAGATTATAAAACATACTCTATTGGAAAGAGGTCATAGGTACAAAAACCCCTATCCACCGACGTCTAAGATAGATTTATTCCCATAATCCATATTGTTACGGTCGAAAGAATCCCTCAGCTAAAGGTAAATAAGACCGAAATTCTTCTTCTCCTTCACTCTCTGATTCAACTCCGTTCAACAACATTGCCAACTCTCCAATCTCTCTGCTTCTTCGTTTTGAGCTATGATCTGCTTTACAACCCTAATTCCGTAACCATTTCCCTTTCCTAATGGAGGATTCGGAGGGCGTTCTGAGCTTCGATTTCGAAGGCGGCCTCGATGCCGGCCCCACCAACCCCGCCGCCACCTCCTCCTTGCCCCTTAACCACTCCGACTCTTCTGCCCCGCCTGCCGCCTCAGCCGTCTCCAACTCCCTTTCCGGCGCCCTCGGTCCTGCTGTTTCAGCTGAACCTCCTGGCGCTTCAACCGACAACGTCGGCAACCGGAGGAGCTTCCGGCAAACGGTTTGCCGGCATTGGCTCCGTAGCCTCTGCATGAAGGGCGATGCCTGTGGTTTCCTTCACCAGTATGATAAGTCTCGGATGCCCATTTGCCGGTTCTTCCGTCTCTATGGCGAGTGCCGCGAACAGGATTGCGTCTATAAACATACCAACGAAGATATCAAAGAGTGTAATATGTATGTTTTGGGAATTGAAACTTGGAATTCAGTTTTAGTCTTTAAATTGTTGGCTGTTCGTCAGATTTACGGTTTTGGTTGTTTAATTTCTTTGTACTCTTCTTTCAATAGGAGGTGATTAAATGTCTGCTCTAATCGTTTAAGCCCTTCTTCTTTGTCCCTAGTTGTTGAATTTATTAGTATCTTATGCAGTTCATAGATTGCAGACTGGAAATTTTAATTCTTTTTTCTTCTTTAACTCTTTTTCATATTTTATTTCTTTTTTTAAATAAGAGGATGCAGTTTTCGTTAATATATGAAATTGTGCAAACATAATCTACTCTTCCATCAGGAGTATACTAAAGAGCGTCAAAATTAACAGTTACATAAGTCGTTAGACAATAAGCACCATGAAGAGGAACTTATCCAAATCGTAAGCCTCCTTCCAATCTCTTTCCTTTCTTTATCATTCTTGAATTCCTTGTTAACCATAAAGCCCAAAATTGCCTTAGCTGCATTAGTCCAAAGAGTTTTAAGCCTTTTCTTTAAAGTTTTTGCCACCCAACAACTGTATCATTATTTTTCTAGTGGAAGTGTCAAAGGACGTAGGAAATTGTTTCTTATCCAAAAAAAGAAAAAGAACAAAGGATCTAAGGGAGGTAAAAATAATGAAATAGAGTATCCCTACATCTCTCCTATACAAGCAAAGTAATTGTAGGTAATGTTGGGCATTGTTTGAATGCATACTTCTTTCCTTGAGTTTTCCCTCTTCTCAAAAAGATATTGAAGTTTTAAGTTTAAGCCATGTGTATGGCTGTAATATGAACATGCCTATTACATGTAAAGTTGATATTATCATTAGACATATTTATGGCGCCAGATCTTGAGGAATCTTCATTCAAGTTTTTACAAAATGAATCCCTGGTTTTACTTTGACGAAATTTATTGCAATAACATAATCTTTTAAATTAATTTCTATAGTACATTTTCTTAGACCCATTTTTGTTCTTTCAGAAACAATGGATGTTATACATCTGAAGGCTAAACACTGTAACTGCAGGTACAAGTTTGGTTTCTGTCCAAATGGTCCTGATTGTCGTTATAGGCACGCAAAGCTGCCTGGACCTCCACCTCCAGTGGAAGAAATCCTTCAGAAAATACAGCATTTAGGTTCATACAATTATGGCTCCTCAAACAAATTCTTTACACAACGTGGAGTTGGATTATCCCAACAGAATGAAAAATCTCAGTTTCCTCAGGGTCAGCCCCTCGTCACTCAAGGAGTAGTGACAGGAAAACCCTCTGCAGCTGAATCTGCTAATGTCCCGCAACAGCAAGGGCAACAGTCTGCACAACAAACCAGCCAGACTCCGATACAAAGTCTTTCTAATGGCCAGCCCAATCAATTAAACAGAACTGCCACGTCTTTGCCTCAAGGAATATCTAGGTGTGTCTGAAGAGACCTGAAGTCTTTTTGCATGTTACTTTAACCAAATTTTTGTATCATATGGACACAATGTTGCAGAGATATTATTTAACTTTCATTGTTCAAATCATATTTGTGCTTTTATTTGGTTACTTTAAGCCCCAGTAATCATTAGTCAATAATGTTGTTCTTCATATCAATTTGTAGTCCATGGACCACAAGAATCTTTAGGTAGAAGGAGATTCTAACTCAGTACCTTTTGAGATTTTAAGATGAGTATATGTAAATATTATATCAGATAAATTGCTTTCATTGAGAAAAAATGAAAGAATACAGAAGGGCACAAATGGTATCATCTTAAGGTATTAGTGATTTGACATGTTCTGTATCAAGCTATTAAATTCTATGTCGAAGCTTCATTACCATATGTTCATCCTCCTTTCATTTAGTATCTCATGTCAATTTCCAAGTTCTAGAAACTATTTATCCCCTCACGTTTATGGCTCTGTTACAGATTGGCTAGAATCTGTTGGCTCAAAGCTCATACTCTGTTATGTTAGGGTCTCATTAAATTTGTGGACTGAGACTTCTAACAGACCTTTTTGATGTAGTTTGCTTCAATACTTGAAATTGATGTGGTCTCTCCAGCTTCTGTAATTATACTCGCTTTGTGATTTATGCCAAGTGGAGTTGTTTTCTGTAAAACTCAATCAGCAAGGGTGTACCCTTCTTTGGTACCGTAACCTTTTCTATTCATCTCCTGATAAAGACAAGTGGTTGCCCATTTTTAATATAATTTTGCAAACAGAATAAAAAATCTGACTTTCACACGAACCTTTTAAATACTCTAAATGTTGTAATTTATTTTTGAAAGATTAGGTACTTTATTGTTAAAAGTTGCAACCGTGAGAATTTGGAATTATCTGTACAACAAGGGGTATGGGCAACTCAAAGAAGCAATGAAGCTAAACTTAATGAAGCTTTTGATTCTGCTGATAATGTTATTTTGATTTTCTCAGTCAATCGGACTCGGCATTTTCAGGTGCTAATCATTCATTATTGTGTATGTGTATGAGTTATGACACTACTTGGTCATTGAGGACCAAAGTATGTCTGTTTGAGAGAATCATACTGATTTACTATTTGCTGCTTAGGGTTGTGCAAAGATGATGTCCAGGATTGGTGGATCTGTCAGTGGGGGCAATTGGAAATATGCACATGGAACTGCACATTATGGGCAAAACTTTTCACTCAAATGGCTGAAGGTTGATATTTCGTTTCTTAGTTCTATAGTTTTGTTCAGAAACTTATCACAATTATGTATCTCATCATGCTGTTGCATTTTAGGGTATAGGGTTTAGGATGATTTTGATGCCGTCAATTTGAGCCCTGCATGATGTGATGAATAATTTGACTTTGTTATTTGCAGTTATGTGAACTATCCTTCCAGAAAACACGCCATTTGAGGAATCCATATAATGAAAACTTACCAGTAAAGGTATAGTAACTCGAGCTTGATGAAGAAAGATTTCTATTTATATTTACATCTGCAGATGTCTTTGTCATGCTTCTTCTTTTACTTGTGTTGTGAACTCTTGAAAATATTTCCCACTTCTTTTATCTTTTATGTATATGATCCTTATATTATTTTGCACTTTCTGGTGATAATATATATTACCGGTTAGGTTGAAGTAAAATTATCTGAAAGCATACTTAAGAACTTGCATCTTGTGGATGAAAGTTTATCCTTTTCCTCCTTTTTGGGTGGGTGTGGGTGTGGGTGTGGGTGTGGGGGTTACCTGGGAGCTTTCTGTAGGATTTAGTTTCTAGAAATTACATTCTGCCCCATGTGGACTGTGCGATCTTTATTTTATTTATATTCCAGGAATCATCTGGCAGAGAGTGCTAATATGGTTGACCTCACACTTTAACATGCAGCATACCGACGCCCATCATCCTTGTTTGCAAGGCTTTCTTTTGTTTTTAAGTTACTGTGTTGTTGCTTGTTTCATTGTGACCCTCTATTAGTTTTACTGCGTTATTTCTATTACTATTACTTCTTTGGTCTGGTAAGTTTGTTGTTCTAAGGCTGTTTTGTAGCCTTTAAATAGTTTCTCCTATGTTGTTATGAAAGGACATTTTAGTAAAGAATACTTCAAGATTTCTCCTATAATAGTGTTACACTATCCAGATTGCTAATGTTGGTAAAGTCTTGGGATGAATTTTTAGTCGCTGACTGACTCTCATATTCTCTGGTATGGGCAATGACCTTCACTTTTGTAAATTTCACGCATCAATGAAATTTGTTTCACATAAAATAATAATAACTGACTCCCATATCTCCCTTTCTTTAGTACGGAACAAGGGCTAGTTGTTTTTGCACAATGCTGGATCCTTTCTTCAAGTAGTTGGATGATTGAATTTTGGGGAAAAAATCTTAATGATGATGAATTGGAAGAATGGAACGAGATTATTATGTTCATTTTGGATGGTTTAGTTTCCCTTTTCAAATGTATAGGAAAAGAGATTATGTAAAGGAGATTCTCTTTTACCATGGAATTGCGTAGAGCCAGGCTTTATGAAATTTTACCTCACGTAAGCTAATTTATTTTCATGGTCAGTTTTCCTTAGTATGAGTGGCACTATGGAAAAAAAAATTGCTCGAGTATGAGTGGCACTATGGAAAAAAAATTGCTTGTGCTGTATAGGAATTTTTTCAAAGATCTCAACCACTTGTCTTGAATCCCAGATGGCTTTTCCTAGTTTGGTGCATGGCCTGTTGATTGTTCTACGCAGGTTCAAAAGGAAAGCAATTGCTTAGATGCTAAACTTTTTTTTTAAGTGCAACCCGCACTCTATTCTAATTTCTTAGGTAGGGATGGCAAAAAGCCCTGCCAAGATTAGTTCTAAGGAGGTTGAGTAAAAGACCAGGGAAATAATTTTTATCAATTATTTTTTATGGGGACGAGGTAAATTTTCCACCCTGCTTAGACTTTGGAAATTTTTTATTTTTTTATCTTCTTAAGACCTTGGCCTTCATTATACGTAGTGAGAAATGAAATATATAATTGGGCATTATAAGTTTGTAGAAAAAATACTTTCATATAATGACTGAAAATAGGATCATATTTAGTCAAAAGTATGAAGAAGACCAGAAGTTCTTGTTTCCCCTTTCCAAGATGTGGCAAAAAGGCTGCAATGGGGGATGTGGATGTGGTGGGACTTTCTGGATAAGGTTATGCGGAAGAAAGACTTTGGGTATAAATGGAGGATATGGATGTGGGGTTGTGGTAGAAAGGTGACTACTCTATCCTCATCAAAGGAATTTCTAAGGGATCGATTAAGGCTTCTAGAGGCTTGAGACAAGGGGATCTCCTATCTCCCTTTTTGTTTTTAGTTGTCGTGGATGTTTTAAGTCGCCGCCTCATCTCAAAGGGAGTGGAGGGACATATTCTTGAGCCCTTTAAGGTTAGATTGGAAGAGGAAGCCTTGTCTGAAGATTGCTGATGATACAATGTTGTTCTGTTCTTGCAATGAGGATTCTTTTTTATCCTTAATCATATGGTGGGGTTTTTCGAAGCTATCTCCAGACTAAAAACCAATAGGAGCAAGTGCCAAGTAGGCGGAGATGATTGGTTGTGAGGTTGGCTCCTTTCCCTCTTCATACCATACCTTGGCCTTCCTCGGAGGGGGGGGGGGGGGATCTCTTTTTGGGACCCCATCTTCGAATAGATTTGTAAGAGGCTTGTCTCGTGGAAGAAATGCTTCTTCTTCAAAACTGGTATACTTTGATCAAATCAGTGTTGAACGGCATCCCCATTTACTTCTCTTTATTTCATGCTTCGAGTTCGGTTCGTAAGAATATGGAGAAGTACATGAGAGACTTTCTCTAGGAGGGGGTGGATGAGGGAAAGCAAAAGATCTCATCTTGTTAGCTGGGAGGTTGTTAGGCACCCTGTGAACGAGGGAAGGCTGGAGATTAGTAATCTAAGGCTTTGCAACAAAGCCCTCCTAGCTAAGTGGCTTCGTTTTGCCCTCGAACCCGAATCTTTATGGCATAGGATCATTGGGAGTATGGCACCTATCTTTTTTATTGGGCGGCTAAAGGGGTTGAAGGCACACACTGGAATCCTTGGAAAGATATTGCGCTTGAGCTCTCCTCTTTTTCCCCTCTGGTCCATTGTGTTGTGAGGGATCGTAGGGTTCGTATTTCTGGGAAGATCAGTGGGTGGGGGATAGATCCCTCTACTCCACATTTCCTTATCTTTATCATATGTCTTCCTTTAAAAAATGTATAATCTCTAATTTGTTGGTCTAGTCGGGAAGCTCTGTGTCCTTTTCTTTTGGGTTTCGTTCTCATTTATGCAATAGGGAAACAATGTAGGTGATCTCTCTTCTGTCTTTGTTGGAAGAATGCAGTTTTAGGGAAAGGAAAAGGGATTGCAACTAGATCCTTGACCCTTTGGAAGGGTTTTCTTTCAAATCTTTCTTTAGTTAGTTATTGGATCCCCACCCCTATTAGAGAGTCGGATTAAGATTCCCAAGAAAGTTAAGTTCTTTACTTGGCTAAGTGTTTTCAGGCCAGGTGAATACTTTGGATAGGCTTGTTAGGAAGAGGACTTCATTAATGGGTCCTTTTTGTTGTATTTTGTGTCGGAAGGCAGAGGAGGATGTGGATCACCTTCTGTGGGGCTGTTCGTGTGGGAGGTCTGTGTGAAGTTATTTCTTGCAGGAGTTTGATGTGCAAATGGCTGGGCAAAGTGATGTTTATACGTCGATCGAGGAGTTCCTCCATCCGCCTTTCAGAGAGAGGTCGCTTTTTGTGGTTTGTTGGAGTATGTGCTATCTTGTGGGATATTTGGGGAGAAAGGAACAATAGAGTGCTCAGAGGTAGGGATAGGGATCCTAGTGAGGTTTATCCCTTGGGAGATTTCATGTTTCGTTGTGGGCTTTGGTTTCAGAGTTTTTTTTTTTTTTTTTTTTAATTACTCTCTAGGACACATCTTACTTAGTTGGAACCCTTTCTCTAGAAGGGTTGTTTTGTGGGCTTAACTATTTTGTACGTCCTTGTATTCTTTCATTTTTTTTTCTCAATGAAAGTTTTTTCTTTTTTTAATATCCGTGAGTGTCTAGGTCAGCTTACGCGCACTTCGAGCCGACTAATCTCATGGGACAACCTGCCTGACCCTACAACATTTGGGTGTCAAGGAAACTCATAGGAAATTAATTCCTAAGTAGGTGGCAACCATGGATTGAACCCTTAACCTTTTAGCTATTTATTGAGACTATGTCTCCCTTCTCAATGAAAGTTGTTGATTTCATACTTAAAAAGAATAATAATAAATAAATAAAACTGCAATAAAAATGTGTCAAAAAGTTGATCAAGGCAATCACCTGAGTGGAGCTGCTTCATAAGCTAACTGCACCGTGGCTTGCTGTCACTATAGGCAATCAATTGGGCGACCCAGTTCAGGTTAATCATTCCATGACCGAGAAATTTGTGAATTCACCTTGATATTTAGGAGGATTGAGAAATACAGCAAAAAACCATGATCTTTTCTTAGATAGTGGTATTTGATAGTAAGTTTGATTGAGAGGAAACGAGATGATTTTCTGGAAAATTGATGATGCTGATTGTGTTTCACATGGGATGGCTTTGATACCTTCACTATGCTTCAACTTTGAAGGATTTGAAAGTCATTCCGTTTATCTTTTAAAATTGTTCAATTGGCACCCTTTTCTACTCATTTGGTTTGAAACTGCTCATTGTCTTGGTTTCTTTCCTGTCGACCATCCACATGTAAGTAGAGGATGATTGTTTGAAGATATGATATTCTTTCCCTCATATCTTGTTCTGCAATCAGTGTTAGCATTGAATATAAATTGAGCCATCATTTTTTTAGTATTCTTACAACTGCAGATCAGTAGAGATTGCCAAGAGCTAGAGCCCTCTATTGGTGAGCAGCTGGCGTCTTTGCTTTATCTTGAGCCAGATGGTGAACTCATGGTATGCTTGCTTTGTTCATCTTGGTCCAATCAGGAAACTTTGAAATACACTCCCATTACAATGATAAGGATTACATATGCAAGCAGGCGAGGGAGAAAATAAAATTTGAGGAGATGGATTTTGGCAGTTCCAGGATTCATTATTGTGTAATTGTGTGGGATAGCTTTAGCTGGATTTCTCAAGTGTGTTATCTTATTTGTTGATCAGGCCGTCTCACTAGCAGCAGAATCAAAACGAGAGGAGGAGAAAGCAAAGGGAGTTAATCCTGATATTGGAAGTGAGAACCCAGATATTGTCCCGTTTGAGGACAATGAAGAAGAGGAAGAGGAAGAAAGTGAAGAGGAGGAGGAGGAGAGCTTTGGCCAGTCCGTTGGTCTACCACCTCAGGGCAGAGGAAGGGGTAGGGGAATCGTGTGGCCCCCACATATGCCAATGGGACGTGGTGCCAGACCCTTCCCTGGAATGCAGGGTTTTCCACCTGGGATGATGGGTCCGGATGGGCTTTCTTATGGTCCTGTTACACCTGATGGATTTCCCATGCCTGACATTTTTGGTATGGCCCCTCGTGGTTTTGGTCCGTACGGTCCTAGGTTTTCCGGTGATTTTATGGGTCCTCCAACTGCTATGATGTTTCGGGGACGACCTTCTCAACCTGGGGCCATGTTTCCCCCTGGTGGATTTGGCATGATGATGGGTCAAGGACGTGGTCCCTTCATGGGTGGGATGGGGATTGCCGGTACTAACCCATCTCGACCTGGTCGTCCTGTGGGTGTGTCTCCATTGTATCCACCTCCTGCAGTACCCTCATCTCAGAACATGAATCGAGCTATTAAGAGGGATCAAAGGGGACCGGCCAGTGAGCGGAATGATAGATATATTGTGGGTCTGGACCAAAACAAAGGCCTAGAAATGCCAAGTAGTGGACGCGATGACGAAATGCAATATAAGCAGGGATCAAAAGCCTATTCTGATGAGCAATATGGAGTGGGAACCACCTTTAGGAATGAAGAAAGTGAAAGTGAAGACGAGGCACCTCGACGATCTAGGCATGGAGAGGGTAAGAAGAAGCGGCGAGGTTCAGAAGGAGATGCGACTGCAATCTCTAATCAGTGATTACTTGTAGTTAGTTATATCTGACCAAATAGCCTCTGTTTTGCCACTGATCAGGGATGTCTTCCTACTTAGGCAAGACATAGTTGAACTTAGTGTTTTAAGTTCTAAAATTGGAGTACTCTTTTTTTTTTTCCTCTTTTCATTTTATACCTTCCTTTGTAGGCGACTTCTTGCTACGAATGTTATACATTTCTAAGTAGAGTCATAATTTACACATTATTTTACAAATTTGTAAATGAACTTTCATATGAAGGGAAGAATCTCATAATGTCGATATTTGATGATGATGTGAAGCTCTTATGTCTTCCTCCCTTGCCCCTTCATTGTTGATCCCTACTCTCACCATCTCCCTGTAAAAGAAAGGAAGGAAAAGGGGGATTGCACTTGATGACAGAAATGAAAGATTGCTAATTTGTACAAAGCATGACTATTACAAACTTCCTAATGCATCATTGAAATGTGTAATGTTTCTTATGCCAAATCCTTTCAAATTTGTGAAAACCAAATTATTCAGATTTACTTTTCCTATACCTATCTCTTATAAGGATGAAAACCAAATTATTCTTTTTCATTGCGGTGTCAATTGTGTTTACTTTTGTTGCCAAAGTGAGCATAGTTCGACTGACATTCGAGCATGTTGGTAGTCATGAGTTTTTTCTTTTACTAATTTGGTTTAATAACTGGAAAAAGGAAAAGAAGAATTTCTATATGACAAAGTCATCTTTAATAACTGAGTTCCTTAATATAATGGTAATATCAGAGCGTATGTAAAAGCTTTCTAAAAGCCTATTTGCCTCTTGAACATCCTGCATTTCGTTTATCATCATAAGATAAAATTAATAATGATCTTAAATCTTATTTCACATTTATATGTTTTATTCTATATACTATGCAATGTAAAGAAATTTTCTCCCTTTGGTGTGCATTTCTTTAGTAGGTGTATTCGACACAAAAAACTTCGGAACCATAATTTATGCTTTTATAGTAAATTTATATCAATATTTTAATACTCTTCCTCACTTAGAAAGGAAATGACATTATAGGAGTTTGAACATATAACCTCTTTTCATACCATATTAAATTACAGTCTCCAAGGGAAGGCCCTATTGACAAGGGTTTAGGGTCTCTTGGTCATATCAATTTTAGAGGCTTCAAGTTTGAATTTGAGTGAGCTTAATACTAAAAACTCTCGAAAAAAAGAAAAAAACTATATTAAATTACCATAGAACTCAAAAGTTTAAACTGATAGATTACTATAAATTTAATTTTTTTTTTTCATTGATACTATAACACTCCCTTCATCTTACTTTTTTAATACAACAAATGTAAGATATGAGAATTTAAATCTCCAACCTTAAGGAAAGAAGTACACGTCAATTACCACTAAACTATTTTTCATGTTGGCATACTCTAATTCACTTGCGGACTTGAAAATTTATAGAAAGCAAAACAGGTGAAGGTAAATATTAAAGAAAGTTTGAACAAAAAAATTCATATTCAAATATCATGTTTTATCACCGATCTAATTTAGAAGTACTAGAACCAACCTTGTATTTAAACCTAAATTAATCATATGAAGCTTAAACTGATTCTGTGGTTCTATCAGGCTGCTGGGTAAGAAGATTTTTTCAAAATATATCTATCTACAAATAGAACAAAATGTACATCTGAATTAGCAACAACAACATTCTTCCCTATTCTGCCATTTTTGTCAGTGATCATTAATCTGTAAAGTGGTTTAAATAAATTCACTGAATTTTTCTTTTTAAAAAAGTATTATAATTAAAATGATGGATGAGGGAACCGAACTCTAACCTGGAGATTCATAATACAAATAATATGTCACTCGAACTATCTTGATAATTCACCAAAACTTTAGTGGACAGTAAAAAAGAAGCTGCCACTTGGCAATTGCCATTGCCACCTATTACTTTTTTTTAAAGATAAAGCTACCAAACTTTTTTGGTTTACTATTATTTTGAAATTCTAGGACACAAGAGAAAAATTATATTACTCAAAAAGAAAAAGAAAAAGAAAAAAATGTCTTCTTCCATTTCTGCTTGTGAAATTTCAAGCTCCAAACTTCCATGGAAGTACCGTTTATTACTCCGACTAGGTACTATAATCACCGACGCTTGTTGCCGATCCAATTTCACCGTCAACCGTTGGCTCACCGGAATCCTCGACTGGAAAATCCCTCCTTCTACCAAACCAATCGACGGCGTCTCCTCTTTCGATCTCACCATCGACACTTCCCGCAACCTCTGGGTTCGAATCTTCAATCCCATTATCGACGGTGAACATCCAAATCTTCAATCTGTGCCGGTGATTTTCTATTTCCACGGCGGTGGCTTTGTCTTCTCTTACGCCGATTCAGCCCTCTTCCACATGGCTGCTCACCGATTGGCCAAACAGTTACACGCCGTTGTAATCTCCGTCAACTACCGCCTCGCTCCGGAGTTCCGGTGTCCATGCCAATACGACGATGGATTCGACGCCGTGAAATTCATCGACGAAACGGATGAGGGAATCCTTCCGGAAAAGGCGGATCTGAGCCGTTGCTTCATTTTGGGGGAAAGCGCCGGAGGAAATCTAGGGCACCACGTGGCAGTGAGAGCGAGCGAGTACACGTTCAAGAAACTGAAGTTGATTGGTTTTATAGCGTCGCAGCCATTTTTCGGCGGGGAGGAGAGAACAGAGTCGGAGATGCGGCTGCGGAATCAGCCGCCGTTGAGTCTGAGACTTTGTGATTGGTTCTGGAAGGCGTTTTTGCCGGAGGGGGAAAATCGAGACCACGCGGCGGCGAATGTGTTTGGGCCGAATGGAAGAGATGTTTCGGAGGTGGTGAAGTTTCCGGCGACGGTGGTTTTCGTCGGAGAGTTGGATCTGTTGCAGGATGGGCAGAGGAAGTACTATGAAGGGTTGAAGAGAATGGGGAAGAATGTGAAAATGGTGGAATTTCCAAACGCCATTCATGGATTCTTTGCGTTTTGGGATCTGCCACAATATTCTTCCATGATTAAAGAGATGAAGGATTTCATTGCCACCGAATTCCATAACTCTCCTCCATTAATTGTTCATGGTTCTTCCTAACAAAGTCATAGGTTCATGGTTGAATTATAAACTACTTTCGAGGACATAGTTAGTTGTGTTTGGGTTGACTTTTTAAGTATCTAATAAGTCTTTTAGAGTGTTTGGATTGACTTTTTAAGTATCTAAATAAGTCTTTATATATGTATAGAAAAAATATTTATAAACCATTAGAAAGTCAATCTAAATGGATCTTTAGTTACTCCAAACTAGAGTTTTTTTTTTTTTTTAAAGATAATATGTAGGGTTGATCTCGAATTTATGTTCATGAAGGTTTTCTTTTTTATTAGAATACCATTTTAGTTCTCTATTAATAAATCTTAATCTTGTGAAGAAAAACTATTTATATAAAATAGTAAAATTTTAATTTTTTTTTTTATAGAGGATGATATAAATCTATCGATATTGTTTTTTTATTCCTATAAATAGGTTCACATCTTTATTTTGAAGATTTTTCAAATTTAAACTTATTTTTTTCTATAAATTATCATTATGATTTCTATATTTTAAAAATTAAATAATTTTAGTTCTTATATTGTTCAATTTTAGTTATTGTATTTTTTAGAACAGTTAAATTTAGGGTCCTTTTTAAATATAAAAGATATTTATAAATATTTATACTTTATAGCAAAAAATTTAAAAAGTACAAAACATTTTTGGAAATTTTCTATTTATAAGAATTTTCCTAAATTTAGTCCATATTACTTGTTTATTGTTGATTTATAAATATCTATCGTGACATTTTGTCTATGAAGCACAGATATTTCATGTGAAGCAAAGAATCCGACACGTATCAAATACCGATACTTTCAGATACTTCACAGATACGTATCTGACACGCGATTTGACGTATCTATTTTTAATCTAAAACTATGCACCTATTTAAAAAACTCACTACTCGAGTCCAAAACTAAAGGAAAACAAAAAAAAATAACGGATCAAATCCAATCATCTAATCTCCATCTTCACATTTGAGTCCCCACAAAATCCACTAAAATATAAACCATTTGAATATCTTCAACAATTCAATGAAGAAGTTCTTCGTTTATCTTCATACTTCTCTCTTAATCTTCTTCTTATTCTTTTTCTTTGCAATATGAGTCACTTTTCTATTGCATTTTATTAACTATTGTACTTCAACATCTTAAATGTTGCTTTTTTTTTTATTATATTTGAGTGTTTGTAGTCTATTTTGTGCTATTGTTATTAAATTGTATGCTTAATTTATCTATATTCTAGATTTTTTAAAAAGAAAAAGAAAATATACCTTCAAGTATCCTCGTTTTTTAAAAATATATATATTAAAAAAAATGACACATACTTAAACGTATCCGTATCTTAGTTTTTTAGAAATTGATGAATTGCCGTATTTGATCATATCCGTATCGTGTAGTCATATCTGTGTCTGTACTTCATAACATTTTATTATATTTATAAATAAGTTAACTTATGATAACAACTTAAAAAGGAATTGTCATTAATTAACATTATCACTATAAATTTTGAAAATATATTCACATACTATATTCATTTTTTATCAAACCAATTTGATAAAAATTAAATAACAATGACTAAATTTAGAATTTATTAAACGAGAGGGACAATACTTAATTTATTTTATCAAATCGATTCGATACGGTAATAATTTACAGAAAAACACCATGTACGAAAATGCAAACATAAGCATTTCTTTTTTTTGTTGGAAACATCAACAATAATACCTAAAGTACATCAATCAAAATAATATTAACATTTTTGTCTCATAAATTATCCATCATGTACATCCGCCATTTTAGGGCTTCAATGACAATTTTTTCTTTTTCTTTTTCTTTTTTTTGGGGGGGGCGGGGGGGGTCGTAGTGAATCAATGACGCAATAGTCAAAACTGACGGAATTGAAGTTATAGACCTACTAAAAACATAATTTAATAGTGACAAGATAAATGACTAAATATCGATAGCTCATCTGGAAGAATAACAAAATCAATTAATTTTGTAAATCTACGACGTCATGTCAGACCGAGAACACCAGTGACCTTGATATTTAACATTAATCTATAAAATTATTACTTTGTAAACAATTGCAATTCAATAAATAAATTTCGATTATAATTATAATGACTATAAAAATCTATAATGTATTCATTCCAAGGCCTTTATCATCATCATTACACCATTATATCAAGAATGGATCCAATTATTTAACCTGGAAAATTTCAAATCAACATAAAAAGTGTTTGCGATGTACAAAGTTAAGAATGTGAACACTGTGAGCCTTGCTACGATTTACTAGGAAACAGTTGAATAATGAATTGCCAAAAAGGTAAAGTTAATTGGGACATTTGATTATAAACATAATCTATCTTTGAAATTCATAGCTATGGGTAGTTTTACGGTCACAATGGCTTGCAAACTCACCCTTCTCAGTAAGAAAAATGAACGGGAATGCTCTAATTTGACTATTGTTACAATGGCCAAAATGTGGTAAAAACTCAGTTAGGCAGGCTAGTGAAAAAAAATACATAGAGAAATAAGGGGGAACTCTTTCAATTTTACTATAGAACTCGAGGTCGTCAAAATTGGATAAGGTATAGAACTCTTCAGCTCAGTCTCATGAGAGCTTAAGGGGGTGAACTGCAACTCCATTCTGAGCAGCTGGGATTCGCCCCCACCTTCCTAAACGAGGTTCCTGTCATGAAGTTAACTAATGGTATCAAGCACTGAGCAAGACGTTATGCTCTCGGCATAGCAAGTGTACAAAAGTTATGAAGGGAGAAGATGACGGACAACTATCTTGCCAAATAAACACAAACCAAAGAAGTAGAAGAGAGAAATATATTCAATCAGAGCAGCCAAACAAGGAAGTCGGCAATCTAGATATGACTCCAAATCATCATAGTAACAATACGAGCTTTTTTTTTTTCATATAAGAAACAATTTAATTGATGCATGAAAACTACAAAAAGAATCAAGAATAATCGGACTTTTCCAATTGGTTAGAAGATTTTGCTATCGCTAGGCACAAATATACCAGAGCACACTTTAAGAACTTAACAAAAAGCATTTACAAATAACCGAATAAGAGAGATTAACAAAAACTCAGTTTTTCTTTGAAATTATCGCAAACGTGCTTCTTTCATCACCAAAGGAAGTAGGCTTGCCTAAATCAATTGTCTTCTACTTAACCAATTCTATCATGTAAGACTTGCCTACTTATTATCAATTTTCAAGATTCCTACAAGGATCGTAGAAAATCTTGGAAAGAGATCTATGGAATTTTCCATAGGACAGACGTGCTAGGGATGGAAAGAGGTCTCATTAGGTGGAGGAGAAAGCGTTTATTAACATTCGAAAAGAGGAGATAGGTCCAATAGCAACTTTGGAAGCTGTTGAAATTCTTGTATGGATTAAGACAATCTCCACGTGCATGGATGAATAGATTCACTACAGCATTATATAAAAGAATGCCAAAATTGATCATACCTTGATCATAAAACCCTAAAATAGAAAGGCAGCAATTTTGATTGTATGTGGCTGATAATGATCATCATAGCAAAGAAAGATCTTAGAAGAGATTCTCCACCTGACTCGAGTTTGAAATCAAAGAATGGTAGGTTTAACATATTTTTTAGGCATGGAAGTACCATGATCCAAAAATGGTCTTGCAATTTCTCATAGGAAATATATCCTTCTGGAAAGACACTTGGTGTGGGGAAGAAGTAAGAACATCCTGAAATACTGCCCCCTCTTATTCATGAATCATGACAGTGGCCAACCGAATCAGAGATGGAACATGCATATCCTTCTGGAGAGAAACTTGGTTTGGGGAAGAAGTAAGAACCACTTTAAGAAGTTTTCCTCTTTTGAGGTTTCTCTCTCTCGCTCTCAAAAGATGGGGTAGTAAAGGACGTGTGGCTTGTGGATTTAAATTCATGGAACCTTAGGCTTAGAAGAAATATCAGAGATGAGAAGATTGAAGAGTGTGCACTATATTGAACAGCCTCGGAGCTACCATTTTATCTCAAAGACAGGACAAAGGCATATTGAAATTGGAACATCTTTTTTCCACCAGCACAAAAAAGAGCCGCCTCCACAGTTTTTTGAATGGATTGGGAAAGAACGCTACCCTAAAGAAAATCAAGTTCACTTGGAACTATCACACTAGACCATCAATACAGATGGCAAGCTCAAAGAAAGCTACCCCACTGGAACTTATCTCCTTAATGGTGCATCATCTGCAAACAGGACCTAGAACCACAGAATCATCTCTCATTATTTGTGATTGTGCAAGGAAATTTTGGTTCCACCTACTAATATCCTATAAGTTGGCAAAATGCCCTACCCAGAGCCCCAAAGATGTTTCTTTCACACACTTTGGGTGGTCACCCCTTCAAAAAAGGAAAAAAGCTCCTTTGGCAGAACTCGTTAGAGCGAACATTTGGCAAGAAAGAAATCAAGTATAAGGAATTTACCTACAACAGATTTCTTGATACTCATGTTAATATGGTTGTGACTTGGTATAAATCTCCCCTTTAAGAAGAAGAAGAAGAGGAGGAGGAGGGGAGAGAGAGAGTCATTATAGTTGGGAGACTAGTTAGATTCGTGAAAAATTGTTCCTTAAAAAAAGAGAAGCATCTAGATTGTTTTATATATATATGTTAAACATATAGAAACCAGTAATCGTATTCTTCTACCACAAAAAATAATCAGACATGCTTAAAAGTTCAACTTGTGCCATGATTACCTGCCCAACTCCAGCCACCACAAACCTTCCAGATTTGGCAAAAGTCAAGGAGTTCAAAAATCCAACCTGAAATTGAAAAAATTAGCCATACGTAAGCAATACACTAGACTACAACTTCTTAAGCACAATTCATGTCTAAGAAACTCCAAAAGAAATAATAGCAACAATAATATTTTTTTCTTGAAAAGAAGAACCCAGACAATATCTCTGTCAAACAGTACGATAGGTGAGGAGCACATAGCTTCAGTACAATGGACGCCCAAAAATACTTTAAGATAAGAAAAGCAAGAAATGGAACTCATTCCAATATAAACATACATATATATATACACACACACACACATTATACAAGTAAAGTTTTCCTTAGAAAAGAGAGAAGGAAATTAGTACTGTAAAAAATTTCAAAAATATAAGGGGAAAAAATGAAGCAAGAGGTACAATCCACCAAAAGCAACTTGAGAGAGAGAGAGCAAGTATGGAAGACGCCCTACCAAGTGAGCTTAGCTCAGCGGTAATTGGCATGACATTCTTTTCTAATTTCTAAAGGTCAAAGGTTCAATCACTTGTCCCTACAGTTGATTGTACTAAAAAAAAAGTATAGAAGAAGCCCTTACGGCCTTAAATTTTCAGTTTGAGTACTTCCAAAAGCAAAAGATATGGAAAGTAGAAACAAGGTTATATCAAGAGGAAGTCAAACTCAGCAGGTGCCCAAAAGCTCTTGTTGAGGTGGAGACATGTGAGGGCACAAATTCAAGCAATGATATTGATATACAAAAGAATGTGTTTGTACAATATAAGCCACATTCAAGTTACTTTCATTAGAAGAGGTAAAATTAAACAACTAGTAACGTAAAATAAATGGGGATCTTGCATACCAGAGGGAGGTCATATAATGGTCGAACATCTTTCTTATCACTTGTGAGAGCCCATAAACGAACAGAACCGTTTCCAGCACCCGATGCAGCAAGGTCACTGTTTCTACATACTGAGACTGAGCTTACCCAAGAGTATGCTGACAAACTGTGAGAGGTATTATGATTGACATCCCCATTTCCTGCAAAAAAAACAAAACAAAATTCACGATATAATAATAATTTGAATAATAATTGGCACATAGTTGCTTTTTTTATTTAAATCAACCTTTTTCATTTTTATATTAACTTTAATGGAAAAGTGAACCATTAGAGGAAGATGAAAACAGACAACCAACAACGGGCCATTCCTGCAAGTAAGCTCGTAAGGAAACACAGAAAGACCAACTGACCAAGTGACAATTATGGACTGATTTGTGCATTAGTGGCAACCTTAAAGCTAGAAATAACCACCAATGAGCCTCTCGGGTACAGCGATAATTTGCAGAATGATTGAAGAGAAAAATATATAAAATTCTTGAAGAAACTCGTACCCATACAACCATTGGGGATGGTTCCATTTTCCTTTAGTTCCAAGTTCGTGGAAGATGATGAAGAAGAATGAGCATTTCGTACAATAAAAATAGGCTTCTTTTTTAATACAGTCCAGAGCTCAATACTGCCGTCATCTGATCCAGATAAGAATTCATCATTGCTTATAAAACAGCAACATTCTAAGGATGATGCAGGAGCACGAAATACTAAACGGGACTCCTCTGGAACCTGTTTCAAGCATCAAAAAGACTAATTAGTCAAAATAATAAACGGAAAATAAGACTATTGCAGGTATATGAAAACACAAGCATGCTGCACAAATTAAAATTAGTGAACTGTGGCCAGTCCAATGAGAGAACCTGCTAAAAACTGCAAGCAGTAAAAAACAGGGTCTACCTTCCATAATTGCATACTCCGATCACGTCCAACGGTAAGTAACCTTTCTTTCCGTAGACAATCGATAGTCAATACGTCACTTTGATGACCAAACAATGTATTTATATAAGCCCTGTCATCCACATTCCATATCTTCACAGTTCGATCATATGAACCAGAAAAAAGTTCTGAAGTCCCTTGCCTGAAAGTCAAACACGAAACAGGTCCTCTATGACCAGGAAATGCCTGTAAGAAGAGACAGTAAAATCACTGAGAAAAGATTTTGACAGCTATAATACTTTATTTTCTGTCAAGTTTTCTGCTCCTTTTTTATGGTAAGTTTCAGAGAGGTGGAAGAGGGAAGCTTCCAATCAAAGTGATAGAAATGGTATACAGAATTTGGGATAACATTGTATACTTTCTCACTATTCTTCTTAATTTAAACATATCCTATATTTGGACCATTTGGAGGATCTTTGGTTTATGTAAGCTTTTTATACCGTCTCTTTCCTTTATATTAGTGGAAATGGTTGCTATATTTAAAGTTACAAAAAAAAATATAGTAAAATCCCCATTGTATAGGACAACAAAAGAGGGATAATTTCAAAAGGCTTCATATATTTATTCCACACAAACCCAACCCAAAGTATTAGGTTTAGATTTAATCTCAGGAGTTCTCAATCATGCCATGTCATGTAACAATAAGCAATAAGCTACAGAAATAAATAGCAATTACCTGAATATGCTCTCTTGAACGAGTATCCCATATATGCACATGGCGGTCTAAGCCTCCACTTGCCAAATATCGACCATCAGAACTGACAGCTAATGACAAAGTGACTTTACTATGCTTTGTAGCCCGGCCTTGGGGATCCTTAGCACCATGCGATCTCAATATTTCATCACTAGGCCAGTGATATTTTTCCCCTTTACCACTGTCTACATCCCAATGTAAGATGGTACCATCCTTGGACGATGAAAACCCCTTCAAATCATCCTCGGATAGAGCCACAGCTGTAACAGATTGTCTGTGCTTAATCAAGAATTGAAATCCATCTTTAGCTACTGGCTTCTGGACCCTGAAAGTTGTATAATCATTAACAATCTAACACCATGCACCCGTCATTAATTTTCTAAAGTTTGTTTTCACATTTTTCCTTTGCCTCTCCTTTTTCTTTTTTCTCACATACAAGGGGTTTAAGACACAAGCAGATCATAAGAACATGCTCCCCAAGCTTCTTTATAAAATTACAATGAGTGAAGTGAACCTTAGCCACATATAATGAGGATAACAAGTAAACCTCTACCTTTCATCTTGAAGAAATAGCACAAGAATGTGTCTGACATCCCACTGTTATTTGGACATATGTCCCAGTTCTTAAAGAAAGTTACTTGAAAAATTATATGAACAACAAAGACGAGTTGTTGTAATCAAGGGAACAACATGGAGTTCAAATAAGAAAAAAATTATTCAAGAGAATAGTAATGTTATATAAGTGGGTTGTTTTTAGCTTAGCATCCATGTATCGGTGGAATAAATAATTAAACTACATGAGAGAAAACAAATTGTGTCAAAGTGTGTGTGTGAGGGAGAGAGGTGAGTGCTATGAATTTGGAAAAACAGGGACGATAAACAATAAGTAAATCAGCAAAAATACAAATAAAAAATTCCAATGAAAACTAAACCAATAGAAAACAATACTTCGATGCAATTTCTCTCCGAAGCCTTCCGCTATCTTCAAGTTGCTCTTGCTGAAGAATTTGTGCAACAAGTGAATCTTTTTCGCCTTCATCACCAGTCTCATCCTCATCCTTCTCTTCATCCTCCCTCTCCTTTTCTTTTTTCGCAATTTCCCGAATTTTCTCCAAGTACTCGATTGCTACTCTCTTTCTTTTCTCATCAACAGTTTCTTCCTCAAACTCCTCGTCCTCGACGCCCACTAACCCATTATCCTCGTCTGACTCACCACTCTCAATCTCGTCATCAACAATCTTCCTTCGTTTCCTTGATTCAGAACTGAAGAAAGGATCCTTACTGAGTGGAAAATTCTTCCCCTTCTTTGCCCCTTTAGGAGGGGCCAAGCTTTTCTTCTTCGTCATTTTTACTGCAAAACAAAGAAGACACAAAGAGACATTAATCCTTAAACAAATTCCTTCTACTAATTATGATTTTATTATTGGCACTGACAGAGCAAACAACCATAACACAAAAGTAAGAGTTAGCGGCAACTTGAGAGAAAAGCCTCGTCTGTTGGCTAAAGTGAAGTGTGATTTGAGAAAGGGTGGCGGTGGGCAAATTCTGCATAAGGATAATCAAAGTTGGGGGTGGAGAGCCGCCAGGAGAACTTAGAGAGAGAGTATTAAGAGATGTTGAAGGAAGAAGATTCGAAACCGAAGAGTTCTATGCTTTTACTTACTATTTTACTCCCTTTCTTTTCTTTTTTCTACTATGAAAAACGGGAAGACGTTTTTTTAATTATTATTTGCAATGGCAGAGAAAGATGGATACTTGGGTTTATGGAAAAAGTTTATGAAGAAAAAATTTAGCACGACAAACTTAGCAGTAACTGTAAAACAAACCCAAAACTTACCGGAAAGGACTTGGGTCCTCGCCGGAGTTCGGAGCTTAGAATTTTTATGTTGGAAGATAAGTGCAAAATAATTGGAAGATAGAAGACACTATCTAAAATGACATGAAAAACTTCCTTAACATTTGTATAACTTCTCTAAATCACCTAAAACACATATATAAATGTGGAACACTTCTCATTTTTACGAAATAAACCCAACCAACAATAGTTTTTGCAAGAAGCCGAGCAACATAAACTCAACTAACAGTTTTTGCAACCAATAAAAAATCTGAAAAACAAGCTAATAACCTTAAATATTAGCTAACAATAAAAAAAATCAGAACTTATAATCGAATGTCTCAAAACAACAACAACAACAACAACAACAAAACAAAACAAAAAAAAAAATCAGCAAACAGGTCATACTTTGTTCTAAAGGAAGCAGAAATTTTCTCACCAAGTTTACCCAAACGAAATCACTAACAAATGGTTGAAGTTTGAGAAAGAAGTCGTCGTGATTTCCGTATGCTTCGCCGTTGTCGTAGTCGATAGAGTAGAAGTCGCCGTCGAGTAGTCCCAGTCCAGTCGCCGGCGCTGGTAATCGAAGTTGCTGTTGTCTATGCGAGTGACACGAGAAGTTCACTCAGAGATTGATCGTCGCCTGGTAGCCGGAGCTAGAGCAACAGAAGCGTGTGTGTGGAGAGTGGAGAAGGCAACGTGCGTGTTTGGGAGGGAGAACGTAGGGTTTTTCTCTGAAGGGTAAAATAGTCATTTTCTATCAAATTAAAAACCAACCTTAAAAGAATTAGAAAATTAAAAACCAGCCTTAAACATTTCATATAAGAAAAAAACCAACCTCTTTAACATATGGATGTCAACAAAATATTAAAGTCTTAATTTTATGAAATTTTTAATAAAAATATCTGTAAAAAATTGATTTTGATGGATATTTCTAAAAGTTATAAAAATAAAAAAAATTAATTAATAACTAAATAGTTTATGATTTTCAAATAAGTTAAGATGTCTATTATTTATATTATATTTACATTAGTGATATTTTTGGGTGTTCGGCTCACCAACATGAGTTGAGTTGAGTTCGTATAATATATCAACTCATTATTGTGGAGTTGAATTGGTATATTTTACCAACTCACCCCAACTCTCCATTCTTCTCATGTTCTGACTCCACCCATTGCCCACTGTCACACTCTGACAACTAACTCTGGGCTTTGAGTACCACCTCCAAGGACAACTTCGGCAACTAACCCTAGACTCTGATAACCACCTTCGATGGCAACTATGGCGACCAAATCCGGCTCCGACAACCACCTCCGATGAAAATTTTTGGCGATGAAATCCGGACTCCGATAACCACCTCCAATGACAGCTCCGGTGACCAACTCCAAGTTTCGAAAAACTTTGCGCGACCAACTCCGACAAACCAATTATGGCCTCAACCACCTCCAGTGGCCCAACTCCGATGACCACCTTCGTACTACCAACTTCGACTACCAATTGGCTCGAACAACAAACTCTGATGACCAACTCCGATAACTACCTTCATAGGCTCCGACAACCACCTACAACTACAAACTCCGATGAAAATCACCTTCGATGATCACCTTTGAGCGAGCAACTTCGACAACCACCTTCGACAACAAAACTCCGACAACTAACTTTAATACCACCTTCATGCGACTAACTTTGGGCTCCGACAGCCACCTCCGACTACAATCTCCAGCTAAAATCATATTCAATGATCAACTTCGATGACTACTTTCGTCCGACCAACTCCGGGATTCGAAAACCACCCTTAATGACAAACTTCGACAACCAACTCCAATACACCTTCATGTGACCAACTTCAAGCTCCGAAAATCACCTCCAGCTACAAACTCCAACAAAAATCATCTTCGATAATCAACTTCGACAACCACTTTTGACTATTATAAGACCGATGACTTTTAAAGTATGTAGTAGGGTTGTTGATTATATATAAAAAAAATATATTATTTTGTCTACATTAAGTGTAATATCTATACGTGATGAATTTACATATCAAATGAGTATTAAGAATATTTAGACAAAAAATATGTATGTAGTTGAAACGTATGCAACATATAACAAAAAAAATCATAAAATGAAAAAAAATCCCGAAACATTGTCTAGTAAGAATTAATGAAAAATAGAGATTTGTTCTATGACGATCCTCCAAATTTAAAGGAAATGAAAGTGAAACTGTCAAAAAAATGTGGTGACATTTCATTGGCTGTTACGATGATAGAGGAGATTTAATTAAAAAGATACATGACATAGTAAAAATATAGAGCAACGATAGGAAGAAGAAGATGATGATGATGATAATGAAATTCGTAGAGAAAATTAGCTTGAAAATTTTGGTTTTACTTTAGTTTCTCATTTTATTCAACCATACTTCTATAAGAAGTGTAATGGGTTAATTGATGTTCATTGCCCAAAAAAGAAAGAAATAAAGAAAAGTTCTAAAAAATTAAAAGAAAAAAATTAAGGTCCATATTTTGTTCAAACAAAGATGGGTAGAATTATTGAATAAAAAAGTTTCAAAACAAAAATAGTAATCATAAAAGCATATTATTTAGAGTTCAAAAAACTGCATTAGATGCCCAGATATATGAACTCAACTCTGCACCCAAAACACAGACATATGAACTTATACTAAACAACTCTACACTAGGGTTGGCAAAAATCCCCGGGGGTCAGGTCCCCGCCCTGGAAATCCCCGGTTTGACCGGGGATGGGGGTCAAATCGAGGATAAAAAATAGGTCCCCAACTGGGGACGGGGCAGGGAAGGAGACGGTATCCTCGCCCCGTCCTCGACCCCGCCCTGAATATTTTTTTAATAATTTTAATAATAATCTATAATAATAATAATGATAACAACAACAGTAGCTTTTAAATCTTTTTTTTTTAACTTTTTTTTAAAATTTATTTCATAATATAATTATCTTAAACTTTTTATTAAATCTAAAATGTTTTTAATTATTAAGTTAAATAATAAAATAATAATAATACTACTTTGTTATATTAAATATTTAAAATTTGAATATAAATACCAAAATTTATTTTTTTAAATAATTAAAAATATAAAATATAAACGGAATTTTTTTTTACGTGGGGACCTAATCCTCGAACGGGGATTCCAGGCCCCGACCCCGACCCCGACTCCTCAAAACGGGGAATGGAGTGGGAACCGGGATTATAAATCCCCATGGGGACAGGGATGGAGAGTGCATTCTCAACCCTGCCCCGCCCTGTTGCCAACCCTACTCTGCACTCTAAACACAGACATATAAACTCCACAAATATATGAACTACACAACATATGAACTTTAGACATCTTATCTCAACTCAGCACCCAAACAACCCATTTGTGGTTTAATTACTATGTTTTCGGGGATTGTTTACGATATAATGGAAATATCGATTCACCTTTCATGTCGATATCGAATCTATAGAAACGTAAAGTATCGATGGACATATCAACATGTCGATAAAAATTTACTACTATATCTAAAACTCTCTTTGAAAAAATAAAATTAGTGAACTAAAACCCTAGTATTTCTTTGCCGGAAATTTGCCAAGGATAACAATGTGTAATGGTTATATTATTAATTTATTTTCTTCCGTCTAGAGTGCGTTTTTTCTTCAAGAAAATATGTCTAGTCTTTTATCAAACTATGAGAGTATTTGAAATTGAATTATGCAAATTAATTTTTTTTTCTTAATTGTAAAAACTAATTTTAAATTAGAGTTGTATTCAAATATAAAAAAAATGAACTAAAATATTTACAAAATATAGCAAAATTTCATAACTATCAATGAGAGATACTGATAGTCAGTGTACATTGATTGACATTGATAGGAGTCTATCAATATTTATTAGCGTCTATCATTGATAGTTTTGAAATTTTGTTATATCTTATAAATATTTTCAACGGTTTTACTATTTGAAATAATTTCCCTTTAAATTAACCATTTTTTAAGAAAAATAATTGGATTCAGCTGCATCTTAGTGTAGTTCATCTAAATGTTTAATTAGAAATTACCACGTGAAAAGTTTTCTTTTTAAAAAATTTTTATTTTATTTTATTATTGAAAGAGATGCATGGATCCAAATATTACTCTTTTCTTTATCACCACTCTAAATAAAGAGAATGCATAAATAAATAGAAGAGGAAATTTGAGCCAAAATCCATTTACCATACTGAAAAGTATGGTAAACAATAAAACTGAATAATAATTGTTGTTATTGTTGTTGCATATTGATTATTTATTTCTTTATTTATAACGAATAAATAAAACTCAGTATCTTCCTTTTTATTGGATTTTCAGCATAGGTATTTCATTTTATAATAATGGTTGTTTTTATTGTTGCATGTTCATTATATATTTAACATTTTAAGATTTTTCATTTTTTATTCTCTTCCTCTGTTGTTAAATTAATATTTCTTTTCTGTCGCAAAAATAGATATAAAATCTTTACACTATAAGAAATTTGACTTTTTATGTCGATTGGAAAAATAAAAAACAGATGTATAATGTCGATTTTTTTTAAAAAAAAGTGAAATCTTTAATGTCGGTTTTAAACCGACATTATAGATACTTTTTTTTTTTTTTTTGTAAAATATCCTCTCTCTTTCACAATTTTCTTTTCTCTTCTTTCTCACCTCTCTTCTCCAAACCCTCTTGTTGGCCTTTGACCTCACCTTCCAAGCCCTTGTCGTTGTCCTTTCGCGTGTAGGAAGATCGAGTCGCCAGCGTTGTTCTCTTGTTCATGTGTAGGTCGATCCGATGTCACTTTGTTCGTTGTGGGTTTCTCGTTCATTGTTGTTTGTTGCAATTTTCTTGTTCGTTGTGGTTCATCACTCTATTCGTGTTCGCCATTATGCTGGAGAGGTTAGCAACACTATTATCTTAGACTTAAATGGTTTTGGTTTTGTTTCCTTATAGTCCACTTCCTAACGTCCATAGCCTAGCATCGTTGGTGAGCCTTCTCTCTCCCCCATCGAGCTCTCTCTAACCTACACATCAGTAGATTCGCACTATTGATCTCCCGATCTCTCTTCTTCTCTCTCTCACTCTCATCAATCTGTAGCCCACATGCTAGATATAGCCATTGGAATCTAGCGCCTCTCGTGCGGAGTTTGTTGGGTAAGATTTTGGAAGTTTTTATGGTTTTTCTTAGAGATTCTTGAATATCCTCTGTTTGTTTCTCTCGACCATGGATCTGATGGAAGTGAAGCTCCATCTTGCCGGATTTGACTGTCGTGCAGCTCGACTCACCCGATCTGAACATATTCACCAACATCTTGTCAGATCTTGTCACATCCTACTGGAATTTTGAGTGAAACCAGTAAGTTTTTGAAAAAAAAATTTACTTTAAATTAGTGAATAAAATTTAGAATGAAAGATTGTTTAGTTGTAAGTTTTTGGAATTTTTTGGCTCAAATTAGTTAATTGTGTCCTATATTATTTCTCTGTGAATTCTGAATATTTTAATTTATTTTTCTTATTATGTTGATGACATTTTATTTATTTGATTTTGGTTGCTACAGTTTTTCAAGGATAGAAAATGTCTAGTATTGTGTGATATTTGATATTTGAAGCTCACGATATTGTGTGTATATATCTTTTGTTAGTTTTTGCAACTTCTATTATATATGTTTTCCTTGGTTCTTGCAACTTCCATCTTAATATATCAACTGTGAATCATAACTTTTGCTTATTTGTGATTATTATATGGCAATTGTTAGTGTTGTGGAAATATGTTTGTGTTATGACAGGACTGAATCAGAGTTAAACAAGTTGGTACTCTTATAATCTCTTTGGTCTATTTTGGATTATATTTTGCCACTCATGTAGAATCAAAGTTAAACAAGTTGGTAATTTTGTGAAAATATGATTAGGTATCTTACAATCTCTTTGGTCTATTTTGGATTATATTTTTTCATTCATGTGGAATCAAAGTTAGACAATTTGGTATTCTTATGAAAATATCATCTGACATTCATGATTTTGGGGATCAAGGTTCTTTTTATTCTTGCTTCTATATTTCCTTTACAGTTGCATCAAACATTTTTCTGTTTTGGTTTCATGCCTAAGGTGAGATACTAGTCTCTTAATCATTTATTAGTCTCTTGAACTTAGGTCGAAATGTTATGAATGTTGGATAAATTTTGGGGATTAAGGTTCTTCTCAAATGTTACCCTAGACATCAAAGGTTCTTTTTATTCACTTCAGTTTCAAATAAGGTTTCGAACTAGGTTCTAACCTTAGAACTTGAATGTTAATATTTCAGGAGTCTCTTGATCGTTTGAGAAGCACTTTTAAAACTCCTAGGTTCTATGAAGCACAAATAATTCATGTGAGGCATAGAATCAGTATTAGACACACGATTTGACGTATCTATACTTCCAGATACTTCCTAGATACGTATCTGACACGCAATTTGACGTATCTATTTCTATGTGTACTTATTTTTTTTAAGAAAAAAGACAAGTAACTCATCTAATCTTTCCCAATCTAAAATTAGGCAACCTATTTAAAAAGCTCACTACTCAAGTCCAAAACTAAAAGAAAAAGAAAAATAACGAACCAAACCCTAGTTACATCCAATTTTCATCTCCACATTTGATTCCCCCACAAAGTTCACCAAAATATAAATCATTTGGATATCTTCAACAATAAGTTATTCGTTTATCTTCATACTTCTCCCTCTAATCTTCTTATTTTTCTTCTTTGCAATACGAGTCACTTTTCTATTGCATTTTATTAACTATTGTACTTCAACATCTTAGATGTTGCTTTTTTTGTATTATATTTCAGTATTTGTATTTTATTTTGTGCTATTGTTATTAACTTGTATGCTAAATTTATCTATATCTTATATTTTTTAAAAGAAAAAAATGCATCTTCAACGTATCAGTATCCTCGTTTTTTTAGAAATATATATATATTAAAAAATGACGCATCCTTAGACATATCTGTATCTTAGTTTTTTAGAAATTGACGAATCATCGTAACCGATCGTATCCGTATCGTGTAGCCGTATATGTGTTTGTGCTTCGTAGCCTAAGTTAGTAGAATTCTACTTATTGAGATATGTTTTCTTGTGTGCTAGCATGATCCTTGATTTATTACTATTATGCATAATTATGCATCATGTTATTATGAACTGATGATGTGTTTTGATATGGTTGGTGTTGAATGAGAAATTTTGGACTAATCACAAGTTGCCATGTCATTTACTAAATTAATGACGAAATTTTAAATCATTAAATTTGGGTCCAATTAGAAATTGACATATGTCCCAAATTGAAGATGAAGACAAATTTCAGTGACACCACGTGGTTTTATCATGACCGTTGAATCAAATAAGATTAATTTGGCCCAATTTGATATTATTATTTGAGTCAAAGTTCAACTAAGCCCAAAAATAGGTTGAATTTGACCCAAATGTCAAAACAGGCCTAAATCCAATTAATTGGGCCCAAAGGTCATGCTCATGGACCAACCAAGTACAAGTCCATGAAGCCCATCAGAGAGCCCTATAAATAGAGGCACTCTTCTTATTTCAGAGGAGGATTTTCTACATTCAGAGAGCCCAGAGAATTCTTCAATAAGCAGAAGACTCCTAAGACACCTGAAGCTGCACTCCTAGAAGACAGAAGCCCCTTGAAGACACAAACACTCCTCCAAGACTTCTACTTCAAGAACGTTTGGTGCTTTTCTTCTTCAAGTCAAGCACATTCACCCAACTGAGAGAGAATCAGGGGATCAAGTATTAGAGATCGAACCACATCGCATCAAATCAACTTCAATATCAACACCAACTCAAGTTCAACTCCACGAAACGCATTTCTCAGGAAACATCGTGTGAACAAATTGGCACGCCCAGTGGGACCTCTCTACCTTTTATCTTTCTCTCAGCATCCAAACAATGCGAATGACACCTAAGAAGATGACATCCAAGGCTTCCTCCACAAACGATTCATACATGGGACATGTCAATCGCAGCCGCTCAAGAGAAGTCATGCAAGAGCAAGACCAGAGCTCTCTCATCGCCCACAACATCTTGAGGCAAATGATGGAATCCCCACAAAGGGGGATTGTCATCAAGGAAAACCCCCTATTTGACAACTCTATTTTCGCCTCCAGCAAGCCAAAAAGAGATTCACCACTAGAGGTGATTTCTGTCATGATGGCAGATGTGACGGTAGAAGCGGCCATGGCAGAAATGGAAAGGTAGATTAATTTTCTGATGAAAGCTGTCGAGGAGCGAGACCATGAGATCGCTGCCCTAAGAGAACAAATGTAGTCTCGAGAGGCTGCTGAATCAAGCCAAGCACCTACGGTCAAAGCAACTGACAAGGGGAAGACCATGTTGCAAGAAAACCAATAGCAACAGTCAGACTCGGTGGCCTCTCTGTCGGTCCAACAACTGCAAGACATGATCATGACCACCATAAGAGCTCAATATGGAGGGCCGGCTCAAACTTCCTTCATGTATTCCAAGCCATACACCCAGAGGATCGACAATCTGAGAATGCCTGTAGGGTATCAACCCTCAAAGTTTCGGCAATTCGATGGAAAGGGCAACCCAAAGCAACATATCGCCAAGTTCGTAGAAACATGTGAAAATGAGGGAACAAGGAGAGATCTACTAGTCAAGCAGTTCGTCAGAACCCTCAAAGGAAACGTCTATGACTGGTACACAGACTTAGAGTCTGAGGTGATTGACAGCTGGGAGTAACTTGAAAAAGAATTCTTGAATCGCTTCTACAGCACTAGGCGCATCGTCAACATGATGGAGCTGACACAGACCAAACAACAGAAAGGGGAGCCGGTCGTCAACTATATCAACTGATGGAGAGCTTTGAGTCTGAATTACAAAGATCGACTCACCGAATTATCTGCTGTAGAAATGTGCACGCAGGGTATGCATTGGGAACTTCTCTATATCCTGCAGGGAATAAAGCCCCGTACCTTTGAAGAATTGGCGACCCACCCTCATGACATGGAGCTAAGTATCGTCAACAAGGGAACGAGGGACTTCTTGAGCCACGAACCAAAGAAAGACAAGAAAGAGGTGAAGGCACCGAGAAAATTGTGAAAGGTGCCACAAAGAAATCAATGGTCATTAATACGACCCCGTTGAAGTTCTCCTCGAAAGGAAAAGAAAAGAAGATAGAAAAGAAAGATGAAAGAGGCAGAAAAGAAAGATGAAGGAGGCGAAAGACGTCACCTAACCTTGAAGGAGCGACAGGAAAAAGTCTACCCGTTCCCCGACTCTGACGTTGCGGATATGCTTGAGCAACTACTAGAGAACCACCTTATCCAGCTACCAGAATGTAAACAACCAGAACAGGCCAGCAAAGTAGATGATCCCAACTACTGCAAGTATTACAGAGTCGTTAGCCACCTAATCGAAAAATGTTTTGTACTAAAGGAATTAATCCTCAAATTGGCCCGTGAGAGGAAAATAGAGCTAGATCTAGACGAGGTGGTCCAAATAAATCATGTTGCGGTGATGGTAACTCCAAGCGTGGCGACACCAATCATATATTATGAAGAAAGGGAGAGTTCGGTCCAGTTTGGGACCTTCGAACTTGTGGTAGTGCAGTTTCAGCAGGAGGTCCAAACTACAGATCCTTAAAACAGAAGAGAGAGCGCCAACGATGACGATAACGAAGACTGGATCTTTATGGCGCACCGTAAGACGGAAAGACTAAACTCTACCCAAAAAGAGCTACGCTCTCATAAAAGGTACAAGAGTGGGAGCAAGACACAAAAAAGGAATGGTAGAAAAAAGGCTTGGAGGCCCAAGGCTGTTGACGAGAAAGATGAAGATGTTCCTCGTCTTAGACGACAGATGACGTTAGCAGATTTCCTCCCGAAGAACTTCTGCAATTGGGGTTCAGAGGAGATACCAGAGGCTGTTGCATGTCATGTTGTCAGTGTCAGGGAGGAAGAAGACACCATTCTAGGCCCATTAAAGTCGACAGGAGAACCAAAGGGTTCGTCACCATTCAACATATACGACCTGCTTTCACTCTCGCGAGAAGCTAAGACAACCCCTCATCGAGGCACTATTAGAATCCACCGCCTTTGGTGCATCGACCTCCGCAACACGTGCTTATGCCGCGTGTTGCACATCCATAGGCTTCTCAGACGAAGATCTGCTACTGGGATCCAAATTTCATAATAGGCCTTTGTACGTCTCTAGATACATTCGAGAACAGAGAGTGGGTCGAATCCTCATCGACAATGGATCCGCCATCAATATAATGCCTAAGACGACTATGAAACAATTGGCCATACTCATGGAAGAGTTATCAAACAGAAAATTAGTAATTCAGGGTTTCAATCAAGGTAGCCAAAAGACGATAGGCATGATACGTTTGGAGCTCCTCATTGACAATCTGAAGGCTGACGCGTTGTTTCATGTGATAGACTCAAAGACCACCTACAATTATTGGGACGCCCTTGGATTCATGGGAATGGTGTGATTACATCGACATTACATCAGTGTTTCAAGTTTTACCAAGATGGGATTAAGAAGGTTGAAACAGATTCTAATCCATTTTCTGAGGTTGAGTCTCACTTCGTAGATGCAAAGTTTTGCATAAAAAGAGTGAGAATTCTGGTGAGACTATGTCGGCAGAAATCTTGCTGGCAAAGAGAGTAGGTGGATCCCATTCGAGGTCGCCAATAGACATAGAGAAAAGGGCAGGTAGCAAGGTACAAGCCTCCAACCCAAATGAGAGTAGAATATCCCTCGGGGTTGAAGAAACACCCGTGGTGAGGGGCGAAAAAGCCTCAAGACCTCCGATTCTGCACTATGTTTCTTTGTCGAGACGAAAAAAAGGTGAGTCACCTTTTATGGAATACTCAAAAGGTATACAGGTCGGTGACATAGAAATTCTAAAGGTGAGTTTCATCACACCCCTCACGCCGATAACGAAGCATGAAGTTCACAAGCCAGAGGCAGAAGTGACCGGGTTAAAGCTGCCGAGAGGCAAACTGAGGGCGGATTCGATCCCAAGGCTTACAAGCTGTTGGCGAAGGTGGGCTACGACTTCACAACTCACACTGAATTCAAGAGTTTGAAGATTTATGAGCAACCCCGATTCTCTCCGACCCAAAAGAAACTTTTGCAAGAAGAACACGTTATACCCACGTCGAGGGTAGGACTCGGATATGAGTCGTCAGAGCCAATCCGCATAATCAGAAAGGCGAAGGGAAAAGTGGACAACAACAATCATATCACTGTAGAAGAAGTCGATGATACAAGATAAAAGAGCCTCAACTTTCGACCGTATTAGACTATCTGCCGCACGCGCCTTGGTCTTTGAAAGATTAAGCATGGCAGAAGCAGAAAGAGGAAGCCCACATACTATTCTCAGAGCTACTCGACGCTCAGTCTTTTGAAGGTTAACTCTGCCGAATGAAGGAAATGAGGAAATCATCTGTTAATTGTCGGTGGTGGTGTGACCGCAACCTTTGAAAGACTAGGCGCAGTTCCAAAGAAGAGTGAAAGAAAACCCCACACTCCCATTTTTTATCGCCTAAAGCACGAGAGGGATGAAGATCCCCTCGACCAATATGTCCCTAGTGAGACAAAGAGGAAGGGAAAAGCCTACGCTGATGCCCCCGAAATGACTATAAGAAAGAGGGGGCCGATACCCCGAGCGTCCATCTGGCGACGAATCGACCTTAAAAATGCTGAAGGGTGAACGGGTCAGAAGCCATCAGGAGAGGCAAGAAGTGATGGAGAAATCCATAGTACCGTCCCCTCACGCATAAAGAGAAAGACCTTTGTTACTCTAAACACAAGTGAGGGCTTGCTCAAAGTAAAGAGGCGCGACGTCGTTTTCACCAATTCTCATAATGGAAATTTAGAGTAGGAGGAAGGCAAGTCTTTGTGCCACCACATCCCCATCACCAAAGAATCCAAAGAGGGTATGACCGAAGAGAAAGTGGAGGACACTCCGCAAGGTCTAGAGGATATTGGTCAATCCACGGTAGATGAGCTAAAAGATGTGAATTTGGGCACTGTAGAAGAACCGCGTCCGACTTTCATCAGTGCATCCCTCTCGGAAGGGAAAGAGGACGAATACATGAGCTTGCTCACCGAATACAGGGATGTTTTCGCTTGGTCATACAAAGAGATGCCAGGACTATATCCAAAAGTAGTAATCCATCATCTTGCGATCAAACAGGGGTGTCGACCCGTTAAGCAGGCTCAACGACGCTTTTGGCCAGAACTTATTCCCCAGATTGAGGTTGAGGTCAATAAGCTGATTGAGGCTGGGTTCATTCGCGAAGTTAAATATCGAACATGGATAGCCAACATTGTCCCGATTAGAAAAAAGAATGGACAACTTCGTGTTTGTGTAGATTTTCGTGACCTAAATAGCGCATGCCCAAAAGACGATATTCCATTGCCCATCACAGAGATCATGGTCGATGTGACAATGGGACATGAGGCCTTATCCTTCATGGGCGGATCTTCTGGGTATAACCAGATAAGAATGGCCCTCACAGAGGAGGAAATGACGGCATTTTGAACCCCAAAAAGGATATATTGTTACAAGGTAATGCCCTTCGGGTTGAAGAACACCAACGAGACTTATCAATGTGCCATGTAGAAGGTGTTTGGCGATATGTTGCACAAACACGTGGAGTGCTATGTGGATTACCTTGGGGTCAAGACCAAGCGACGACAAGACCATTTGAAAGATCTAAGAACCGTGTTCGAACTCCTGCAAAAGTGCCAGTTAAAGATAAACCCCCTCAAATGCGCGTTCGGCATAACTTCAGGAAAGTTTCTGGGCTTCGTTGTGAGACATCAAGGGTAGAGATATACCAATCCAAGATCGATGCCATCCAGAAGATGCCAAGGCTAAGGAATCTACATGAGTTGAGAAGTTTGCAAGGACGTCTGGCCTACATCCGAAGGTTTATTTCTAACCTGGCAGGGCAGTGTCAACCCTTTCAAAGACTGATGAGAAAGGGAGAGAAATTCGAATGGGATGAGGCCTGCCAGAATGCTTTCGATAACATAAAGAGGTACCTGATTAACCCTCCTGTCTTAGGAGCCCCAGTAACGGGCAAGCCGTTGATACTGTACATTGCAGTGCAAGAGAGATCATTAGGGGCACTATTGGCACAAGAAAGAGAAAAGAGAAAAGAACCCGTTCTCTATTACTTGAGTAGGAACCTGAATGGAGACGAAAGCAATTATTCCCCTATAGAAAAGACGTGTCTTGCGCTCTTTTTCCCCATAGATAAGTTGAGGCACTACATCAGGCCTTCACACAGTCCCTTTAATTGCGAAAATCGATCCCATCAAGTACGTTCTGTCCAGATCGATCATCTTAGGACGTTTAGCCAATTGGGCAATCATGCTTCAACAGTACGACATTGTTTATGTACCGCAAAGGGCAGTCAAAGGGCATACATTGGTTGACTTCCTGGCAGATCACCCAGTTCCATCGGATTGGAAGTAAAGTGAAGATTTGCCCGATGACGAAGTTCTCTTCACAAAAACCTCAGGGTTGTGGGTCATGTTCTTTGACGGTGCAGCACAAAAAAGTGGTGCGGGGGAAGGTATCGTCCTCATTTCGCCAGAAAAGCACATGCTGCCTTATAGCTTCGCACTTGTCGAGTTATGCTCAAACAACATCGCTGAATACCAAGCCTTGATAATTGGTCTCTAAATAGCCTTAGATATTGGAGTAGCTTGTATAGAAATCTTTGGTGACTCAAAGTTGATAATCAATCAACTCTTATGCCAGTACGAGGTGAAACATGACGATTTGAAACCCTACTTCACTTATGCTTGCTAGTTGATGGAGAAGTTCGAAAGCATAGCGTTGGAACATGTCCCGAGGTCGGAGAACAAGAAAGCGGATGCCTTGGCAAACCTAGCCACTACCTTAACGGACCTGGATAATGTGCCCTTTAATATATCGCTTTGGCGGAGATGGGTTGTACCTCCGGTTGGGACTACATATGAGGAAAAGAATGCGATATCAGTTTACCTAACTGACGAGGAAGACTGGCGGCAACCCATCATAGATTATCTTGAGCATGGAAGGCTCCCGAATGACCCCCGTCGTAAAACCGAGGTTCGCAGGAGGGCCACGCATTTCATTTACTACAAAGGGGTCCTATACCGTCGATCCCTTAAAGAACCTTTCTTTCAATGCCTCAGTAAAGAAGATTCAGCGAAGGCTTTGGAGGAAGAACACTCAGGCATATACGACACGCATCAAGCTGGACCAAAGCTACAATTCCAGTTGAAAAGAATGGGTTACTATTGGCTGGGAATGATACAGGACTCAATGGATTATGCAAAGAAATGTGAAGCCTTTCAATATCACGCGAATTTCATTCATCAACCGCCCGAGCCTAAACATCCGACCATAGCTCCATGGCCTTTCGAAACATGAGGGCTTGATCTGGTCGGCCCTATAACACCTAAGTCGTCAACAGGGCACTCCTACATCCTTGCAGCCACTGACTATTTCTCAAGATGGGCTGAGGTTGTCGCGTTAAGGGAAGTTAAGAAAAAAAACGTGGTGGATTTTATCCGCACTCATATCATTTATCGGTACGGTATTCTCCATCGAATCGTGACGGATAACGGGAGACAATTCTCCAACAATTTGATGGACAGGTTGTGTGAAAAATTCAAATTCAAACAGTACAAGTCATCCATGTATAACGCCGCCGCAAATAGGTTGGCTGAGGCATTTAACAAGACATTGTGCAACTTGCTAAAGAAAATTGTTTCCAAGTCAAAGAGAGATTGGCAAGATAAGATCGGTGAAGCGTTGTGAGCTTATCGCACCACTCACTGTACCCCTACAGGAGTCACCTCGTACTCTCTCGTTTATGGGGTAGAAGCTGTCCTTCCTTTGGAAGGAGAAATTCCATCGCTAAGAATGGCGGTACAAGAAGGGCTGACTATAGAGGACAACGCCAAACTGCGGATCCAAGAGTTGGAAGCACTGGATGAAGAACGATTAAAAGCTCAACAAGCGTTGGAATGTCACCAGACGCGAATGTCTAAAGCCTTCGATAAGCATGTAAAGCCTCGGTCCTTTCAAGTCGGTGATCTAGTGCTCGCCGTAAGGAGACCAATTATCACGACAAGACATACATGGAATAAGTTTACTCCTAAATGGGATGGGCCCTACGTCGTCAAAGAAGTCTACACAACCGGAGCGTACAAGATAGTTGATCAAGATGGGCTAAGAATTGACCCAATCAATGACAAGTTTCTCAAGAAGTTTTACACTTAATAAATGTTAAAAAAAAAATTGTACGAACTACATTACGACTTAATCCCTGTCATTATAAAAGGTACGTAGGCAACTTAAAGAAACTTAAGTTCAATCACACATAAAAAATAAAAAAAAAACCTTTGTACGAACTACGTTATGACTTAATCCCTATCATTATAAAGGGTACGTAAGAAGTTTAAAAGAATTTAAGTTCAGTCACGTGATAAAAAAATATATATATGTGCATGTACATGAGTCCAATGAGAGATAAGAAAATAGGAGAAGCAAAATTTTAAATGAGGAAATAACAAAAAAAAACTTTCATATAAGAGACTTCAGTGCTACAATAGTCGACTCCATTAGTTTTTTTTTAAAAAAAAAACTCCAACGCCACTTCCTACTGAGGAACGCCCAGTCCAATAGGAAAAAACACGTCAAGTCAGGGTACCAAGTTGTAGCTCCCCAGCTCCTGTTGCATGGCTTTTAACACATGACTTATGGCACCCAAAGCTTTGACGTCCTTGTCAGAAAGGATTGAGGTGGTCTCGAGCTCGTTTATCACCCCTCGCATCTTCGAGGCCTCAAGCTTATGCCGAGTCAAAAGGCCTTCGCTCTCGAAAATCAACTGCGATATTTCGGCCCGTTCAACCCTGATGATCTCCAACTTGGCTAACAATTTCTCTTCTTTTTGTAAGGCCTGATAGTCGGTTCAAGGAACGCTTTTCGTTTAGCAAAAGCACTACTCTCATCGTACAGTATCTTCTCCATATCAGATTTGGCCTCCTTCCAACTTGTCTGAGTCAACTAAGAGGAATATGATAACTGAAACTGATTATATTTCTCCACGTTTCGGAAGTACTCATCTACAAGTTTTATGAAGGAGGTTTGCACCATAAATGTCGGAAATGGCTTAGAATATCTCATGCGTTTCTTTCTCCAGACTAAGAACCTTCTCGAAAGAAGTACGCATGATCTTCTTGTGCATAGTCTCCCACATGGCTGAGGCTGCATGACGTCGGATGTCGGAAACCATAGTGGCAGCACAAAATTCAGAAATCTCGGGAACGGTCGGAGGTGGTGCCCTATTTGCTCGCTCGGGAGCTTACTGTCGCTTAGACTTGCCAAGACCCTTGACGCTTCTCCGGGTTGGAGAACCCTTCCTACCACAGGCGCCAAGGGGTAACTAGTTTCCTTGGCTACTAAATCTGATGTTTCAATGTTCCCAACAACCACCGCCTCATTGACACGAGGGACGTATCTGGGGATAGCACGCGCTTGACAGGACTTGGGCACGGGATCCTCTAGAAGCGCTTCAGAGGTACCAACTCCCTCAACGACTGAGTCAACGACAAAAGGGCCCATTAAAGATTCTTTACTTCATGATGCTTCAAGTCCTTGGAAAGAAAGGTTCAGAGGCGACTACAAAAAAAGAAGGAGACTGAATGTAAACTGTGCAAAAAAAATGACGTACTAATGAGTTGAGAGCGTTAGGAGCCATCGGATCATTCTGAGCCTGCTAAAAAAAATTGGCATCTGATGCCCTGTGTTTTTTGGAGCATCGCTTCCAATAGTGGTCACCAGTACTACTTTTACTGTCCTTCTCAATCAGTTTGGACGCGTTTTTTTATGCGATCATTGCCGCCTCTTCAGCCAGGCGAAGCTGCTTCCCTCCATGGTTGGTTCCTTTACCTTTGTGTAGTCTTGGTGATGCTGGAGAAAGGATAGCATTGATCACTAACAGATGACGATTCTCTTCAAAGTAGTTCCCGTGCTTCATTAACCACCAATCCTTAAATCGTGGGGTAACATGGGTGTGCGGATCCAATGTACAGGCCGGCAGGAATACCTGAGACGAGGGCCATTGTCTCATACACGCTCTCTAGTAATATAAAGCATTTTTTGGCGTAACGGCGGGAGTTATTCCCCCTATATCATTCGAAATGTCCTGATGGAAGCCAAATTATTGACCGAAGCGAAAGGGATTATATGACTCTATTATTCGGACATCCCCACACTGGGAGGATAAGTAACTTGTTTACATGGTGGAAAAATAACTGGACTTCGGGAGAGGCAGGTCTCTACAATCAGTTAGGCGTTCATGCCTGCTCTTGTTGTGAATGCTTACATGCCACTGAATACTTGCGCCGTTATGGATCAATTTCTGTGCCTCGTACTCGTTAAAGTAAATCGAGCTACCTTCGACAGAAAAGTGGGCCATCTTAGAACCTCGAACATCTGCAGGAACAACCCTAGGCCATAATAGATGTTGGCCAGGACTGGAACAGCTAGACTATAAACGTTCCGTGAGCCATCAAGCAAGCCATTTTAAAGACCCTGGGGCGAAGATAACCTCCCTTCTGGGGAAATACAAAAAGACATAACCAACAGGATAAAAAGGCGGCCAGATAGATCTTGTCCTTTAACTCGTCTCCTACCTCTAGCTCCGCGAATAGCATGTTCTCTCTGCTCGACCAATCTCGAAACGTGATCTACGTACCGTCAGGATTTTGCATGGACCGAGACCGAGAGGCTTTCTTTTGCTTCCGTGTAATGAGCTTGTCATATTTGCGAGCCCCCAAGAACCAAAAAGAGATCCATGAGTTGATAGACACTGAGGAATCATGTTTCGTAGGAGTCATGCGTTTTTCTCTCTGCGAGCACACTATAAAAAAATACTCCCAAAAAAGGTGTTCACACATTTTCGGCAAATACTTCTCTTTGTCACGATGACCAGTTAGCTCTTTGAGGGAGGGAATCACTTCTTCGTAAAAGCTTCCTTTGATCGGAAGGCCCCTGAACAACCAAAGGTCCCATAAGGAAATTGACGCTTCGCCCGCCGTAGTATGAAGAGTGTTGGTTGAAGGGCACCAGGCTTCACAGAAAGCTCGAACTATATCATATGTGTATAGGGAGGCCATCACTACGTCAAGACAATTAATGTCACGAAGGAATCGCTTGTTTCGACCTACTACAACCTTAAGCCACTTCCAGTAACAGTCAACGAAGCCGAATTCTTCAGGGACTTTTGTCCCAATGCTCTAGTGGACCTGACCCTCAATTATGCGACGTCCGAGAGTTAGCACTCGATCTGGGTTAGGGGTTTCCTCATGAATAGAAGATCACATGATCCATGCACGCTCTCCTCAGATCATGGGTACTTCCATCGATAATTTGGAAAGGATCATGTTTGTCATTTAAACTCGGCCAGCGATCAGCGAAAAGACCGGCTAACGATTTTGCCACAGGAAGGTTGAGTCCTTTCTTCATGGGCCGACTCCGATTTTTAAGAATCACGAGGTGCCTCTCATTAGATGAGACGTGCTCGGCGAAGTAAGCCATTGTTCTGTAAAAAAAAAAAAAAAAGTCACAAGGGAATGAGCTTCAACCATAGGGTTCAAAAAAAAAAAAAAAAAGAAAAAGAAGAGAAAAACAATCAGATTATTCCTAGGGCAATCGAGATGCTCCCATGAAAATCAAGATATGCGAACTGCTACAAGTTAGACCTTACCGGGATCCTCCCTAGGGTGAATGCATAGGAGAGTATTAAGCCTTGCAGGGCCCCTCCCATGACAATCAAGATATGCGAACGGTGCTACAAGGTAGACCTTATCGGGATCCTCCCTAGAGTGAATGCATGGGAGAGTTGTAACCCTTGCAAGGCCCCTCTCATAACGATCAAGTTATGCTAACAGTACTACAAGGTAGACCTTATGGGAATCCTCCCTAGGGTGAAAGCATGAGCGAGTTGTAAGCCTTACAGGGCCCCTCCAATGACGATCAAGATATGCGAACGGTGCTACAAGGTAGACCTTATAATGACTCGAACCCCTAGGACTTACGTTAGGCCGTTACTAAAATAAATGCATGCATAGGATTAAAAACGACGCTCCGTTATGTTGAAATAAATGCTAAATAGATAAGGGAAGTTCAAAAGCCATTTACTAAATGCAATTTTAAAAATAATAATAGGGTACCCATAATTCGTAAAAACTATTAAAAGTATATAAAAGAAACAATCCTTAATAATAAGTTTCAAACAGTAAAACTAAACATTAAGGAAAAAAAATAAGGACTCTAAATTTCATGATGTGGAAGCGTAAAAACTAGTACCAGTGGCACGATCATGGATTCCGCTGCGCCATTGCCGGTACATCTTTACTCTTACCTGAAATATAAACATAAGAAAGAATGAATATGAAATACTCAGTAAGTAACCCCACCACTAGGGTCAGGCTAGGCATCTATGTCCTTTAGATACCCACCTATGACACATATACACATGAAACAGGTAAGAGACTGAGTCATATCCTACTGTAGTTAAGTATGCCCACTACCTCTAGTGAATCCCATAGGAAACACAAACTGGTGAATCCCAAAGGAAACACAAAACTGGTGAATCCCGAAGGAAACACAAACTAGTGAATTCCGAAGGAAACACAAAACTAGTGAATCCCGAAGGAAACACAAAACTGGTGAGCATCTAACTAATCAGTAAGAACATTCACACAGTCTCAATATTCAAAAATCAACACCGTACGAATCTATGACATACATGTAATCCTCGATACCATGGCTCTACCCCATACACATAATCCTCAACAACATATTCTACAACATTCATGTATACCTTAACATCATAGTTTCACAACATACAAGTAGGCCTTAACACCAGCAGATCAGATACCAACATATGGAAATACATACCACCTCATATTAACAATCAAGTGCCTAGGTGTATATTTAAACAAATCAGAATTCGTGCCAGAACATACTTTGATTCAGGTCATACTATCAATCAACATGCTAACATTTACAATAACATACACTCATCATGCTAGCATACAACTAAAGCCTAGCCTGTGGACAGTCCCAGTGGTAAGATTACTTACCTTAATCGAAATTCCAAAGATAAACTCAGACAACCAAACGATGGCCGCGGTTTGAAAAAATGACCCTAACATATGAATACAACCATTAAGTTTCAGTCCAAAAATAATTGCGACATCTCAGATTCACAACCACAATACCCAAAAGTTTACCCAAGGAACTCGATTAACAACCACTCAAAAATCTCCTTCCAACAAATTTTAACTCCCAATGGACGACGACTTAGAACCTTAAAGATATAAGGGTTAAGTCAAACTTAATTTAGTAATCAAAGCGTGCCCACAAACCAACAATAAGGACTATATCTCTTACCAAAACTCTTGTCGAACGATCTCGAACCCGCTGGACAGCCACTCTAACAGTTTCCTAGATTCAAATCAAAGGCCAAAAATAATTCGAATAAGTTAACCTTCATTTCAAACTTAATGGGGGCCCAAACTTCCACCCAAAACTTCACAAAGGGCTTACCTAAAACTGCCAGATCCAGTGAAACCCAAAGATGACGGCGGTGGCAGACGACAGCGGGGCGACGGACGTGCAGATCCGGTGGCTGGGCTCGGACCTGGGCAGAAACGACACGGGGCGGTGGTCCAAAACGGGAGCGGCGGCGGTCCGATTCGTGCGGCGAAGGGAGGCGCGATGGTCGACTCGTGCAGCGAAGGGACAGTGCAGGTGCAACGGTCGTCTCGTGCGGCGAAGGAAGGGTACAGATGCAGCGGTCGACTCGTGCAGTGAGGGGGGTGCTCGAGCGAGAGAGGTTTGCGTAAGGGAGAAGGGTAGGTGTGCTTCTTTTTATTTTAAAATAATAATAATAATAGTAATAATAATAATAATAATAAAAAAAAGGAAAATAGTATAATTATAATTAAATCATTTCCTTATTCCACTTTATACTATTTAATTCCTTTCCTTTTCCAAAGAAAAATTAATTCCTGACATAAATTTTTCAAATTGAATTTGAAAATTGAATAATTTGAGTAATTTCCATGCCAACACTTAAATCTTTACATTTATACTTCAAATTCAAAATTCCAAACATGCTCTCCGACTAAGGACAATTATTGAATTTCCAACTAATAAAATTACTGAAAGATTACATTATTAATAAAAAATAAATAAAAAAAGGTATGGGATGTTACATTCTTCTCCCCTCAAAGAACTTTCGTCCTTGAACGTTCATCCTTGAAAAAGCTCCGGGTACTGGGCCTTCATCTCATCCTCTCGCTCCCAGGTGGCTTCTCTGAACTGGTGGTTCTGCCACAGGACTTTCACAAAAGCAATTTCCCGGCGGCGCAATATCTTTACTTCTCTGGCAAGGATCTCTATGGGCTTCTCCTAGTAGATCAAGTTATCATTCAACTGCAAGGGCTTGTAGCCAACTACGTGGGATGGGTCTGTCACATACTTCCTTAGCATCGAAACATGGAAGACATTATGAACTGAAGACAATGCTGAGGGCAAAACCAAACGGTAAGCTACAGGGCCAACTCGTTCCAGGACCTTGTAAGGTCCAATGAATCTCGGACTCAACTTTCCCTTTCTGCCAAACCTCAGAATACCTTTCATGGGTGCCACCTTTAAGAACACTTTCACCCCAGTCTCAAATTCCAGGTCCTTACGTCTTACATCGGCGTAGCTCTTCTGTCCACTCTGGACTGTCTGCATACGAGCCCTGATCTTCTGTATTGCCTCATTCGTGTTCTGCACCAATTCAGGTCCTAACAATCTCCTCTCTCCTACCTCATCCCAACACACAGGGGACCTCCAACTCTTCCCATATAGGGTCTCAAAGGGTGACATCCCAATAGTGGACTGGTAGCTGTTATTATAAGCAAACTTCATTAAGTGCAAGTGAGCATCCCTGCTTCCTGAAAACTCTATGGCACAGGCACGCAACATATCTTCCAGTATCTGATTCAATCTCTCTCTCTGCCCATCAGTCTGAGGGTGGAATGTTGTACTGAAGTCTAACTGGGTTCTCAAAGCTGCTGGAGACTTTTCCAGAAGTTAGACATGAAACGAGGGTCTCTATCAGACATAATGGACACGGGCGCTCCATGCAATCTTACCACCTCATTCATGTATATCTAAACCCACTATTCACTGAAAAGGTGGGCTTTCTAGGTATGAAATGTGCTAACTTTGTAAGTTTGTCTACAACGAACCATATCACAGTGAAACCTTTGACTGTTCGAGGCAACCTCACGATGAAGTCCATAGACACATGCTCCCACTTCCATTCTGGTACATTCAATGGCTGTAACAAGCTTGCTGGCTTCTACCTCGAGGCCTTTACCTGCTAGCACACCAAACACTTATTGACGAACTCTGCAACCTCTCTTTTCATATCATTCCACCAATAGTAACGCTTCAGATCCTGATACATCTTGGTGTTGTCGGGGTGAATCGAAAATAGGGAACTATGAGCCTCTGACAATAACTCATCCTTAATGTCACTAATCGCTGGCACACACATACGCCCTTGATAAAGGAGGCCACCTTCTACTAAAACTGAGAATTCGCTATCCTGGCCTGACTCCACTCTACGAACTCTCTCTTACAGATACGGGTCGTCTCGCTGCACATCAATAATCTTCTGCCTTAGGCTTAGTTGCACCGACAACTGTGCTAATTGTGCTGTGACCTTTCCCACAACTATTGCAATCTCTGCCCTCTCCAATTCCCTGTATAAGTGAGCCTGTCTGGTAACGAGAGCTACTGAATGGGCCACCTTTCTACTTAAAGCATCTGCCACTACGTTTGCTTTTCCCGGGTGGTACAAAATTTCACAGTCATAATCCTTTACTAGTTCCAACCACCTTCTTTGCCTCATGTTTAACTCCTTCTGAGTGAAAAAGTACTTTAAACTCTTGTGGTCGGTGAAGATTTGTATCTTCTCTCCATACAAGTAATGTCTCCAGATCTTGAGAGCAAAAATCACCGCTGCTAACTCCAAATCATGCGTGGGATAGTTCTGTTCATGCTTCTTCAGCTGACGTGAAGCGTAAGCAACTACTCTCCCCTGCTGCATCAATACGCACCCCAACCCCTTCTTGGATGCATCACTGTAAATGACGAAACCACCTGATCCAAAGAACTGGGGCTGAAACCAGTCTCTGCTTGAGGTCCTGGAAAATGTTTTCACAAGCCTTATACCAAACAAATGCTGCTCCCTTCCGGGTCAACTTAGTTAATAAGGCGGCTATGCGAGAGAAGCTCTTTACAAATCGTCTGTAGTAGCCTGCTAACCCCAGGAAACTGCGCACCTCACTAACCGTGGTTGGGCGAGCCCAACCCGTAACTGCCTCCACCTTTGCAGGATCCACAGAGACACCTTCCTTGGATACCATATGCCCTAGAAAGGACACCTGCTTCAACCAACTGGGATGTTACAGACCTTATCAGGATCCTCCCTAGGGTGAAATCATGGGAGAGTTGTAAGCCTTGTAGGGCCCCTCCCATGATGATCAGATATGCGAACGGTGCTACAAGGTAGACCTTATCGGGATCCTCCCTAGGGTGAAAGCATGTGAGAGTTGTAAGCCTTGCAGGCCCTCTCTCATGAAGATCAGAATATGTGAATGGTGCTACAAGGTAGATCTTATCGGGATCCTCCCTAGGGTGAAAGCATGGGAGAGTTGTAAGCCTTACAGGGCCCTTCCCATGACGATCAGGATATGCAAACGGTGCTACAAGGTAAACCTTATCGCGATCTTCCCTAGGGTGAAAGCATGGGAGGGTTGTAAGCCTTGCAGGGCCCCTCCCATAACGATCAGGATATGCGGACAGTGCTACAAGGTAGACCTTATCGGGATCCTCCCTAGGGTGAAAGTATAGAAGAGTTGTAAGCTTTGCAGGGCCTCTCTCATGACGATTAGGATGCACAAACGACACTGCAAGATAGTCGGTGATTGAATGAGAGGGTCATAAGCCTTTACGGGTCCTCCATGACGATCAGGAAGCACGAACAGACATGCAGTAGATAGACCATACCAAGGTCATCCTTATGTGCACCAAAAATTCGATCACGCGGCTGGATATTTCTGCAACAAAAAAAATAGAGAAAAAAAAAGATTTTTTATTACAAAACCAAGCTTATGAGAGGAAAAACCCACCCTTCAAGATTATTGACGGGTGGGCTAGCAAAAAAAAAAACAGCAGTTGTACTCCCTTGAGTTGCGCTTTAACTCCTACAAAAGAGTAAGGGGGCAAGTTAGTAAACCTACGCCAAAAAAAAAAAAAAAAAAATTAAGGGGCCAAGTTAAAAAGAAAAAGAAAAAGAAAGAAATTTTCTTAAAAAAAAAAAAGAAAGAGAAAGAGAAAAAGTAAAAGAAGGAAAAAAAAAGAGAGAAAAGAGGGAAGTTTTCTTTCCTACCTTTGATTGCTTGGGAAGAAAATGCTGGAAGAAAAGGGGAAAAATAGAGAAAGGAAAGATTAGAAGAAGAGGAGAGGATGAAGATAATGGAGGGGTTTGGGGTCCTATTGATATTATTATTTGGGTCAAAGTCCAACTAAGCCCAAAAATAGGATGAATTTGACCCAAATGTCAAATCAGGCCTAAATCCAATTAATTGAGCCCAAAGGCCATGCCCATGAACCAACCAAGCCCAAACCCATAGGCTAACCAGGCCTAAGCCCATGAAGCCCATCAGAGAGCCTTATAAATAGAGGGCACTCTTCTCAGAGGAGGATTTTCTACATTCAGAGAGCCCAAAAAATTCATCAAGAAGCAAAAGACTCCCAAGACTCCTACCGTTCGGTGCTTTTCTTCTTCAAGTCAAGCACATTCACCCAACTGAGAGGGAATCAGAGGATAAGTATTAGAGATCGAACCACATCGCATCAAATCAACTTCAACATCAACACCGACTCAAGTTCAACTCCACAAAACGTGTTTCTCAGGAAACCTCGTGTGAACAATTGGGTATGCCTAGATACTCTCATTCCATTGATTTAATTGTGTATAACATGCTAAAATGCTTTGATGTGACTCTATTGATATAATCATATTATATGTAGGTTCGAGTTGTATTCTAAAAATTTTAAATACACCAAGTTTAGTATTTGAATATCAATCTATATCACATTTGAGGTAATGTTTTATGTTCTAGTAATATGTTGAGATCATGTATTTGCTTTATTTTTTTTTCTATAAGAGAGATTTTGGTTGAGAGGGGAAAAAGTATAAGCAACTGCTGCTACAAAATACTGAAGCTAAGAGAACATGCATATATTATATACTTCATTTATTCCCTTTTCTTTGAACATTTTATCCTTATACAGATTGGGCTGCATATTCTAAGTTATTTCTGCAAAAAGGTTGAATGTAATAGAATGTAAGCCAAAAGAAGGTTGAATGGAAAATAGCAGTGGTGAAGGTGATCAAGCATCCACAAACCAAGGTACTTCTCCATCACTCTTTTTCCTTCTCTTTGCTAAGCTCCTCATTTTAGTGCTTTACTTGAAATATGATGAAAACTTGTTGTATAAGACATTTGCAATTACTATGATTTTCTTAAACCCCAGCATGGGCATATTTGTTCAAGCATGAGTTGTTGACATGTTCTCTTGTATGTAGTTGATTTGAAATTGGTTACTTTTTTGGGGGTTTGGAAGTTCTTCCTTCTTTCTCTGTCAAAGTTTTATTTTTATTCATCATTTGGTACTTCTATTGTGTTGGGTGATGCAGAATTTGTGTTATATATAGTTTTGTTGCATTTACTAGTCTTCTATCTCTGGTGATTGGCCATAATGCTATGCTTTTTTCATTTTTGCTCTTCCTCCTATTTAGTCTGTTGGATTCATTTACATGCAGTATAATTATATCTTTTTTAAAGTTGTAATTTAAACTCTACTGATTTGATGTTATTTTGTTTAGAACCATATCGAGAAAGCATCTAAAATAGAAGGTATCCCTTCCTAATTGTATTTTTTGTTATAACGTTTTTCAATTTCTCAGTGAAGTTGATAACATTGTCTTGTTTTGTTATAATGTTTGGTTGGTGGGTTTTGTTTATTTATCTTGGAAAAGACATTAGGCATCTTTTAGCGAATTACATATTCATTGAGAAGCGTGGGTTTTCACTTCTTCTTCCTTTTCCTCTTCCTACCACTATTTTCCTTCCTTCCAGGAGCTTAGTTGTAACGACCTAACCCCCTAGGACTTAAGTTAGGCCGTTACTAAATACATGCATGCATGGAACTCAAAACGACACTCTGTTATGACGAAATAAATATTGATTAAATAAGGTAAGTTCAAAAGACTTTCATTAAATTCAAATATTAAAACAATAGTAGGGTACTCAGAAATCATAAAGGATAGTAAATAAGTCTGAAAAACGATTCTTAAACGTAAATTTTAAACATCAAAACTAAAAGTTAAGAGAAACATGAAAAGAACTTTAAATTTCATGATGCGGAAGCGTAAAAACTAGTCCCTAATGGCTCGATCACGAATTCCGCTTGTCCATTGCCAGTGCATCTCTACCTTTACTTGAAACAACAACATCAGAAAGAAACAAACTCCAACTTCACTGAACAACACCTCAATACCTTCACAAACTTGAATCCAAAGTTGAAACACAATGGGTATCAACCAATTGATGCCAAAAGTAAATGAGTATTCAAGAATCAACCGAAAACAAACCCAAACAGTAGTAATCTTACCCAAATCGATAGATCCAGTGACGACAAAAGCGAACAACGCTTGAGCAGTGGTGGACAAAGGTCATGAAGAAGAAACTGACGCAACAGCTTTGGGCGGCGTCGGACGGGCTCACGAACGTGAGGAAGAAAAGGGGGTGAGGTTTGACTTTTTATAAAAAAAACAATAAAAATAATAATAAAAGAAAAAAGAAAATAAATATAATTACATTTAATTCCTTTCCGTTTTATAATATTAAATTCCTTTCCGTTTCAAAAGAAAATTAATTCCTACCACTAATTTCCAATTTGAATAATTTCACGCCAACAATTAAATTCCCGCACTTACACTTGAAGTTCAAAATTTAAAAAATGTCCTCTAACTAATAACAATTACTGAAATTCCAAATAATAAAGTTACTGAAATTACATTATTACTAAAAAATGTGCGGGGTGTTACATTCTTCCCTCCTCAAAAAACTTTCGTCCTCGAAAGTTCATTCTTGAAAAAAAAAACTCCGGGGATGTTACATTAGTTATCTTTAATTCCCACACATACTATTCTCAGACATTGTTTTTCCATATACAACCAAACATAGTCATCCTTGATTCCTAGTAATTTTATTCTCAGATATATACTTTCCAGACATCCTTAATTCTTGGGCATTGAGAAAACCTCAATCCAAACGACTCCTAAATGAGTGTTTGGTGTGTCATTAGAGGAAAAAAAAAAAGAGAGTTTTTAAGGAAGCACTTATTTTATGAACACATCTGAATGAAAATTAATAAAATGCTTCTTCAAATACTTTTTTTTATCTGTTTTTAGATTTAGAATTTATCAACTACATGCAGTGTCAATCTTCTTGACGAGATCATTGAGGATGCTTAAAGCAACAAGTTACTTAATAACTTTGTATAGATAAATTTCATATTGAAAATTCTAAATATGGTAATGCTCAATGGTCTGGATTATTTGCACAACATAACCTTTACTATATTCCTTTAGCTTTCTTGGTTCAGCTCATTTATTAGGTTAAATGAAACCACTTTATTTTGGTATGTCATTGTCATTTGGATCATTTTTAGCCATCTGCCGGAGAGAATTTGTTATTTGAATAGGTGTCAAAGTAAAAAAATTTTGGTTATGTTGTATAGTGATGTCATGCTGCCGAAATTTTTCTAAAGCATAAGAGTTAGTAAAGTTAGTTACAGGTTAAAAAATGGTAATGTTCCCTAGTTCTTAAGCTTTTTAATTTCATGTATAGAAAGTTTTACTTTTAAGATACTTCACAAAGTGTTATCTTCATTTTCTTGTTGCGGGTATTTTTAGGATCTTTGGGTTTGAAAGTGCATGATAAATGAATCAACTATGATGCATTTTTCAATTCTTTATTACGTTCCTTCCTTTATGACAAATGTATTGAATTCAACTTTATTAGTGGCTGTTAGATTGTTTGGTCAAATTGATACGACAATCTGTGGACGATTTTATTTCCTTTGCTATCTAGTATTATTTCCTTCTTCCAATAAGTTAGTTAATTTTTATGTTTGTAGAAATCATAATATATAAAAGAAATTAAGATTTTATTTTGTATATGTACATGTAAGAGAAATATTATTGTTTAAACAAATATATGTTATTGATTTGCACGTGCTTAAGCAGAAAATGTATATGTATTTCTTGTTAATTTCCGTTTTTATCTCTTCGATCGACATTAAAAATGGATTGGACATTTAAAAAAATGAGGCATTAAAAAATATATCGGATAATTATTAAAAATTGGTAAATAACCAATATAGAAGATGGTGTGCAATGTCGGTTTCAACTGACATTGAAGATAGTGTACAATGTCGATTTTCAACCGATATTAAAAAATATTGGCATTGAAATTTCAGTCAGCTATAATATCGATTTAAAACTAACATTAAAGACAATAAACATTAAAGACCTTTTATAACATGATCTTCGATGGTGATTTTTAACCGACATTGTACCCCTATAATGTCAGTTCTAAACCGACATTAAAGCCTAGTTTTGTAGTAGTGTTATGACAAGGAAACCTAGACAAATAGATCAAACAACCCTGATGATCAATCTTCTCAATGGATATTTTAAGTGAATTTAGTATGCAAATCTAAACACGAGCTATGTAAAGAAAGTTGTTCATGACCTTATGCTCAAAAGACTTTTTTTTATGTAAATGAATTTTTCGTATAATGGATTCTGTTATGTAATTGAAGTTGCTATATAATGGACTCTTTTATGTAATTGAATTTGTCATGTAATGTATTTTGTTATGTAAATGAATTTGTCATGTAATGGATTTTGTTATGTAATGGATTTTGTTATGGAATTGACTATATTAATATGTGTTTATACTCTTTCCGTGTTTGTGCATCATGGATCCTAGTCATTCTAATCCTATGCAACTATATCAATAAAATACCCATCGTTCACAATCGATATGAGATCGCCGTTCTACTGTAGTTTTGGGCTATGGGAAAAGGGAGGCATCTGCACAACGTACTATCCCGTTTGATCCATATATTATGCCTCAAGTACAATAAGCTAGTTTTTTAGAGTTACACAAATTGAATGTATCCAACTGGATGGGCACCTCATTCCTGCTTTAGTAGAGTGTTGGAGACCAGAAACCCACATATTTCACATGCCTGTAAGTCTTGAAGCCAAGTAAATCAAGTAAGTCTTCATGAAACTCCTCATCAATCCGGTCACGAACACTTCGTATGAAACTCGATCTCCAAAAATGCAACAACTCAATTTGGGCATCACCACAAGTAAACCTTTTGTATTCTCCTTAAGGTTTGAGAATAACAAAGAGAGTTGTGGGCTTCTATGATTTTTTAGTGGTGAGGAATTTTTTTATAGGAGCAATTATTTTTTAGGAAGCTTTTCACACACAGAGAGCTTCTGTGATCTTGGGAGAGAAAAATAGCGGGAGGGAGTTATACTCCCTCCTAAATTAAATTAAAAAAATGTAATTAATTTATATATATATATAACCAACCTATCATTTAATATATTAAACTATATGTTATATCGAATATAACACATAACCTATAGTTTTTATATTTGATCAAATACAATATAATCTATAGTTTGAATTCTCGCAATCATTTATGGTATGTAATATAAATCACATTTATACTAAATTTAATTATATGTATCTAATCCATACAATTAATATTCGAATCCTATCCAGATATTTAATTCCTCTCAAAATAAACTTGATATGATAATGTATCAAATACATTATATTAATTATATTACATATAATTAATTTAAATTAATTATATCATATATAATTAATTCTCTCAGTTAATTTGTACAATTTAAATTAATCCAAATTAATTCTCAATAATCTTAAGTGAGTTACAGAGGGGACCTTATGGACCTGTAATTAAATTAAAGCTCCAATGATACTTGAACAATCAATTAAACTCCTTTAATTAAATTACTCAACATCCATTAACTGTCGGTCACTCCACTAAAGACTGGCAGCCGCAATCTTTGCACTACAGATATATTTCTGTGTCCGTCGGATATAACCAGTCAACAGTGCGATGACCCTTCACAAATTGCTTATAAGTACAACTAGGTCAAAATTACCGTTTTGCTACTGTAGTTACATCTAACTCCTTAAATACCATTGATCCATCTAATAAACAATAAGTCATAATCCAATTATGACCAAATCCCGCTCGGGTCAAGAGAGGGTGTGGCACCACATTGTTCAAGCCCTGGAATCAGCCCCTAAAGGAGCAATTTTTCTACTTCCTCGACATTACAGAATGAGTGAATTCTATCTTCTATAGCTATGTTCTCAACTCCTCAATCAGACAAATCTCTAAAATGGTAGGCATATTGAGTTGGCGATCTGACCACTCTCACCCATGTAAACTAAACGACCGCCTTCATAAGTAGGAGTTCACAACTCATTCAGGATTCAAAACATGTCACCTATGGTCATCTTGGTGAAATGTAAGTCTCTATTATTAACGATGTTATATAATGTGACTATTCATTTCGTGGTCCGATCTTATATAAACCCTTTTATATAGAACACCTCTGCTCACATGTCTCTACATGAATGATCAGGATTAAATGATTTGTAGAACTTTACAACAATTGTAACGTCTACAAAGTGGGTCATATTCGTATTGTCACCAAGGTAAGGTACTCAGCCTTATCCATCTACTACATACCACTTAGGTTATCACTTAAACATGATCCACCTGTATGTTTTTACACACATGTTTAAGCTATACAAGATAACCTTGGATGTTAGTTTATTGATTTTGTGGGATAATGCTACTAAATGTCGGATAAAATACCTCATATTTTATTAAATAAATAAACTGTTTGTACATTACAATTACAAACTTCAGGTCTTCTGAGATTTAGGGCATCAACCCCAACAAGTTCCATCCAACACTCTTCAAGTCTCTCAATTGATTCAGAATTTGAGCAATAAAGTGACTCAAACTCTAAAATTCAATTCTAGCTTCGAATCCGAAATGGAAACTATTCTCAAACTCTGAAATTCAATTCTAGCTTTGAATCCGGAATGGAAACTATCCTACTAAAAACTTAAGGATTCTTGATGACAAAAGGAGGATTCCTGCACAATCTCATAAGATTTTTTTAGAAGGCTCCTTAACGAATTCTTCTAAAGAAAAACCTAAAATGGAGGAAGAGGCATGAATTGATACGGAGTTTGGCAAGGCATCTCCCAAGGAGGATAATAATCACGTTTAGGACCACGTGAAACTTGTAATTTCCTAATAGCCAACTCTTGAACAAGAGAGGTTAGTTGTGAAACTTGATTTTTAAGCTCATTTAATTCTCTTACCTCTTGTTCTCTACGTTAAGCCACTTGTTTCACACGAAGCACATAGTAAATGTTCAAATCGTCTGCCATGAGAAAACAAGTAGACACAATAAAAAGAAAAATATTTTTGGGGTTTTTAAAGTTTAAAGTCAAATCCAACTAAGAGATTAATGACTTGCCTCCCAGACAATGACGCCATTTTGTTTGGATCCAAAATAGTTGTCATTAATTCGACTCCAAAACGAAACAAAAATATTTTTTGTAAATCATTGAAACCTACTTCTTATACTAACAAGGTAGCATAAGTGTCAAGCACAGGGTCGAACCATAGAGCGGCCAAGAATTAAATCTATTCTAAGCTAAATTTGACTGTGGAAAGCATTAAAAACATGGATTTTGGTTTGTTTGATAGAATGGAAAATATTCAAGAAATTAAATTGCAAAGGATAAATGTAAACTAGGATTAGTCTATATAGTTTCTAGAGCCATTCAATGCAATTTCTATCCTTGACTTCTGTAACTTAAACATGCAACTGATTCATGCGTCCACAATAACTCACTATCTAGTTAGCCTCTACAAAGGCAGATGACTTGTAAATATTGAACCTAGGGACGTCCAAAGCATCAATTAAGGTCAGAAAGGTCATACCTCGACTAATCTACATGTTTCTAAATCCTCTTAGGTTCAATAACGTCCATATAGAATTAAAAACACATGCATTATGTTCAAGGATTCTATTGTGTGGATTAATTGTCAAGAAATTCATATTCAATTAACCAAATTATCTTCGAACCTAGCAATTCATGCATCCTAGGAATAGCTATCAAATGCACAATGAACTAATGCTACTTGATTGATTTTAGCTAGACATTCAGGTAAGAACGTGACGTAATTAAAATCGATTAGCCCTACACGATTATACATGAATAGTCAACCTCACAATCATGCTCTTAGAAATTATAAGGGATTCGAAGAAGACACAAATTCAACATTTAATTTATTCAAGAACACAAAAAACTCAAGAAATTAGCAAAGAATTAAAGCTACAAAAACTAGATAGAAAATTGTTACCTTGAACAATCCATAGACAAATCGAAGAGGAAGATCCAACCCATCATTTACAATTCAAAAGAAAATAAAAATCTAACCTAAAGAAACAAAAAAGATAAAGGAAGGAGAAGAACTAGCAACCACTCCTCAGCCTCCATAAGATTTTATATCCACTTATATATATATATATATAAAATTCGTTGTAGCATTACAACGCTAGGGACAGTGTTGCAACGTTGTTCCGCAGATGGCCTCGAGTATTAGGCAAGGGATGCGACATTGGGTTGTGCAAAAGGCACGTGCGTGGATGCTGGAAATTTCGTCAAAACTTGTAGTTGCAATGCTAGAGACAACGTTGCGTCGTTACCCTACTTCCACACACTCTACCTTTCAGCGTTAGGCTGAAGGATTGATGAGAGTTGCGACACTCATGTTAGAGGCAGTTTGGTCATCTTCAGTTCTTTGAAGCCCAGACGCTCAAATCGACTCCAAGTTGCTTCAAATTATCCCCGTTTGGCACTCTTTCTGAACTGGCCTTCGAGACGAAAGGAACGAAAGCTCGATGAGTATGCTACTTCATGCGAGAATGCATTCTAATGGTTTGTCATGTTCCTACTCCCTGCGGCAAAACGCTTGGCTCTACCTCTTGGTTGCTCGATATCGACAAAATAGGACAATTGACATTAAAAATCTACTAACGAGCTTAAGTTAAGTTAGGAATTATTGCTCTTTTTTAGAGCTATCATGCTTTTGGCCTAGAATTACATTTTCGTGCTTGAACTCACCACAAATTTCATAAGTTTAGTCATTTTGACAATCCCCATTGCATAGCAAATGTCAGGTCTAGTACGTAACATTGCATACATAAGGCTGCCAATAGCCGATGCATAGGGAATCCGTTTTATTTCCCTAATTTCTCGAGAATTCTTAGGACACTATTTCTTAGATAAACAAGTTCATGCTTGAAAGGTAATAGACCTCTTTTGGAATTGTGCAACGAATATTTGGAAAGCGTATTGTCAATATGTGATGTCTAAGACAAAACTAGTGTTTTATTCTTATGATCTCTGATGATCTAGATCCCTTGAACAAATTGTGCCTCTCCCATATCTTTCATTTGGAATTAGATGACTAACCATTATCTAACATCCGTCTTAAACCAACATCATTCTCAATGAGTAAGATATCATCCACATACAACATTAAGAAAGCTATTAAACTGTTGATGATTTTCTTATGAACACACTCATCAACATTTTGGTCAAAGCCATAAGATTTGATTGTAGTATCAGATCTTATATTCCAAGATGGAGATGCCTGTTTCAATCTATAAATGGTCAGATTAACCTTGTAAACCATTTTCTATTGACCTTGCTTAATGAACCCTTTGGTTGCTGCATATAGATGGTCTTCTCAAGAACCATTTAGAAAGGCAGTCTTGATGTCCATTTTGTCATATCTCATAGTCATAATATGTGGAAATTGACAGAAGAATCCAGATAGACTTAAGCATGGCAACAAGTGAGAAAGTTTCCTTATAGTTTACTCCCTCAACCTGGGTATAACCCTTTGCCACCAACCTAGCCTTAAAGGTTTGCACCTTACCATCTACACCTCTTTTCCTCTTGTAAATTCATTTGCAACCTATGGTTTTTACCCTATCAAGTTGATCTATAAGATCCCATACTGAATTAAAGTACATAGACTCCATTCAGAGATCCATAGCCTTAACTCATTCATCTTTATCCATATCATCCATAACTTATTTACAGGATAATGGATCCTCAACTTCACCGTCAGATATGACGGTTAGGATTTTTGTTAAACTCATATAACGAGCAGGTGTGCTCTTAACCCTCCCACTATATTGAGGCTCCCTCAACCATTGATGTGAATATGCTTGACTAAATGAACCGACATCAACAATTTTTGTTCATGTACTAGTCCCTTTAATAACACTTGTTGAAGTTTCAATAATTTCATTGGAAAAATCATTCAACACAATCTTACTGTGCGGCTTATGCTTGACTAAATGAACCGACATCAACGAAATTTTTCTTTTATTTTAAGTCGTTGTAGTTATGAACATTTCAGCATTTAACAGTGCTTTAGATGCTAACAACCTTAGCACATACAAACTATTATATAAGTTTACAGAACAAATATTAACACAATTCTTATAAATAAACACTTTATTTACATTAAAATAAATAGTGTATTGTTGTTCTAGAAAACTTTGTATAGAAATCAGGTTTCATTTCAAACGCAGAACCACATAAACATATTTTAAAAGAAGCAAAGATTTCTGGAACAGTAATTTCACGCCTCCGACTGCAACTGCTAAGAGACATGCCTTATTCCAACCCGCATCATCATCTTGCCAGTCTCGAGTTGCTGCTAGGAACTACTTCCCTGAAAAGAAGAGCAAACATGATTAGTGGCCCTTAAATTATTATTCAGGTCAAATCGTCATTCTCCATTAAAAAGGTTTCCGAAACTAATAAATCATATGTACCTTGCTTGACCTTCTTTTTCTTCGCCAAATACTTGGGATAGTTCCATTTCTAGTGGCCCTTCTGGTTACAGTGGAAACAGTTTCCTTTGGCAACCTTGGCCTTCTTGTCCTTTGGGCCGCAACAAAGTTAGCTTTATTCCCCTTACCTCCCTTCTTCTTTTTTCACTTTTTAGTGTCAAATGAAGAAGGTACAAACTTAGTTATAGAGGTCAAACCTCTATGGAACTGTTGGGGTTGATGCTTTAAATCTCGTAGGGTCCTGTAGTTTGTAAACACCTGTACGAACAAACACTTGTGATGTAACAATATGAGATATTTTTTCACTGTTGTCTATGAAATATGGGATATCTTTATTGGGAATGTCCTAGAACTCGCAGTTCGTGTTAAACATTCTATTTATCAATAATAATAAGTTGTTGATTTTGCATTCTATTATGAAAATTTAATAAACATATCCATGGCTATAGTCTGAATACTTTAACTTTATGTGGTGACATAAACAGGATCAAGTTAATAGTATATAACTTAAATGGTCTAATAAGTATATGGATGAAATTGAGTATCTCATCCTGGTAACACTACAACCCACTTTGTAGTTGTTACAAAGAGATGTAAAGTACTACAAACGATGTGATCCACAGAACGTTTATGTTGAGACATGTGAGTGGGAGCATCCTATGCAATGAGTTTACATATAGACTGGACCACGTAAATAGTCTCTTTTCTTTATAACAACCGTTTACTGTTAAAATTGACTATTTCATTTATTAAGTAACCTAGGTTAACCCGATCTTAATCCCAAGCTAGCTATGAATTCCAATTTGTTAGGGATTATCCTTTTATCTGCAAACGGTGAGAGTAATCCAACAGCACTGCTCAATAAGCCTCCCATTTTGGGAATAAGACCGGATGAATAGCTAGGGACATAGCTCTATAAGATGGAATTCACTTCTACCCGATTTAGGGTTAACAGATAGGTTGTTCTTTTAAGTACTGATTTCAGGTCTTGAACAATCGGGACCCAACCTTCTCATGATAGAGAAAGGACTTGATTCAAAGGGATTATGAATCAAAATTGTTCATTAGAGAGTTAGTGGAAACTTAAGGAACAAGATGTATTCATAGAAGTAAAACGGTTATCTTGACCTAGATGTGATTACGAACAACCTGTGAAGGATCGACTTACTGATTATGGTTATATCAAGTGGACATAATATATCTATAGTGAGGGGAGTTGAACTATGAGCGATAGTGGAGTGACCCATTAGTTAACGAATAGGGGTTAATTCGGTCTAATGAGTGTAGCCAATTAATCTCGGAATACTAGCTCATAAATGGATAAGCTTTAGAGTAGTTTGATAAGTTAATTTGAAACGTTCAAATTAGAATTAAACGGAATATGAGAATTTATATTTAAATATGATTTAAATATATGAAGATGGATTTATGTAAAAATTAATTTAATATATGATATTAAATTTGTTGGGTTTTATGTCCTAAAACTCGTAGTTTGTAAAATGATAAATATTTTCTATAATCAATATACTTGTTATTGATTTCATAAATTGTATGAAAGTCTAAATCCAATAAACTAAGACCCATGACTATTATATGAGTATTTGAACTTTATATGGAGACATAAGAGTGGATCAAGTTCGAGTAAATAGTCAAAATGATCTATGGTACATTAATAAGATTGAGTTCCTTATTCTGGTAACACCATTGGATGCGGCCTACTCTGTAGTTGTTATAAAGAGTTGTAAAATGTTACATACGATGTGATTCTAATTTGTACATGTTATGGCATGAGGAGTGGGGGCATCCTATGCAATGAGTTTGCATAAGATCAGGACTAAGAAATAAGTTACTCTTACTTTATAACGTTGTTTACTGTATAAGACTGACTATTTCACCTAGATGACTTAGGTAACTCGATCTTAATCCCGAGCTAACTATAAACTCTTGTTTATTCGGGATTAGCCTTAGATTTGCATATGTAAGGGTTGGCTCAACAACATCGGCTCAATAAAACTCCCATTTCAGGGGTAAGACCGGATAGATAGCTGGGGACATAGGGTGCAAGACGGAGTTCACGCCTACCCAATTTAAGGATAGGAGAAATGTTGTTCTCTCAAGTACTGAATCCAGGTCTTGAACAAGGGGCCCACCCTCTTAGCCTAGATAGAACCTGCCTTCGAAAAAAGGTCTACTATAGATAGACTTGCTACATATTAATCTTTTACTGATTATTTTAGTTCTAATTTCATTTTATAACTATTTATAAAATAAACACTTAAAACACTCATCCTACATAACGAAATATTTATAACGGTTATAAATATAATGTTAAAAAGAATAAATAAATAAATCATACATAAATATAACCCTTATATTATATGATGCATGAGCATACATTTATGTAAATTAAAACATGCTTCTCTAAATTATAACTATTACAATAAAGAGATGATGCATGACAATTGCATAACCTAAGGTGGGATTTACTATATGTGTATACCATATGACATATTAAAAAACATACATCACATGTAATAAATAAAGGATTAATGGACCGGGATGAGCCTTTACAAAACCGGAATGAAATAATCCTATATATTACATTTTTCATTGAGCAAACCGGCTCACAGGCGAACCAGGTCTTGAACTACTAGGAGGACTCCATCGTGTAGTAAATGTCGTAGGTAGACGGTCGTTTAACACGAACTAGACGATAGAAGCAAAATTAAACGATCGCGTAGACGACAACAAGGCAACGAAGCCTGATTGTCTATGTGATTGCTCAACGTGGTGACAGGTAAACGATTTACCTTGCGTTACTAAGCGATCGTTTAGTCAATCACTAAGCGATGAAGCCTGCTGACCAAAACGATCGTCTAGTGCGATCATTTAACGCGCGATAGGTAAACGATTTACCTTGCGTTACTAAGCGATCGTTTAGTCAATTTTTAAGCGATGAAGCTTGCTGACCAAAATGATCGTCTAATGCGATCACTTAACGTGGCATAGGTAAATGATTTACCTTGTGTTACTAAGAGATCGTTTAGTTAGTTACTAGGCAATGAAGCCTGCTGACCAAAACGATCGTCTAGTGCGATCACTTAACGCGGCGACATGTAAAAGATTTACCTTGCGTTATTAAGCGATCGTTTAGTCAGTTACTAAGCAATGAAGCTTGCTGACCAAAACGATCATCTAGTGTGCGCACGCGTAAAACGATATGCGAGCATCACATTGTCTACACGACTCGATACTCAGTGATCGCATAACCGATCTTCGATACAATGCGATCAACCCTTGATCGCTTATCCTATCATCTACACAATGCGATCATCAGCGATTACGTACCCCATCGACTGCATGATACGATCAACACTTGATCACATACCCCATCATCTAACCGAAGCGATCAACAACGATCACGTACTCCATCGTCTGTACGATGCGATCAACCCTTGGTCGTCTCCTTCCTCTAAGAACAACAACGCTTGCTCCGATCTTCTTCACGAATGCTTCAAAACTAAAACAGACTCGATAACGATTATTAAAGCCCAAAAAATGCAGGGGCCTTTACAAACAACCGCAAAAGTAAAAGCATTAAATCAAACTGAGGCTAACATCCACGAAAACATCCATAAATCCGCACATCCACAACAATTTAATGACTAAACAGTGTAAAAATGCACCCACTTGGAACGTATTTGCAATTCTTTTGTAGCAATGAATTGGAATATCAGAAAACCGAGTGCTCTGATACTAATTGAATGATCTCTTATTCAAGAGTATCTACGAGCGGAGGCGAATCTTTCCAATTCATTGTAATAGAATTATCGCATATACATTCAAATATACTTTTATAATGCTAAAGAGATCAAGAAATCATACCAGATGAAGATTTCTTCTTCACAACGAGTCTGAAGCCCAACCGTCTACCTCGAACAATCACCATTCGGACAGAAGAAAACGGAGAAGACAACACCACTCAGCCCTCAGTATTCTTGGAGTAAGAATCCAAAGTGTGGGCTTTGTTCGGATTTGGTAAATGGAAGGAGGAAGAGAGACCATACACAACTATCAAGCAAATGGGAGATGCGGTTGTCTATCGCATAGACAAGATGCTTGATCGTTTAGGTGAAATATACATACATACATACATACATACATACATACATATATATATATATATTCTTCTATGTCCATTGGATATAACCAATCATCAGTACAATGACCCTTCACAGATGCTCGTAATTACAGTAGGCCAATTTAACGTTTTGCCCCTGTAATTACATCTTCCTCCTTAAGTACCACTAACCCCTCTAATGAAGAATACAACATAGTCCTACTATGTGTGAACACCTCTCGGGCCATGAGAAGGTGTGTGGCGCCACATCGTTCAAGCCCTGGAATCAACCCTTAAGAGAGCTATCTATTTATTTACCCCTGCCTCGGGCAAGAAGTGAATTTCGTCTTGTGTAGCTGAGTTCCCAGCTCCCAAATTAGACGAATCCCCAAAATGGTAGGTTTGAGTCGGCGTTCTGGCCACTCGTACCCATGGAAATCAAAGAACCGCCCTCAATGGCAGGAGTTGCCAACTCACTCAGGATTGAGGTCATATTACCTATGGTCATCCTAATAAAGTGAAGACTCAATCATGAACGGTGTTATATAACGAGACGTTAACACTTCGTAGTCAGGTCTTATACAAACTCTTTGTATAGGACGCCCCCGCTCGCATGTCCCCTACATGAATGATCAGGATTAGACCATCTGTGACAAGTCACAACACTTGTGACCAATTCACAAAGAAGGACGCATCCATAGCGTTACCAGAATAAGGTTTCCCTCCTATATCCATATACTACAGACCATTTTAGTTATCACTCAAGACATGATCCACTTGTATGTCACCACATACATGCTTAAGTTACATACATATAACCAGGGATATTAAGTTCATTGGTTTGTGGTAAAATGAAAAACATCTAAATGTGTAAAGTCAAGTAGTGAAGTAAATATCATTTATATTATACATCACAAGTGTTCGTACAAAGTTGTTTACAAACTACTGGACACGAGACTTTAGAGCACAAACCCCAATAGTTCTTGAGTCCCATAACTCGTTCTAAAGTTCTAAGAGGATAGTGGGAAAGATTTTGAAGTGGCTCATGGTGAGTTTTTGAAAAAGTCAACAGCTGTTGATCAAGATCTTGAAGAGTTTTACAAAGGTATGACTACAAATCCTCTGATATTAGATGAGCATGCTTTAGTTTCTGCCAAAATTAATGCATTTGAATGCTTATTGATCCTTGTTGCTTCTGTTGCATGTTGATACACTCTTACAATTTTAATTGCATTAACCACAAACCAATAAACTAAGATCTCAGGTTATCGTTGTAACTTAAGCATGTATGTGGAGACATACAAGTGGATTATGAATTAAGTGATAACCCAAATGGTCTGTAGTATATGGATAAAGAAGGGAAACCTTATACTGGTGACACTACAGATACGACCAACTTTGTTGATATTACAAGTGTCGTAAAGTGCTACAGATGGTCAGATCCTTATCATTCATGTGGAGACATACGAGTGAGGGTGTCCTATACAAAGGAGTTTGTATAAGACCGAACCATGAAATGTTTAGTCTTGTTATATAACGTCGTTCATGACAGAGACTTTTATTTCACTAGGATGGCCATAGGTAACATTACCTTAATCCTGAGTGAGTTGGAAACTCCTGTCTATGAGGGCGATTCTTTGATTTGCATGGGTACGAGTGGCTAGATTGTCGACTCAAACTTACCACATTGGGCATTCGTCTAATTGGAGAGTTGGGAACTCAGCTATACAAGATGAAATTCACTCATTCCCCAAAGCAGGTGTAAGTAGATAGATTACTCCCTTAAGGGCTGATTCCGGGGCTTAAACGATGTGGCATCACACACTTTCTCATGGCCGAGAGGTGTTCACTCATAGTAGGACTATGATGTATTATTCATTAGAGGAATCAGTGGTACTTAAAGAGTTAGATGTAACTACAAGGGCAAAACAGTAAATTGGCCCAACAATACTTACAAGCGATCTGTGAAGAGTTATCATACTGTTGATTGGTTATATCCAATGGACACAGAATTATATCTGCAGTGAGAAGAATGCAACTATCGGTCTTTAGTGGAGTGTCCGACAGTTAACTGATGGTGGATGTCATGATTAAAGAGTTTAGTCAGTTATTCACGTACCGTTAGAGTTTCAAGCTGCAGGTCCATAAGGTACCCTTGGTAGCTCAATGGATTCAAGTTGAGAATCAATTTTTGGGTTAGTTTGAAGTGTTTAAATTAACAAGAGGGAATTTGATTATATATGATATAATTAAATTAGTTCGATTATCTGTGATATAATTGATTTAATGTATTAGATACATTGATTAGAGGAATTGATATAAATATGATTTATATTAAATAAAGGAGAAAAGAACTATGGTTTAAATATTACATATGATCTGATGTTAAAACTATAGGTTCTAAATATAAAAAGATAAATTAGTTATTATATTTATTTATAATAAAAATAATTGTGAGATAATTGTTTTTAGTTGGTTATTTTCTCCATTAACCGTGAAAGTGGGAGGTTATTTTTCATTTTTTAATAATTGAAGGATAAAATCAAAAGTTTTTTCATTTTACAAAACGATCGCTTCATTTAGTGAATTACTAATCGTTTTGCTCATGAGAGACTACATGATAGCCCTATAGCGAGAGACTAAATGATCGTGTAAAGCGAGAGACTAAACGATTGTGTAAAGCGAGAGACTAAACAATCATGTAAACCGAGAGACTAAATAATCGTGTAAACGTCTGCAAAAGACTAAACGATCGAGCGAGATTTGTTAGACGACTGGCTGGGCGATTTTCACGAGAGTGAGATTTACTAAACGATCAAGTACTCTCAGTCTATGCAATAGACAGAACCTTTCTCCCACTTACTTGATCGTGTAGTTCAATCGTTTTCTTCCTCCTTCCCTCTACCAAATTTACACAGAGCCCACACATGTTGGATTCACACTTCGAGAATACCAAGGTTGCTGAGTGGTAGTGTCAAAGAGTTCTTGTTTGAGGAGCAGACTGTTCGTGATCTGAATGACAACGAGAGATTGTTTAGACAATTGTGGCGACAGCGAAAGGTTGTTATTCGATTGTTCACAAGAGCGAGATATTATTGGTTGATTAATCATGAGAGTGAGAGATTTTCAAAAGAAGAGTTCTCCAAAGGTAAGTCTCTCGATTCCTTTTGTATTTGTTTAAGAAAGCATGCTGTAATTTTCTTGAAGATGCATGACTGTTATGTATATTTATGAATGTATTTATTCTTTCACAATGAACTTGAAAAAATCTTGCTTCTGCTCACTAGTTCTCTTCTATTAGAGTTCCTTCAATTGGTATCAGAGTCAGGTTCTGATATTCTAAATTCATTGCTTTATTGAATTGCATTTACATTCTTAGTGGGTGTTAAGCATGTCTACATTATGTTTAAATGTTAAATGTATATGTTGATGTGGATTAATGGAGTTTCTGGGATGATTGCCTCTAGTTAATGAATTATTTTACATTTCAAAGTTAATTGTAAGGGCCCCCGTGTTTTTGGACATAGTAATTTGCTATCGTGTCTGTAATTCAAAGAGTTCGAGTCTGTTCGAGTTGCTCATGATAAAGCTTCAAGGCATGAAGATGCACATTACTTCGAGGAAGAAGAAGACCAAGAACTGGTTAGATCATGTAAACGATGGGGTAAACGATCGTTAAGTATGGGATACTACAATCGTGTAGGCCAGCATGCTTCATCGCATAGTCACTGGCTACACAATCACTCGGTAAGTGTTACTTAGCATTTGCTCCTCGATCATCTAGACGTTCATGCTTCATAACATAGTAGTTGTCTATATGATCGTTTAGGCTTGCGTTTAAACTTGGTGTGCGACACGATCGAGTGGCCATCATGCTTCATCGCATAGTTAAAGGCACTCGATCATTGCTACACGATCGTGGTTACTCGACCAACTTTACTAGATGATCACAAAGAAGGCTTCGCCCGGGTGGTTCAAGATCCGGTTGCTTGTTGAACTGGTTTACTCAATGGTTTAATGTAATAGATAGATTTATTTTCGGTTTTTTAGGCTAATCATCCCGATCCATTAATTTTGGTGAATGTACATGAGATGTATGTTTTTATTATATGTCATATAGTATACCATATAGTTTTAAATCTCACTATAGATTATGTATTTGTCACGCATCATCTCTATATTGTAAGAGTTATGATATAATAGTTTGCATGATTAAATTACATAAGAGTATGCTCATGCATAATATAATATAAGAGTTATATTTATGCATGCATTAAGCATATTCATGCATCATCTTTATATTATAAACGTTATAGTATAAGGGTGTATGAAGCACGTATGCTTAGTTCATTACTTCTTTATATAAAAGTTATATATAATAATGAATGGACATTGCATGATGCATGACACATAGGTTAAATTTATAAGAGTTATAAATACCTAGTCTAGCTGAGCAATGTGAATGATTTTGGTTGTTTCCTTTTATAAACGTTATAATGGAAATTAGAACTAAAATCAATAAGAAAGATATGCATGAAAACTTAGGCTTGAATCATGTTTTAAAAGAGTTTTAAAATTTGATGGAGATAGACCTAAGATCACGGTTCTAAAGAGATTAGAAACCTAAGGTTTAATCTTTTAATCAGTTTAACAGGATTAAATTGACTAATAAAAGATTAAATATGTACCAAATCTATCTATAAGGGACCTTTTGTTTAAGGCGGGTTCTGTCTAGGCTGGGATACTTAAGCTGACGGAAACGGAATACCCCTACTTGGGAACCTACCTGGAAAGGTGAATTAGATAGATTTGTTGCATGCATGCAAATTTGATGATAGTCTGTTAAAGTGTTTAATGGGACTTGATTCGAACTTGTTTATTTATTAAAGATAATAGTTGTTTTTTAACAAATTAAACTCATACTTAGATAAAATCAATAGCTAGATTGTCTAAGTTCATGAATCCCTAGGTAGAACATTCAGTGGGAGGTATTTGGGGTATATGATACTTCACTTAAACCTCTTCACGTTTCTCCCTAATGTTCACACTGTGAGATCTATCCTTGGCCTCAAGGCATCCTAGGAGTGTCCCCCTAAAAGATGGTGTTTGGGTAGGCCAATACCAAGGTTAGATAACGTTTTGTGCATCGCCTCGAGGCACCCTGGAAGTGTCAGCCTAAAGGATGACAGTTTGCACGACTCTTTATCTGACCTCCTGTATAGGATAAGGTCATTTTATTCTCTTGTCCTAATATGCTTTTTCCCTATGGTGGGCGCATTAGGGCGGAACTCTAGGGTGAGGGGTTACAGTTACACGGAATTGTTAAAGGTTAACAATTCTGGACCGAAAAAAAGTGACTGTTAGAGTCAATTACAAGAGTTATTTCTGTCTAATGGTTGTGAATGCCTCATCCCAATGAAGGGGCACTTGATCACCCCACCGATGACTTTTGTTTTGCCTCGCTGGGGGACATAAGCAAGCGGTGCCACAATGCCGAGTATAGATCTCACGATGTGAACTTCTAGGAAGAACATGAAAGAAATTGACATATCATATATATCATTTCCTCCCACTAAGTGTTTTAAACCTAGGGCTCTTTACTTAGGTAAATCTGGCTAATAATTTATCTAAGTCCATTGTTAAATTGACCCAATATAACTCCTATATTTGTTAGTTTAAGCATATATGATTTTGTCTATTAAAAATTTAATAAAATAAACAATGTATTACATGCTTGTAAAATATTTATCTAATTCATCTTCCAGGTCAGTTATAGGTAGGGGTTTCCATTTCCGTCAACTTAAATACTCCAGTCTTAGACAGGATCTTTCTTAGACATAGGCCCCTTATAGACAATTATGTTATAAATTTAATATTTTATTATTTCCAATTTAAATTAAAATTAAAATAAAAGATTAACTTATTTCTAATCATATTAGAAATACTTTAACATAGATCTAGGTGAATTGATTTTAGACCATTTAAAATTCATTAAGACCTATGTTTGTATACAACTCTTGATTATAGATTTTATTTCTAATTCGCTAAACCTATAACATTTATAAATTAATGAAATACTAAAACCTATAATCATGCATCTAATGACATTAATTAAATATAATATTCATAGTTACTAAGTAATATGCTCAATGCAATTCATTTTCATCATATAATATAATACTTATATTAATAATTGATGAAAATAAAACATATCCATCATTCAACCATATAATATGACATTTATACTATAGTTTGATGTATGGATATACTTAATGGTATATGTTATCATATAATCGTTGGGTTTTATGCCCTAAAACTCGTAGATAGAAAATGTAAATAATCAACTGTTGTCAATAAAGAGTTATCGATGTTATTTCAATAAATGTTATTGATTGTACCGTGTTCCTTTTGTCTTAATAACCCTAAATCCAATAAACTAACATCCTAGGTTGTCTTATGAGTCTTAAAATGTATATAGAGACATGCAGGGATCAAAGTTTATGATACAACAACCTAAAGGGTCTATATTATAGGGATAAGGTTGGTACCTTATCCTGGTGACACTATGGATACGATTCATTTTGTATTTGGTACAAACACAATGATCCAACACGTTTGAGTAGGTGACATGTGAGTGAGGGTATCCTATGTAATGAGTTTGCATGAGATCAGACCGTGAAATAGTAACAAATAGATGTAACTCCATTGACTAGTTAGGTTTTTATTTCAATAGGGTGGCCTAGGAAACTTAGTCTTGATCCTGAGTATATTATGAACTCATGTTCACGAGAGATTGTTCTTTGATTTGTATGAGTGAGAGTGGCCAATTCACCAACTCAATATGCCTATTATTTTGGGGAAGAGACCAAGTGAGAAGATGGGAACATGATAATACAAGATGGATTTCGCTCTTTCCCAACTATAGGGTAAGTAAATGAGTGTTCCCTTAAATGGTGTCTTCAACATTCCGAACAAAGGGTCCTACCCTCTCACTGGCCCGAGAGGGTTTCTGTTTATGATTAGACTATAAACAGGTTATTCATTAGAGGAGCACTAGTACTTCAGGATAAAGAAGTAACTTAGGGGTAAAACAGTAATTTTGACCCAAGCGGTGTTAAGAACACTCGTGAAGGATTAACTTGTTGTTATTGGTCTATATCCGTTGACACAGAAATATATTTATAGTGAGAAGAGTGTAGCTGTGTGTTTTTAGTAGAGTGTATCCACAGTTAATGAATATTGATTAATGTGGTTAATGAGTTTATCCTCATATCATTGAAGCTTCTGATCTGTAGGTCCATGAGGTCCCTTCTTAGCTCGTAAAGGGAATTGAGGTAATTATGTTTTGAATAGAGTTTAAAATGTTCAAATTCACTTAGAGAAATAATAAAATGTATAATAATACATTATAATATAAAGTTTTTATTTTAATTAAACATTATAATATAAAGTTTATATTTTAATTAAACATTATAATATAAAATTAATTTTGGATATGATTCAAAAATAATTTATGGGAGAATTAAATATTTGAAGGAGTTCAAATATTAATTTAATATGAATTGGATTCATATTAAAACCATAGGCTAAAATTAATGTGTATTATATGTACATTAGAACTATAAGTTATGAGAGAGACACAATTGAATATGATTCAAATGTAGGCTAAATTAAATATTTGATATTTAATTTGATAATTAATTAACTTAAAAAATAATTAATAATTAATTTGATTTGATTTGATTTAATGTAATTTAATTAAAACTATAGATTATGTGAGAGATGTTTCATTTAAATATGGTTTAAATTGAATTATTAATTAAATTAGATTAAATTAATAATTAATTAATTAATTAATTTAATTAATTAATTAATTAATTTAATTAATTATTTATTTTTATTAAATCAAATAACTCCAACATAGGGGAGTTATCTGAAATGTGGATAGCTCTCACGTTTTCTCTCTCTCTATTAATTAAAAGGATCTGCAAAAGAATGAAGAAAGTTAAGGATTTTTCTTCAAGAACGAATTTTTTACATAAACGTTTTATGGGGAAAACAAAATCTCTAAAAAAAACTCCCCCTTTTCTTCCCAATTAGAAATTGGTTCCCACAAACCAATATCAATATTATCATAAAATGGGAAGGTTTCCAAATTGATAGTGTTCGTATTTTCAATCCCAAAGAGAATGGCCCTTTCGTCTGATTCATCAATGAGAGTAAGTGCATCTTTTCTTTTGTCTGTAGGATTGAATTCATAATTGTTATGCATGCTTAACCTAGAACTTTTACAACATGTTTTTTTTTTTTTTTTGTCTTTGTGATTTTTGTATTTTTATAGTGTATTGGTATTTCGATTTCTCAATTAATGTCGAGTTAAGGTCCTGATAATTCCATTACACTAGGGTTCTGTCCCTACAATAATATAACATTTATGTTCATTATGATGAATGAGGATGCTTATAATGTCATGCAACTGTATACTATAACATTTATATTAAATATGATATATGAAAGATGTTTATCCTAAGGTGGGATTTTAAAACTACGTGGCATACATTATGTAACATATTAATCTAATCATACATCACATGTAAAATTAAATAAATAGCAAAAAATAGACCAAATTTTGGCACTCCTAAAATTTAAATTAATATAATATTTATATTAATTTCATTAATTAAAAAAACAATTAAAATGCACTAAAAAAGAAATTTAGCAAAAAAAAAAAAAAGCTGTAAATCTGCCTCAGGCCTCGAACCCACGACTTCTAGAACAGCTTGCATGCACCCTTGAAGTTCGGAGCATTGCAACGCTCATCTGGTTAGTTTAGATAGGGTAGAACTACACCGCTTGTAGCATTGCAATGCCACTACCGAGTGTCACAACGTTGGTCTTCTGTATTGCAGTGTATATGACAACATTGCAATGCTATCCCTTTACGCTCTAGCACAAAATGCAATTTCTGCTTCAATCTAAGTCCGTTCTTGCTCCAGATTGCACCGATCTCCTTAGCAACACTTGCATCACAATCAACACAAACTTACAAACTCAATAGCATGAATTAAATGCCAAAAAAAATGAGCCCTTAAAACTTTAAATAACTTTAAAGCAGTAAATTTTAAGTGTCAATACTTGAAATTATCCATTTTGCAAACCAACATTCACAATATAGTAAACATCCACCATTTCTCTAATTTTTGTTTCCAAGAGACATACAGAGACACAATTTGAGTCTAATGCCAATGGAAGGATTTGGATCCTCAAAGAAAGTGAGTAATCACTTTGTGTTAGTGATTTCATTTTGAAAGCTCAAACAAAGAAATTATATAGAGTAAGAAAAACATTAAATATGTATAAGCATGCTTTAAAAAAAAAAAAAAAAAAAAAAAAAAAAAAAAAAAAAAGGAAGAAGAAATTCTTGCCCTTGTTTAATTTATTCTTCACATTTCTCCTCTCCAATGCCATGAGCATCGCCTTCATCGATCACAACAAGAAAAGATCTGGACACCACCACGAAGTTCTTCCTTGCTATTCTCAATGATAAGAATCAGTGGGCTCTTCTACTTTAGTGAAAGAATCAAAGTTTCTTGAGAGAGATCTTGGAAAAGGGAAAAATGCAGAAAACCACAATATACTTCTGTGAATTTTCATGTATCTGTCAAACACTCCTTCTGTGCCTTTAGTTATGGGTAAGAAAGAAGGGGGAGGGGGAGTTATTCAAAATAACTCCCCGTTATCACGTTGAATAACTCCCAGGAGTTATTCTTCATTTAATTTTAACTCTTCAATTATTCCTGGGATGGGAGGGAGTAGGTTTTGCTTCGTGTTTGTTAATTCATCTCTGATGTAATTAAATTAAAAACTTTATATTAAATCATATTTAATATAAATATCACATAGTTGAATCATATTTAAATAATATTTCTTCACATAACCTATATTTCTAATATGAATCATATTCATATTAATTTTAACCTATTATTTTATATGAATCTCATTCATTAATTAATATTTGAATCCTATTCAAATATTTATCTCTCTCATCAGACTTTATATTATAATGTATCCTTGTACATTATATTAATTGCATCTTATATAATTAATTCCCTTAATTAATTTGAACAATTCGAATTAATCCAAAAATTAATTGATTATTATTTAATCCTTAATGAGCTAGCAACGGGACCTTATGAATTTACATATTAGCTCTAATGATACAAGATTAATTAATTAAACTCTTTAATTAGATGAATCAACACTCATTAACTGTCGGTCACTCCACTAAAGACTGACAGCTGCACTCATCGCATTGTAGATATATTTCTATATCCATAGATATAATCAATCAATAGTAAGCTGGCCATTCACAAATTACTCGTAATTACGGTTGGGTCAAATTGTCGTTTTACCCTTGTAATTTCATTTAACTCCTTAAATACTGCTGATCTCTCAAATGGGCAATCAGTTATAGTCCAACTATAAACTAGACCCCTTTCTGGCTAGTGAGAGGGTGAGGCGTCTCGTTGTTCAAGATCAGGAATCAGTCCTTGAGGGAGCAATTCATCTACTTACCTTATGACCCGGAAGAAGTGAACTTCATCTCGTATAGCTATGTTCCTAGCTCCCCACTCGGACGAATCCACAAAATGGTAAGCATATAGAGTCAAGAAATCTGGTCACTCTCACCCATATATTTCAAAGGATCGTCTTCATAGGCAAGAGTTCACAACTCACTCAAGATTAAGATCAAGTTACCTATGGTCATCCTAGTGAAATGTAAGTCTCTTCAAGTAACGGTGTTATAAAAAGAGACTAATCATTTCACGATCTAATCTTATACAAACCCTTTGTATAGGATACCTTAACTCACATGTCTCCACATGAACGATTGGGATCGCATCTTTTGTAACACTTTAGGACAATTGTAACAATTACAAAGTGGGTCGCATCCGTAGTGTCACCAGATAAGGTACTCAACCTTATCCATATACTACAGACTATTCAGGTTATTACTCAAACATGATCCACTTGTATGTCAACCACATACATGTTTAATACATTAAATAACCATGGATCTTAGTTTATTGAATTTGGGTTAATGCAGACTAAATGTCAAATAAAGTAACACTTTATTTTATTTTATTAAATAAATAATTCATATATAAATAATTTACAAACTAGAAACCTACAAGATTTAGGACATCATCCCTAATAGATAGGAGGTAATACTTTATTGTCGTCATCTATAGCCTTCCAATTTGAATGAACTCCAACAGGTTGAACACAACCTTTATATGTTGATGACAATGTTCTTAAATAATAATACACTGATACATAAAAATAAGTATTCACATTAAGCTTTCCAATAATAACAAGTTCACGAGCACATGGAATGTCACTTTAATCCCGTACTCGACTACTGCAAGATCTTGAGTCCAATTTCACCAAGAACTGTTTATCACCCTCCACTATTTTGTACTCATTGTTGCAAGCAGGATCAACATAATAAATAAAAATGAAAAAAATAATTAGTATTGAAAATTGTATAGTATCATGATTATTTGTCTTTAGCAATCTATATCAAAGATAGAAACTGATAGGCACTAATATGTCTCGTAATAATTATATGGTTCCATTGTCCATCGTAAAAAACAACTATAACAAGATTAACTATGGTATCAAATTATTGCAAGAGAAAAAAAAAATTGTATAAGAAACTGATAGTGAAAATATCTATTACAAATGATTGATAGAAGTCTATCACTGATAGACAGGGATGAACTTCTCATGGATAAGATTGTAAACAAATATAATCAATCAAATAATGTTAATAAAAAAGAATAAGAATATGCAAACATAAACCAGTACAAACAAATCTAAAAATGAATAAATAAATCCATAGTACATATTAGTATATCGAGTCTATCACAGGTTTATCACTAACTTTTATTGTTATCTATCATTGTGATAGACAATGATAGAACTCTCCATGCTTTTAAGAATCCAAATTCTAAAATATTATAAACAAATCGATTAAAGAAGAAAAGAAATAGGAACAATAAGGGATAGACTATCATGATTGTTAATATCACTGATAGATAGTGATAGAATTCTATCACTGTCTATTAGTAATAGAAAAAAATAGAATCCCATCACTGAAATTTATAATAGAACATCTATCGCTATCTTAGTTCTATCTATCAGTGATAGATAGTGATAGACATGGATAGATAATGATAGAACTCTATCACAGTCTTTCAGTCAACTACAGTCGAAGAAGAATAAGAGATGTTCAAAATTGATTAAATTTCAATCGATTAAAGAAGAAAAAGAATATTATCAAATCAATTGAAGAAGCAAAAGCTAAAGACATATCATGAAGAACATTCTGAAAAAACTAACAATTGAAGGACAAGAAGAAGAAGCAAAAAAGAACATATCATGAAGAACATTCTGAAAAAACTAACAATGGAAGAAGAAGAAGAAGAAGCAAAAAAAAAGAAGAAGGAGAAGGAGAAGGAGAAGAAGAAGTACCGATAATCTCTTTGAATCTTGAGGAAGAACGTTGGTCAAGCTGATGAATAACATTGGTGAAGAAGGTTGATAATCCAAGGAAAAAAAAAGGAAGAAATCGGTGAGGATGATAATGGAGGAAGAAGAAGAAATCGAACCTGTATTGTTTTGTTTTGTTTTTGTTTTTTTCTTCTATATATGTAAATGTTTCGTATTTTTACCTTTTAAAATAATTTTCTTTTTTTTTTAATCTAGCTTTGATTTAGATCTTACCTTTCAAAATGTTAGTTTTGAGTTTGATTTCAATTTGACATATAAATTCAACAGTTGCTCTTCAATTTATTTATTTGATTAAATACTCACTTCCAGTTACTCGTTATTGTCTATTAATTAGTTTAAATAATTATCAAGTAATATTTTAAATTTAATTTTAATAGTGATATACATTATTGAAACTTAATTAATTATATTTTTTAAATCATTTAATTAATTGACAAACATTAACACTATAGATTGGAAACAAGTATTAAATTAAAAAAAATAAGATTAAACTATAAATCTCGAAACTTAGGGACCAAATTGAAATAAAATTCAAATCTCAATGATCAAATTATAACATTTTGAAATCTAAAAAATAAATCAAAATCAAACTCAAACCTTAAAAACTACAAATGTAACATCTTGAAACATGGGCTCAAAAGTGTACTTTTTAAATTAATTAATTATATAATAAAATTAATAATATTTCCCAATTATTTTTCATTAATTTTTTTAAATGTGTGGGTGGGGAATACAATACCTCAAAGTATAGAAAAAATTCTATATTAGTTGAGTTATGTTTATTTTAATGGTTTATTGTTCTTTTATTAAATTTTGTTCAAACTACTAATATATTATATTTATATTAAAAATTATGGTTTAGAAAAATATAATAGGTAAAGAGTTCTTTCTTAATATTTTAGTATTACGAAATATGTATTTATTGTTTGAGTACAATAGTATAGTGTGAAGACTTGAACCTTTAAATATAAGAAATAAATAAATGTCAATTACTGTGTATATATACACATATAGTCCATGAACATGTTCAACATATCTATATCAATAGTTTAAAAATATATATAGTTTTATGAAACTATAAAAATCATTTGATTAAATATATACTTTTGAATGAGTGTTTTTGTTGGAATAAATGATATATGACTCTTCATACATATTTTTAATTCCATAAATTGTGTTTCTTCTTGAATGATTGCATCGTTTCATGAATAATCAAATTGAAGCAAGTACACGATTATTCAAATAGTCACGAATTAGTCTATAAATATGTCATTTCTTCAATTTTGATTTCTCAATGTTTTTCCATAGCATATTTCTTTCTTAAAAAATTATCTCCATTTCAAAATTTGTCAGTATATCCACAAAATTTTAGTTCGTTAATTTTGTGGACATGATGCTACTTCTATAGGAAAAATATTCTATTCTATATTGAGAGAATTATTTTATATATTCAGATACTAGAATGAGTAAATTTGTAAAATTGTAAGTTGTTGGACTCAAATAGTATCTTATATATTAATTGTTTTATGTATTTTAATTGCTATAACGATTTGTATTCTCTATATTTTTCCCATTAAAGATTTAAAAATAATCTAAAATTCCCCTTGTTGTAATAAGTGTAGAAAATTTAGATGGCCTCCAATTTTTGGTAGGGACAGTTACACATTTACTTTCATTTTGACTAAATTTCTTGAAATTTTGATCTTTTAGGAATTAGATGCATTAACTCAATTCATTTTTTTTCTTTCCAATTTTATAATACTTATTATGTGCGATTGTATTGTTCCATGTGTCAATGCCATTTTCATTGAAGGATGAAATATTTTCGATGTGCTACTTTTTGTAATTTACAATTTTTCTCAATTTTCAACTTTATTTTTAATCTAAAAATTTCATTTTAAAAGAAATTGATTTAGAAAAACTAATATATATATATATATATATATATATATTAGATAATATGATATTAAATTTGTCTCTGTTCATTAGCTTATTAATTTAAGATGATATTAAAATTGATGATATTATTCACTGACCAATTAATAGAAATGATTAAAAAAAATGACCCATTGATGCAATCAACAATGTGAAACACGACACTAGTGTTAGAGGTAAGTGGCCAAATTCAAATATATATTTTCTCTTTGTTTTTTTTTTTAATGTAAATTTGATTAATAAATTCGAAAAGAATACGAAAAAGAAAAGATTGACACGTGTAACACGTGGAAAACTAGGCAATCAAAATCCCCTGTTCCCCTGTTTTCAAGTTACCGTCTTCAGCCTCGTCCCTCCGGCCGACTGTAAATCCACCACAAAAGATTACTGAGAGAATTCCCATCATCATGCTTCTTCAACTTCTTTACCTTCTCAATCGCACTCTTCTTATCATAAATCCCTTCCAAAGCATACGCAAATCCCTTCCATCCTTCGCCGGCGTCTTCCCGTTCCAACGCCCGTGACACCCACTCCACAACCTCCTTCACAAACCCCTTGTCGGAAAACACCCTCTCCGACACCGGCAATACCGGCAACACCTGTATCCCAACTCTACACTCCCTCCACTCCGCCGGCGCAAACCACAACCGACTCTCCCTTGCCGCACTCCACAATATCCCCACTACTCTGTTTTCCTCTTCAAATCCCTTGTCGTAAATCCAGTTTTTTTCGCTCTTCACATGCCACCATGTCTGCGTCGCCGCAATCTCAGCCGCAGTCAGGGTCGACCCAGCGGCCGTCAGAGACTCATCGTCGTAAGCCAAACCCATCAGCGCCGCCGCGTAATAGGCGTTGACGGCTTCGCTTGTGCTTTCCTGATTCCGGCCGTCGGGGAATTCCGTTAATCCGGCGGCCCACGAGTGGAGCTTCCAGAAATCGAAGTTTCTAAACGGAATTGAGAATTGGGATTTTTTGGGTCTGAAATTCATGTAATCGTAAACCAAAGCGTACGCTTGAGGCTTGAATTGTTTTCCCCAATTTGGGTCGAGTTTGGCAAGAACGGCGATTGAGTACACGAAATAACCCAAATGGAAATGATGATCGTTGTAGATTCCAAATCCGAAATCCTCTGTTGTACTTGTAGCTCCGTTCTTCGTTACCAATCCAGCCCATTTTCTTTCATATAGAAATCCATTTTTCGGAAATTTCCCGATCAGCCATGGCTGAATCCCGTTTTTCAGGAATCTCACCACCGCCGGAATGACACCGGCGCCGTTATCCACCTCCTCTGCGATCAGTGCCAATCTCGCAGCTCTGGCCAACAACTTTGCGTAGAAATAAGACGACGCCGTTGACGAAAGCTCTGTAACGTTTAAAGTCGCAACGTCTCGTTTAAGAGCCGCGACAATTTCAGGGAAGAACTTTTTGTCGATTCCGTTGATTGAATGCCAAGTGATCGGAACCGGATTAAAATTCAAATCCCACGAATCTCCGACGACTCCCAGAAGGTCGCCGTCGATGCTGCCGTACCGGAGATTCGGAAGAACGGTTTGATTTCTCGACAAAATTTGCCGGTGCAATGGGTGAGCCAACATGAGAAGGCCGCCACTTCCTTTCTTCTGCCATTTGTATTTGAACCCAAAATTTTCAGACAACTTCACATACCCAGAAACAGGGTAACATCCACTGTACCGATCAAGAATGTTCCCCGATTCCATCGCTGAATTTGGCAAAACAGCAATCCGAATCACGCCGGAAAATCCACCGGAAGTAACAATCTGATTATTCTTCGATTTAATCAGATAAATCGCCGACGAGGAATAAAGTACCCAATTCCGTCCATTGTTCAACCGAATGATATGTTTTGTAGAATCGTCATAAGAATCAACAGACCGGACGCCATTGCCGGTTGAGATCGAAACAGAGGAGATTTTCAGAACAGAGAAAGTCAAATAAGGACTTCCACGAACAAGATGGAATCTGAAATCGCCAATGTCCAAATCAACACCGAGATCGCTGAAGGACGAGATGAAATGGGTTGTGTTAGAAACGGGGGAAGTTCTGTCGAGTGCAGAAATGGTGAGATCGGGGTAGAACTGCAACTGGGTGATTGAAGAATTGGAAATACGAGATGGGTATGAAACAGAGAGCGAAGAATTTGCCGTTCTGACGATATACGGATGAATATATTCCGGCTTATCGCCATTGTTGAGGACAAAGTTCTGGAAGAAGGAATTAGTGGGAAGGGGAGAGGAGAGGAGAGTGGGAGAGAAGAATTTGGCGGGGTCGGGAACCGCCGTGGAGGTGGTTTGGGGGAAGAGAAATTGGCCGGAAACAGCCGGCGGAAATGCAGTGAGAATAATGAAGAAGAAGAAGAAGATGGAAATTAGCCATGGCTTAGGCGTTTCCATGGCTAGTGAGGGATTATTGGTGGAGAGGATTTTATAATTATAAAAGGGAGGATTGTGGAAGGTCATAAATGAAAATGATGTATTAAAATAAGAAAGAAATGATGAGTTCTTAACGTTCTAATTTGTATTTTTTAAAAAGGGAAAAGTGTAACGTCATTATTCCCTAGGGAACAGTGGCAAATAAAATAATGTTTAGGAAGAAAGAAAAGGTTTGAACTTTTTGTTTTGAAATTAAAGCAACAGCTCTTGATGTAATGTGTAATTAATAGGCACAAATACCAAAACAGATCTAAAATTAGTAAGAGACGAATTTCAAGAGAGATCTAAGCCACTTTTACTCTCACCTAATAAAAATTGATCTAATCGAAACAGAAATAGGATTAATCCTCATCAATTTCAATCGAAAACGTGATTGAATTTCTTTTAATCACGTTTACTTAAAATTATGAAATTGCCACATCTGGAGAAGATTAAAAAGTGTAATTTAAAAAATATCAAAAATTGGATGTGGACAAACTCAAACGGATAGTTCTTTACTTTGTAGTAATATTACACTTGAACTTTTACAGATATTTCAAAAATATCCTTAGAGTATAAAATCTTTAAGATTTCAAACGAAAATTAAAATATGAAATGGTGTGACAATTATTAAGAACGAAAATTTAGATCATCACGTTGTTTTAGATTACCGCTACATAGTTCTAAGTCTTGCTTTTTATTCGAAAATATATTAAAGGATAGTTTTCACGTTCATGAAACTTCTTGGGTAATATTACAAGTTACGAATGTATAAGGTATTTTTGAAACAAATGACAAAGTGTAAGATTATTTGTTATAATTGTATTACATTCTCTTTCTAAATTTTGAAACTATGTTCACATATGATTACTTTTGCATATAAATTACCGTTATTATGTAATCAATTTTTGATCAAAATTAACTTTAAGTGATTACATTTAAGACCAATTGAATTGCATAGAGCAAAGTGTTATTTTAACCAACAATCAACTATACTATAAACTTTGGTATACTTAAAATCTCAAACAAATAATAAGAGACATTAATTTCGAGAGATATCTTTGATAAGAACAACAAACTTCCAAATAACTTCGGAATGATATGATATTGTTCACTTTAGATATAAATTCACATTTCTCTCGTAACCAATTTCTTCCCTAACTGACATCTTCTCATTTTTCTCCATTTATTTATAAAGAATTGCATGCTAATTTTTTTTTTTGCTTGTAATTGAAAAAATAACTATAAATCTCTAACAAAACGTCGATTCACTTTAAAAAAATTAGAATTTAAATCAATAAAATTATTGTTTGGAGTTTTAATTCCTACAGATCCTCAAGTTTAGAAATAAATTGATTTTAAATATAAATTAAAGTACACTACATATACTAAAAATTGTAATTTAACATATTTATTCATATAATTGAAGGAAAAGAAATTTGAACCTAAGAAGAAGGATATACTCTAATCTAATTAGTGTGTTAGTTTAGTTTAACGATGTTATTAGTCATATATATTGTGTTGATTTTTATACTTGGAAAATCCTAATATTTTCTTTAAATTTTGTAATCATCCTTTGAAACTTGGTATCGTATTTGATTTTTATTTATTTATTTTATCTTGGTGATAGACTCAATATTTGTGACATGATATTGAAATGGGATATGAGAATTATAAAAAATGAATATATGTGTAAAAAATTGAAAATAAATTAAAGTAATAAAAGAAAATTCAATTTTTTTAAAAAAAAATTCAATATAAAATGGAGAAAATATTGTAGCTTGGAAAATGAAAGAGAAGACAACAATTGGCTCAACAAATCCATGAGAATATCACCAACTAAAGTGACTCTTCCACATGCATTTGAGCTTTACTCAACTTGTGAATTATAAAATGAGGTTGATTAAACTTTAGCTTTCTCAATTCTTCAATAAAAAAATGGTAAATCTTTTATGATTGAAAAATCATTTTCATTCACATATTTCGATTTGTTCAATTTAATCTATGTATTTTTATATGACTAATTTTAATATTTATAATTTAATAAATCTCCAATTTAGTCTATCAAAAGTAATATTTTATAGACATCGAATAAAAAATAATAATAATTTTAATATATTTCAAAAAATGTGTGATAATGTTCACGAATAATGAAAGGGTTTTTTTTTTTTTATTATTATTATTGAAACTACAAATATTGAAATTGGATATTTAAAAATATAGACTTATTAATTAAACAAGTCTTAAAAGTATTTTTTTTTCCAATCATTGTTGTAATGCTTTTAGAACAATTAGTTTATTACTATCTACAATGCACATGTTATAAAATTTTAAAATATAATATATTTTTATAGAAGTTATATGTGATTTTATTAAGGAAAAAATACCTTTGGTCCTTGAGTTTTCAGGAATGTGTGTCATTTCTTTAACAATGAAAGTTTTTCCAATCCTCTTAGAAATCGAAAAGAGCTAATAGTCCCTAAGGAATTAAATTAGGTTTAAAAGGTCTCTCTACTAATAAAATCATTAAATTTACTATACTAAATGACGATGTGGCAAGATGACTTGAAAAAAAAATATTTTTAATATTTTCCCCATTCTCTCTTTTTCTCTCTCCTTCATGTTCTCCAATTTCATCCTATCCTCTCTCCATTACAATTGAACTAAAATCCTCTTCCTTTAACCATTTTTGGGTTAGCCAAAACCTAAGTTCTTTCACAATCAAAACAAACGAATCAGCCTCTTTATTTCAAGCAACAAGCTCTCAAACAAAGGGAAAAAGTCATCAGTAGCATCTAATTCTGTCCAACTTCATCAAAGGTACCAAAGGTATCATTATTCTACCATTAACTCTAAAACCAAATTTAGGTGAACTATTTCTCATCATTGAATTCGAATGGAGGGTTATGGCGACGAGCCCACCACCTTAATTTTCTTGTAGTTGCAGATCTCCATTCTCCTCTTCTTCCAATGTCCTCCTCATTTATTTCACTCCCAATTTCCTCAATCTCTCCTCCATCGCTTCCATGTCTTCGAACTGCCACACTTCAATTTCAACAAACCTAAACGAAGCCCTAAAATGATTAAAGGATGTGGATTTTATTTCAATTGTAATTGAGAGAGAGGATGGGAATGGAGGATTCAAACCAGAGGGAAATAAGAGAGAAGAGGGAAGATAAACATGCCCATGAGGAGGAATTTAATATTTATCTCATGTTTGCTAGAACAAAAGTATAAAGTTTCTTTTGAAGTTGATGATGTGTTCATTATTTCAAAGGGTATTAAAATATGTTATGCAAAATTAGAAAATAACTTATATGTGTTAAAACCAATTGAGGTAATAGCTGATTTGAATATAAAGATGTTTAAAACAACTGAAACTCAAAATAAGAAACGAAAAATTTCTCCTAATGTCTATCTTTGGTACTTAAGACTTGGCCACATTAATCTCAATAGGATTAGGAGATTGGTTAATAGTGGACTCTTAAACCAGTTAGAAGACAACTCTCTACCACCCTGTGAGTCTTGTCTTTAGGGTAAGATAAACAAAAGATCCTTTGTGGGAAAAGGTTTCTATTTCTCCTTTTTGATACACCGTTTTATTGAGGTGTACCAAGTGTTGAGAGTTGAGTTGTGATTCCATGTTTCATCATATAATTCTGGAATTCAATATCCATGTACTCTCCACCTTGATCTGATTGAAATGTTTTAATTTTTTTATACAACAAATTTTCAACTTCAGCTGTATACTCCTTGAACTTTTCAAGTGTGTCGGGCTTATATTGCATTAGATAAACATGCCCATATCTTGAATAATCGTCCGTAAAAGTGACAAAATATTCATATCCTCCTCTAGTTTTTACACTCATCGAACCACAAAGGTCTGAATGTATAAGCTCAAAGGGTTCTTTGGCTCTATAACCTTTTCCAGTAAAAGGTCGTTTTGTCATTTTTCCTTCTAGGCAAGATTCACATACAGGTAAAGAATTTTCTTCTAACTCGTTTAGAAGTCCATTCTTAACCAACCTCTCATCCTAGTGAGATTAATGTGACATAGTCTTAGAAGCCAAAGATGAGCATTATCTTTAGGAGATTTTTTTTTTCTCTTCTTAGTTTTAATGTTGAACATTTCAATATTGAGGAGTATTTTAGATACCAACGGCCTTAGTACATATAAGTTACTTTCATTTGTTGCAGAACAAATATCAATACCATTTTTTGAGACAAACGCTTTATTCCGAATAAAAGATACACTAAAATAGTGTTCTAACAAACATATAACTAAAATCAAGTTCCATTTAAAATTAGGAACGTTGTAAACATTGTCTAACAACATAAACTTTGATTAAAAAAACAACTTCAAACTCCCAACTGCAACCGTCGAGACAACCTCTCCTGTTCCAACCCATAGAGTCATCTCTCCCGTTGCCAACTGTTTCTAGGGATTAGTTTCTTGCAAAGAAGTACAAACGTGGTTAGTGGCTCATGAATCAAGTATCCAGCATTTTCCACCAAACACGTTTCCAGAGCCAGTAAATCATATTTACCTTTTTTTTCCTTTTTTTTATCAGTCAAATATTTTGGGCAAATCCTTTTCTAATGTCCATCTTGGTTGCAATGATAACATGCTCCTTTTGCAACTTTGACCTTCTTGCCCTTTTGGACAGCAATAGTAGTGGTGGCTTTATTCCCCTTTCCATCATTCTTCTTTTTCCATTTCTTAACATTAGATGAAGAGGGAGGCACAAATTTAGTTCCAGAGGTTAAACCTCTGATGAACTTTTTCATGTTGGAGGAGGCAACATTTGCCTCCCCATTATTTATTTTGGCTTTCATTAAAGACAAAAAAAAATGTAGCTTATTAAGGAAGATGGTGAGGTTGTAGTCAATTTTGTTCATAACACAATTACGAAATTGTAGAAAGCTATCCAACAGTAATTGCATGATAAAGTTCACCTGACTGGGCTTATTTATGAGACTTCCATTCATCTCAGCAGTATTGAAATGGTTCATCATGTTAAGGACATGTTCCCTAACAGACGATCCTTCAGCCATCCGCATACTGGAGATGAATTTAAGAGCACCATGCATGGCTTATGAGGAAATTTTTTCAAACATTTCACCAATGATTCCATATTCTGGTGTACAATAATTATGATCTCATGCTTTTTAGCTAGGACTTCAAATAAGCTTGCCAAAATATAAATATTTGCCTTATGATTGGTCTTGGTCCACTTCTCATAAGCATCACAAACATTTCATGATGCGTTGTGCCCAAGGGCTGGAGGACATTCCTCTATGAGAACGAATTTGAGGTCATCCACTACCAAAATCAAATTCATCGTATTTTTTTAAGTTGTATAATTTTTTCCAGTTAATTTTTCGGTGCCAAGCAAAGTAACAATTCAGCAAGACATGTTGATACAAAAAACAAATTACTTATATTAGACACTTGTGCAAAAATTCATTTTTCTTTTTAATCCAATCAGTTTACAAAAATTAATGAACCCCAACATCATTGAATTTTGTAATGATACATTCAGTGATTTGGAATAAATGCCACCTCAGTGTATATAGTTATTCTTTATCACTAAAGTGAAACATTTTTAATCAAATATTATTCTAGAATAACTCCTTAGTTATATAATATTTAATTACCATTTATTTGGTCAATAAATCATTAACTACCTTAATGCTTTATCGTAACTGTAACCCTTCATTTTCAACTCTATAACTCCACTCCAACCAGTCTACCTCAGGGAGGAATATAATTGGTACAATTGGTTATAACGGTCTTATCTATTTCTGAAGTTTGTAATGCCCTTCCCCCATGTAAATACCTTCCTAAAGAAGGGTGCGTCCAAGACACCATGAGGCCGAGCATGAATGAAACATTACAAACTAGTGAAGGAAACTGCAAGATATGTTGTCACACGTCCTTCTCCCATTTACTATAAACACTTTCTCCATTCACCTTAATATTGACCCATGCAAATACCTTCTTAAGGGAGGGTGTGCCCAAGGCACCACGAGGTTAAGCATGAATCTCAACCTGTGAACTCTTTAGGAGAACGTGGGTGGAAAAACGACATACCATATATATCTTTTTTCTCCCACCAAGTGTTCTACCTCTTGGGTTTATTAACTTAGAAAAAAAGGCTAAATTATTTTAACTAAGTCCTTGTAAATTTGCTCAATATAACACTTATATTGATTAGTTTAACAATATGTGTTTTTGTTCACTAAACTCTTTTAATGAAATTAATCACTTATTGCATACTTATAAAATATTTGCCCAATTCACCTTGCAGGTCTGTTTCCAGGTAGAGATGTTCCGTTTCTGTCAGCTTAAAAACCTCAACCAAGACAGAATGTTCATTAGACAAAGGTCCCTTATAGGCAATTATTTTATAAATTTAATATTTTAACCAAGTTCATTTTAATCCTATTAAAACGAATTAAAAGATTAACTTATTTCTAATCTCATTAATCTAATTCATTGAACTTATAACCTTTATAAAATAATGAACTTGTCAAAGTCCTTTTTCGTTTAAATTATGACGACTTTGATTAAATATAGAGTGGAAGTATCATCTAATCTGCAAGATAGTGCATCGAAGAGACGTGATCGTCTCGGAGCAAAATGTTATAGATCCGTTTACGAAGACTCTCACAGCTACAGTGTTTGAGGGTCACCTTCAGAGCAAAGGTCTACGGAACCGTCCGCGGCTAGACTAGGGCACGTGGGAGATTTTATTGTATTGGGTTTTTATGCCTTAGTGTATTGTTTTGTACTTGTTTTTGTACTCCCCAGTTCTCTTTAGGACAAGTGAGAGATTATTGGGGTTTGTGCTCTAAAGTCTCGTGTCCTATAGTTTGTAAATAATTTTATACAAACGCTTGTGATGATAATATATATGATATTTACTTCACTTCTTGACTTTGCACATTTAGATGTTTTTATGTTACCACAAACCAATAAACTTAATATCCCTGGTTGTCTTTATGTAACTTAAGCATGTATGTATTGACATACAAGTGGATCATATCTTAAGTGACAACTAAAATGGTCTGTAGTATATGAATATAAGAGGGAAACCTTATCCTAGTAACACTACGAACGCGGCCCGCTTTGTGAGATAGTTACAAGTGTTGTGACTTGTCACAGATGGTCTGATCCTGATCATTCGTTTTGGAGACATGTGAGCGGGGGCGTTCTATACAAAGAGTTTGTATAAAACCTGACCTCGAAGTGTTAACGTCTCGTCATATAACTCCATTCATGACAGAGACTTCACTTCACTAGGATGACCATAGGTAACATGACCTCAATCCTGAGTGAGTTGGGAACTCCTGCCATTGAGGGCGGTTCTTTGATTTACATGGGTGCGAGTGGCCAGAGCACGGACTCAAACCTATCACTTTGGGGATTTGTCTGATTTGAGAGCTGGGAACTCAGCTTCACAAGATGGAGTTCACTCCTTCCTCGAAGTAAGGGTAAGTAGATAGATCGCTCTCTTAAGGGCTTATCCTGGGGCTTGAACGACGTGGCTTCACATACCTTCTCATGACCTAAGAGGTGTTCACACATAGTAAGACTATGTTGTATTGTTCATTAGAGGGATCAGTGGTATTTAAGGAGTAAGATGTAACTACAGGGGCAAAACGGTAAATTAGCCAGTTGTACTTACGAGCATCTGTGAAGGGTCATCGTACTGATGATTGGTTATATCCAATGGACATAGAAATATATCTATGGTAAGAAGAGTTCAACTATCGGTCTTTAGTGGAATATCTGCTAGTTAACGGATGGTAGATATCGTGGTTAAAAAGTTTAGTCAGTTATTCACGTACCGTTGGAGCTTCGAGCCATAGGTCCATAAGGTCCCTTTAGTAGCTTGGATACAAGTTGAGAATCAGTTTTTGGGCCAATTTGAAATGTTCAAATTGACAAGATGGAGTTCGATTATATATGATATAATTGAACTAGTTAATTATATATGATATAATTAACTTTGTTTGAGATACATTAATTTGGAGGAAATTAGATATAAATATGATTTATATCTAGTGGAGGAAAAATACTATGATTAATATATGATATTAATCTATAGGTTATGAATATAATGTGATTATATTCATTGTCTATTAATTGGACGGTTAAGGGATAATAGGTCGGGGTCTCTTCTGTTTTCATAACAGATGAGTAAGTTGAAGAATTGCTTTGAGACGCTTAAATAGCTCAAGGTGTGTTAAGCATTGGATGCGCGGACATAATGTTTAAGTGTGTCATCGCTTAGTAAAACCTGTGCCTATACGATAGTGCTTGAACAATCGCTTACCTATATGATAGTGCTAAGCGATCACTTAACGCTTACATCCGCACGTGCTATTTACTAAATGATCGTTTACCTTTTCCTAAGCGATCGTTTAGCGTCCGATATTTACTAAACGATCGTATAGACGATCGCTTAGCTTTTCCTACACGATCGTTTAGAGTATCGTTTACCTTTTCCTACACGATCGTATAATTCACCTAAACGATCAAGCATTTTGTCTATACGATAGACGAGCTTTCTCCCACTTGCTTGATCATTGTATACGATCTCCCTTCCTCATTCTTTCTACCAAATCTAACCCACCCTTTAGATTCTCACTCCGAAAATATAAGGGCTCTGAGTGGTGGTGTCGTCCCCGTTTCCTTCTGTTCGTGTGGAGACTGTTCGGGGTATACAATTGGGATTTGTTGAACGATAGCTTACCATTTCAGTGAAACTGAGATTTGCTATGAAGAATAAGTCTTCAACTGGTATGATCTCTCGATCTCTTATTTATTGTTCCTTTGAGCATGCCAGTAATTTAGCGTTATGAATGCATATTAGTATATTTGAATGTATATGTGGAAATTTTGTCACAGTGAATTCGAAAGATCCGCTTCCGCTCATAGGTACTCTTGAATAAGAGTTCCTTCAGTAATTGTATTGTACACACTTTTTATTTATCTAATTAAATAAAAGTATTTTATTTGACACTTAGTTGCATTAATCCAAAAAACCAATAAACTAAGGTCCAAAGTTATCTTTTGTAACTTAAACATGTATATGGAGAATACAGGTGGATCAAGTTTAAATGATAAACTAAACGGTCTGTAGTAGATGGATAAAACTGGGTATCTTATCCTAGTGATGCTACGAATAAGACCTATTTTGTAGTTGTTACAATTTTTGTAAAGTGCTACAAATGATTTGATCCTAATCATTCATGTGGAGATAATGTGAGCCGGAATATTCTATACAAAGAGTTTGTATAAGACTAGACCACGAAATGAATAGTCTCTATATTACACCATTGCTAGAAGAGACTTACATTTCACCAGGATGACTATAGGTGACTTGACCTGAATCTTTAATAAGTTGTGAACTTCTGCCTATGAAATCAGTTCTTTGATCTACATAGGTGAGAGTGGTCAGTGTCACCGACTCAATATGCCTACTATTTTGGGGATTCGTCTGATTAGGGAGTTCGAAACGTAGCTACACAAGAAGAAATTCACTCCTCTATAATTAGAGTAAGTAAAGTAATTACTTTCTTAAGGGCTGATTCCGGGGTTTGAACAATGTGGTGTCATACCTTCTCTTGGCCCAAGAGGAGTTCGGTTATATTTGGACTATAACTTATTGTTCATTAGAGGGATTAGTGGTACTTAAGGAGCTAGATGTAACTATAGAGGTAAAATGGTAATTGTCTAGCTGTACTTACGAGTAATTTGTGAAGGATCGATGCATCGTTGATTGGTTATATCCAATGGACACAGAAAATATATTTGTAGTGTGAATAGTACAATTGTCGGTCTTTAGTGGAGTGGTCAACCGTTAATAGAAGTTGGTTAATTTAATTAAAGAGTTTAATTAATTAATCAAGTGAGCTTCAATCTATAGGTCCATAAGGTCCCCACAATAGTTCAATTGGGATTAATGAGAATCTAATTAATTTTGGATTAATTTAAATCGTTCAAATTAATATAGGGTGTCAATTATATATGATGTAATTAATATAATGTATATGATACATTATAATATAAATTTTTATTTGAGATAAAATAAATATTTGAATATGATCCAAATATTAATTATGTGAATATGATTTATATTAAATACTATATGTTAAATGAGAGAATATTAGACTATAAGTTATATTGTATATGTTATAATATAAACTATAGGTTATATATTATATTAGATACAACATATAGTTTGATGTATGATGTATATAGTAAGTTAGTTTATATATATATATATATATATATATATATATATATTTAAATTAATAATATATTTGGGAGGTAGTTATTTGATAATTTCCCCCTTGATTCTCTAAAAAATATGTAAGTGGGAGGTTTTTACATAGGGTTGATTTATGTTTCTAGTTCTATCTTCTCCCTTTGTATTTCAACATAGAATACAGTGTTCCCCAGAAGATTTATCTGCAAAATTTTTTCCTCTAAAAAATCTTTCTCCCTCTCTCCCAAAATTAAAAGCGAAACCCTCACACTCTCGTCAATTTGCACCCTCTGGGAATACCAAAGTTTCATAATGGTGGTGTTTGAATTATGTTTTTGCTTACTGTAACTTTTTTTTTTTTTTGGGCGTTGGTGGGTTCGTGTTCATATTGTTTGTGATCAGAGAGGTTTTAATGAAGAGATCGGTCTTCGAGGGTTAGTAAAACCAAATTTCTTATTTTATCTCTTTCTGTATAATTAAACATGCTGATTTAGATTGCATATGATTGTTTCCGCCATTTGAATTTATGTATTTTTTCGTAAAAATAAAATTGGGCTATGATCCGCTTCCACATCGGGTGTTCGTACATCCTTCATAACATTCACAACATTCACTTTAGGGAATGATATTGTTCCAGTTGGTCGAGATTTGTGGTTCTTCATTAATAATTCGTTATTTTGTTCAGGCACGAGAAGAGATGAAATTAGTTCAGAATATTGTTTAAAACCTGTCTCTCGATATTGTTGTTGCAGGAGCATATTTGAGACATAAAATGTAGAAAATGTCTTCTCTAACATATCAGCATTAGTAATTTTCTCTCCGCATAACAACAATTTTGAACTGGTTTTAAATAATGCGGAATTGTAATCACTTATTGATTTAAAATCTTGTAGCCACAAGCATCCATTCATAACGAACTTTAGGAAGAATAACTTTTTTTTATGATTATACTTTTTTTTTCAATTTTTTCCATAAGATACGAGGATATTTTATTGTAATATACTCAATTTTTGATCTCTCGTGGAGTTAATGACGAAGGAAAACCATAACTTTTGCTTTGTCCTGATTGGATGTCGTATTTCCTTCTTTAATTGGTTCCCCAAGGTTCATAGTATCTAATGGATTTCGGCATCAAACACTCATGACAAATAATTATTGTCATTAATGTCAAGGTACTAAATATGCAAAATGACATTTAATATATTAATTACAATAAAGAGGAAAAAAATGAATTACCTTTAAGACCTACCTTCAGTGAGGAACTGACAACAGCTCGTGCTGATAACATGTTGTAAAATTGAGGAGCACAACAGGAATCCAGATATGGAAAAATGTAATATAATAAAATAAATAAATATACTAATTAAATAAAATAAATCAACAAAATAAAAAAAATATAGAAAAATGAAATTAAAAGAAGAAAATTGGCTCCAAATAATTTGGATTTCTCACCACTATGTGTGGATTTTCAAGATCCATGAAATGCCACTATTTATAGTGACAAGTAGGATGTGAGGTGTGTTTGGAATACACTTCCAAGTTTTTAATCTAAAAAATAAGTCATTTTAGAAAAGAAAAAAAATGAAGTGTTTGACAACCATTCAAAATAGCATTTGAAGTGTTTAAACAATTTTGATCAAAAGTGTTTAAATAAAAATGAGTTTTTTGAGAAACGCTATTTTTTAAGTCAATCCAAACGGGTCTGAGGTCTTACATGGACACCAAACATGAATAACTACAAAACATATTAACAACACGAAGATTAACACATGACTTTTATGACACTAAGCATTAGATACCAAGTTAATTAGTTCGCACGTTCATTTAGTATCAGATTTTTTTTTAATTAATATATTACATCAATATAATAAATTGATAATCAATTACGTAGACATGTTGATTTGACATCAAATTTAACTATCACTGGGATAAAACTCATTGTTGGAGGTAAACAATTATCCAAAATAATAATAAATAAGTGATTAATGTATACCGATTTAATATCCAACTCATTGTTGGAACTACATACACAAGTGTTATACTAATATATAGTTTATTTTTTATTAATCTCTATCAATCACCTTTTATCATTGGGCCAATTCATTATCCAATCCTAAAAAGTGAAGATTCATGTTCGACTAAGTCCAAGTTCAATGGACTAAAAATATTCGTTGGACTTGAATTAAATTGTCTCACCCCTTTAACCAAGCTCATAGCTTAACTCTTTGGTTTGACTCATTAGATCAAAGTTTGAACCAAGTTTGGATTAGGTTCGGTTGATTTATTAGATTAGTCCATTGAATATTAATTATTTAGTTATTTAAAAAAATATTTATTTTTAGACTTTCATAGTGAAAGTATTATTAAATTTTATTTTGTATTCTTATTAATTTTTCTTGATGAAATTATTGATGTTATAAAATGTAATTTAGTATTTAATTTTTTAAAAAAGAAAATGATATTAGTTCCATAACTTTTTAAAAAATTGTGTTAACTAAAAACTACAATGTGTATAAATATATCTAAGAATAATATTAAAAAGTTTATTCTTTTAATATATAGAATATAATATATAAAAACCATAAATAGATTTTCTATTGTGATAAATCTGTTTAATTACCACTCATTAATCTTTCGTTGGTAGCAATTTTTTTTTTCTAATTTTATAATTTCATGTCTATTTCATTTCAATATGTGATTTGTGGATTTCATATTTCTTAAAGAAATACTTGAACTACTACTTAAATTCTCATTATAAAAACAAGTCTTTAGATTATTTTCTTTTTTTCAAAATTTAAGTTTGTTTTTTAAAATATTCGTAGAAAGTGTATTGCAAATTTATGAGTAAATGTAAGGTTTATAAGGAAAATTGATAAATATGGATCCTTTCAGTTTTCATTTTCGAAAATGGGCCCATTTTTTTTCATAAAAAATCTTGTTTTTGAGGTCCCTTTACTAATGAAGATGATGTTAGCATGGGATAAAATTACCTTTATACCCTTATTTTCTTCAATTTTTACCAACATTCTTCAAAATTTTCACCAACATTCTTCAATATTTTAATCAATCTTGACAATAAAATATTAAATTATTTCGCTTTTATCAAAATGGAACTAAAATGGTTAAAACAAAAAATTCCAGGTTTTTGTTGTTGATATGTTTTTTGTTTTTTAAGACGATTTTTTTAAAGAGATAATTATATCACCAAGAACTGTTTGGTTTAATAACAAAAACTAAAAAATATTAGTAAAGGAAAGAAAGTGCAAAAATCATGAATCAAAGCTGATATCTTAGCCAAAAATCATGAATCCCGATCAAAATCTCAGCTATAATTCATAAATATTGATCAAAATCTTGGTCAAAATTCATAATTACCGATAGAAGTCTCGGTTGAAATTCAAGATTTCAGAAAAAAAAAAAAAAAATTTGTTTTCTTTTCATCTTAGTTGCTCTCTTTTTCAATCTTTTTTAAAAATGACGTCAAAATGACTAAGATTTTTCAAATTTTTGTGTAGAGGTAAATGTGGAAAGAGTAGAAGTTTAATGATTGGACCGAACAGGGGCCTTTGTGACCTTTCATCTACCAAGAATTCTCAAAAATAAATTTTAAAAAGATGGGCCCATTTTCAAAATTGAAAATTCAAATTGACCAATTATTATTATTATTATTATTTTCCAATTCCTCTGTTTATAAACTTAATTTTTCAACAGCTAAATAGTTAATAAACGAACCTAAAATAATCAAATTATTGAGTGATTAATTCTTTTAAAAACATTTACAAAAAATTTCATTTTCTCATGTAATGATTCAAACAAAAAGATAGATTCGAATCCTTTGAAATAGAAATCAACTTTATATATTTATATATAGGAAAGTTAATAAACATATAAATTTTGTTTTTAGTCTAGATATTTGTAATAAATAGTAGAATAAGAGAATTTTTTTTAAAATATATTAAAATTTTAAAATATTTGTAAATATGTATGAATTGACTAGTCCACCTTTGATTTTTTTTTTTTTAAATTTCTAATTTCGCCCTCCCTTATCTTATTGCACATCTCTTTTTTTAACCTTTTTATTTTCTTTCTTTTCTTCTATTTTTACTCTTTTCCTCCAATTTTTCATTTTTCATTTCCTTTTCTTTCTCCAGTTTTTAATTATTTCATTTCATTTCTTTTATTTTTTATTTTTTATTTTTTTCTTTCTCCGATTTTTCTTTCTTCATTTTATTTTTATTTTATTTCCTTCTTTTTCTTTTTTCTTTTTTCTTTTTTCTTTTATTTTCTTTATTCGAATTTTGCTTATTCTTTTTTTTTTTTTATTTTCTTTTCTTTCTCCGATTTTTTAATCTTCCTTTTTCTTTTTTTATTATTTTATTTTGTTTTCTTTCTCTCATTTTCTACTTCTTCCTTTTCTTTTCTTTTCTTTTCTTTTAATTTTTCTTTCACTTCTCCGGTTTTTTGCATTTCTTCAGTTTTTGCTTTTCTCTTTCTCTTATTTTTAATTTTTTTTCCCTTTATTTGAATGTTTTCTTCTTCTTTTTTTTTCCCCACAAGAATTATGAGGCTGAGTTTCGTATCCAAGACTTGAAAATACTCAATTCATAAGTGACTTAACACCAATAAGTCAATCATCGAGTTTAATTATTATAACATATAATAAATATAAATAGCAAATGAAAGTCTATCAACGATGACCACTAATATTTTCTATCATTGATAACTTAATCCCAACCTAGTGAATTTAATTAATAAATTTGAATCTCGAACTAAAATGTAAGTGGAATGCATAGAAGTTATAACTAATAGCATGTTTATCAGTGATAGAAGCTATCATCGAAAAAAAAAAAAAGACTTATAAATGTTTGGGAAGGACAAGAAAGAGGCAAAAAGATGTTTAATGGCTATGATTGATAGAAGCTACTACTGATAGCATGTTACCGATGATAGAAGCTAATACTAATAGCATGTTGTTGATGATAGAAACTACTTGATAACATGTTATCGATGATAGAAGCTACCTGATAGCACGTTATCGGTGATAGAAGCTACCACTGATAGCACGTTTTCGGTAATAGAGAGCTATCACTGATAGTATGATATCAGTGAAATCATTGATAGCATCTTATCAGTGAAAGAAGTTATCATTGATAACCACAATATAAGAGATATTAGTGATATCGGTGATAGAACTTAGGTGATATGTATATATCGAGTTTATTTCAAAAGTGACAACCAGTTATAGAAGTCTATAATTGATAGCCTTAAGTGTTAATATTTCAAGGTTGATTCTAATTGATGAAAGTTTATTAGTGATAGCGACTAGTAGCTGCTATCAGTGATAGACATGATAAAAGATATTATTAGTGATAACTCCTATGGTAATCAAAGTTGTTGGTTTTCTTTCAAAGTTGAACACTATTTATAAATCTATCATTGATAGCCACTAATAACCTTAAGTCTTAATATTTTAAGGTTGATTATAATTGATGAAAGTGTATCAATGATAGTTACTGATAATTGATAGCAAATTTAAAGCTAATATTTCAAGATTGTATTAATTTTTCTCAAATTGACAGCTATCGATGATAACAACTATCATCGATAGCAATTGATATAAGCTATCAGCGATACCTACTGATAGCATCTAACAGTGGCTATCACTGATAGTTGCTATCAGTGATAGCTTTTAATTTGAGAAAACTGGGAACCAACGAGCAAAATAGTGGCTAGATATGAGTTTTTTTTGTCTTTTACCATTTTTTGATCTATATATACAATTATTTTATTCTTGTACTATATATTCTATTATTTTAGGCTTGAATTCTATTTATGCAACTAGCCCTTTAGTCTAACAATTAAAGATAGAAAATTGAATAATCGATATTTGGGATGACAATTAATATCTTATCTATTGAGTTATACGCTTAAATTGTCAGGTATAAAAAATTTAAATAAGACTCATGTGATCTAAAATAGTATCTGTATATAGACTTGTGAACGTTAGCATATGTTTCCTAACATATCAATATGTTATTTTGTGTTGATGATTATACTCATAACATGAAATGATTTGATCTATTTGGATAGGAAAAATAAAAATATATATATAAAGTGATATGGTATGTAGTGGGTACGAATGAGAAGTTGTAAGGTGTATATGGAATAATAAAATGAAAGATATTATGCAATTGGAAAGAGATAAGGTATATATGAATTGTGGAATGTCAAAATGGGGAAATCATGCCACTCTTTTATTGACTTTCATTGCATTTTATTAAGAATAAGGTTTTGGATGCCTCATAATGGAAGCTTATGGGATTCCTTGCCACTTTATAACATTAATTGTCTCGTGAGTTTCTTAAGAGCCAACTTTGTTTTAATAATAGAGAATGCATTCACTCAAAAAAAAAAAAAATAAATAAATAAATAAATAAATATGGAATGCTTTTTTACCTAGCGGTGTATACGGATTGGATAGAAGGTATTTTTTAGACCAATTCAATAGGTTGGGTTGAGAATATTTTTTGGACCAACCCGAATAAAATACTCAAATAAAGTCTCCAACCCAACTCTATCCAACCCTTAAATTTTGGATTGGATTGGGTTGTCGGGTTATAATTTTTTTTCTTTTTTAATTAAAAACCTATAAATTTATCTACAACACCCGACTAATTACTAAAATCTCATAAAATTCAGATGTTAAATATAATTACAAAACTTAAACAAAGGGAAATATATATGTGCATGTATCTATGTCTTGTATGTTTATTTTTTAATTAATATATATGTTAATATATATGTAATTCAAGTTGGGTTGGATCAATCTAAATTTATTTGGCCAACCCAGACCCTTAGTCATTGTTTGAGTTGTCGGGTCTTTTGAACACACCTATTTTTACCTTCTTTTTTATTTGAAAAATTCAGACTTGTAGCATTAACTACACTTTCATTTGGAAAAATAATAAAATACGAAATTATTTTGAATTATAGCAAATTAACTCCTTTGCACGTGATCAAACATTCTCGAAGTCTCAAAATGTCCTTCATAATTCGTGAATATAGTGTAATTAAATTTGATGGTCATATATTTGATAATAAACTGAATCTAACTTTACAAAAAAAAAAAAAAAAAAAAAAAAATCGAGATCAATTGATTTGAATCTTAAATTTTGATCAAACCTTTATTTTCAAATATGAATTTATCTAACTATTTCGTTTTATCCATATATTTTTTTGTCTTTTAGATTTTATCTTCAAATATCAAATAATCTCAGTTTGCCTAATTATTTTTCGTTTTCCCTTCTTTTGATGAATTTTTGCATTTTTTAATTTATATCACATTATCTTATTTGTTTTGGATTTTTATAATGTATAATAGTTTGAACCTTTAAGCGCTTTTTTTTTTTTTATTGAAGTTATATTTTTTTTTCAAATTAATTATCATATTTTTGTTATTTTTTCCAAAAGATTTTAGATAAACATTCATAGCCTTCTTATTTTTGCTTGATTATAATATTTTGTGATTTTTTCAATCATTTCCAAATAAGCATTCATAATCTTTTGTTGCTCTTGCTATGACTTTTCAACACCAAAATTTTTTTTAATAGTAAGTGAGATGATACCTTATAGAGAGCACTGTTGATTTCTCTTTAACGACTTTTTGAAGAACAATGAAACTGAATTGAAGAAGAATTTTTTTTATAATGAAGGTCAAGATCTTATTCAATTTGCTTATTCCCAACTTTATAAATTCGTGGTCTAACGCTAATACCGTCATGGACCGCCTTTAGATTTGAAATTTTGTTCAAAATACCCATATCCCATGATTTTCATTTGGAGTTCGAAAAGGGTTTCTGACATTGTAGTGAGTTATTTCATGATCTCAATTGCTAGATATTTTTTATGTTGTTAGCTCAGTCATTTATTTTGAAATGTTTACATCACAATATAATATCTTACTTATTTTTAATAAAATATATTTTAAATATCATTCAAATCTAGATTGTTACGATTTTAAAAAAATTGTATTCTTTAGAATAAATTAATTGTAGATACTATTTGGAATATTTTTGTAATTTAATATTTAGTAATTAATTAAATCCAAAATAGTTTTACCATTTTTCATAACCTAAAAACATTTTGCAATTTTCCAAAACCAAAACTTTAAAAATGTTTTTGGGTTGTTAGCCCTTTTTATTATTTTTTTTTAAGAACCCATTCTCATTCTTTTTAATGTGCTTACTAACTTTTTTTTAAAATCTTTATTACTTGATAAAAGGGATTAAATATTCTTTTATAAAATTAATTACTAAATTAGAGATTTAGAAAATTTATTTTCTTTAGATTCTAGTTTAAGAAGTACATTTCACGTTTTATGAATATTTAAGTACGAAACATCCAAAATTGTTTTATTAATATACTTATTCGTATATTGAATTTTGAATTTGCCTTTATTTTGTTCCTTTAAAATTTATCATTTATACCCACTCTTAGTTATATTCACATATCATATAATTAAATTACACATCAAGATTATCACATGGTTGAATTTAGAAAATTGAACCTTTTGATCAACAAAATATCAAAATCAAAGTTTGGAAAACCCAAATTAATCATGAAAATTCCAAAACCCTACCACAAAATCATGCCAGAAAACTCAAGAACCAACTATAAAGACATATAAAATGTCAATGATTATTATATCTACAAAAATGATCATACTAGTAAAATTATACATAGGTCAAAGTGAATTTAACTCAACAATAATTGACATGCGATCCATCTCTAGAAATCAAATGTTCGATCTCTCATCACACACAGTTACAATAAAAAAAATTAATAAAATCCACATAGCAAAAAGGAATTAAAACAAAAGATGGTTCCATTTAGATTAGATTCATATATTCAATCAATTGGAAATAAGTAATGAATGGAATTTGAGAGCATTTAACTCATGCACATGCATTAAAAGATTACAAGAGAATCTCAACTTTATCCCAACTTTAGCTTGTAATCTAAAAAAAGTCATTTTTGTGCTCTATAAAAGAGCAAATCCTAAGGTTTAATCTAATATTCTTCATTGTGCAAACACCAATGGATAAAGAGTTGAATATTTGAAGTAAGAGTTTGGTTTTGGTCTTCAAGAAGACATTCCCTTTGCTTTCTCTCCCTCAAGGGCTTCTGGCAATGACAATCAAATAATGATTTGTGGCACCGTCCGAAGCTCTAGGGGAGAGTACGTGAAAGTTATGTCTTTGTTAAGAGAAGGTATACGAAAATCGAAAGGTATGTTTTATTGATATTTGTTAGAATGCCTTGAATTTATTTATTGGCGATTCAAATAACTAAGTACGGGAGTCTCGCTGATAATACTGTTATCTCTCTGCCCGTGGACGTAGCTAACACACCGTTAGTGAACCACGTATTTCTGTATGTCGATCTTCTCTATTTCTACGTTCCTTTTTGTATTATTTAATTGTCGATTTCGTAACAATATTTGAGAAGATCTAATGTTGGATTATTTTGCTTTAATTATAATCAATGGACAGTTTTCCCTTAAAAAATGTGATTAAGTAAAATAAACCAATGGAGACTTTTGTGATCATCTAGGGTTAATGAGCAAAAGTTATTTTACACACTTATACTAATTGTCATTTGAAGTTAAAAGGGTAAAATCTTAAAATTTAGGGATCAAATTGAAGCAAAATTCAAATTTCAAGGGTAAAATCGTAACATTTAAATTTTAGAGACTAAATTGAAACCAATCTCAAAACTTAAAAGACTAAATGTGTAACCTTTTGAAACCTAGAGACCAAATGAATACTGTACCTAAAATTTATGGACTAAAAAAATGTTTTTTCTAAAATACATTTTTTGTCTATGAAGTTTAAAATTGATATTTATTTGGTCCCTAAAGTAACAAAGTGAAAGCAAATAGTTCTAAATGTTGTCGTTAGATATGATTAATTAGCAAGCTAATTTGGCAAAATTATTATAATTTTATTTAAAAAAAAATTGATTTGGCCTCAGCCTCCTTTTCCCCTTCTCCACCTTCTCCTTCAACCATCATTTTTCAAAATTATACCACATCGAACTTTTGAAAATAAATTAGAGCTTCCCCCTTAATACTTAATCTAGAAAAAACAAAATTAAAAATTAAAAATATAAAATAATTACTGAAAATCATGATTTATAAAGAAAAATACAAATTTTAATAGCAGATATATTTTAGTAATTATACCTAAAACACAATCATATAATATTTATTTACCAAACAAGGTAACTAATTTGTTCATATCTAAAGTTGAAATGATTATTTTTTTTATTCGCGAATGTCCGTGCCATCTTATGCGCACATCGACTAATCTCACGGGACAACCTGTATGACCCTACAACATTTGAATGTCGCGAAAACTCGTAGAAAATTGATTCCTAAATTGGTAGCTACCATGGATTAAACCCATTATCTCTTAGCCATTTATTGAGACTTTGTCTATTTTCTTACCACTACGCCAACCGATGCGTTTCTATAGATGCGATGAAATGATCCAGTACTTTGATCTCCTTAAATATGTAAACGCATTGTTTTATCTAATCAAACCCAAGTCTAAGTTTAACTAGAGTTCTAGTGAGTCCAGGGTCGAACTTAGGGATTACTCTCTAAAGATGCGGTGAAATGCTTGTTTTAGATCTTGATGCAACTTTGTGTGAATAATGCGAATGATTGGTTCTATTCTACCACTATTACTAAAATATGTGAAAAGGAGGTGCAATGAGTACCATAGTTCACGTGAAGCAAGATGCGGAGAGAAATGTTAGATTCCAATGAATGAAATGGGGTTGAGAAAAATATCTACTAACGGTTCTAAAGCAATGCATATACCACGCGTTCAAACAACTTACTCATAATCACAAGTTACACTTCTCAATGCATTCAGCCACAATATCCTATTTCTAAGATACATGCAATGAGTATTTAATGCAAAAGACGTATCTTTATGTCTAAAGGTATTTCTTTTCTTGATTAATGAGATATAAAATTACTTGCTTTTTCAAATCATGATTAGTTCTATTTAGAGCAATTTGTTGACTTGATCAAAATAGTTTATGAAGCACGCATTAAATAAGTTGAACACGAGTATATGATTTATTAGTACATGTTGGTTTCATTTTCCTCAACCCATTATGAAATTAGTTGCTCATACTTGGTAAAAAGAAGATGGATAGACAGGAAAATGTGATGACATTCATATTGGTAATGAAAGTTTCTCAACGTTACACAATAATACAAATGCTAATAAAATATAAAATGAAAGATAAGGATAGAGAGTCAAGCCATCAAGTGCAATTTCTTGCACCTTCTGACCCCTTTGAATGACTGCTTCACATTGGTTGTGATGTGGTTGATGTCCTTCCTATGCTACAAGTGGAAATCTTGAGTTCTCACTCAAGATTTCTTAAATGGAAAGCTTGGGAGGAAGTTATCTAGGGGAAGGAATGGAGAATTTTTACAGAGCTTTCGCCAATTTCTTCGGTGTCATTTGGACAAGAATCTTGTGGCTATTTATAGGCGTTGATGAGGAGTTTTTGCATCTCTCACTAATGATTATATTGACATCAGGCATTAATTTTCCTACCCTGTCGCGTCGCCTTCCTCGCGCCAACAGTTCATTGGCTCTGTCGCGAATCTTTCATGTCAGTTACCAACTTTGATTTGACCTCCACCGCCCATGCGTCAGTTGTATTTATTGTCTTGTCTCCTCTTATTGTATTGAACTTCTGCAATTCCATTTTGCGTTAGGTTTTTTGCCCCCCACCAACAGGGGCGGGGATTCCCTATTTCCCGTTTTCACGCGGGGATTCTTCGTGAGGATTCCCATTTTTTTAATTAAAATTTGATTAATCCACAAAAAATCCATTAAATAAGTTTATCGAATTCCTCATTTTTTTAATTCAAATGATTTTATTTGAAATTTGCCTAATGCACAACAAATGAACAAAAAAACAATAGACTATTCTATGAAATAAACACAATTGACAATTTAAAAGCTAACAAATCCATTAAATAACTTTACAACTTAAAATTCAATAAAGTTTGAATAAGGAAGTCAATTAAAGGCAAACGTCTTATACATTCAAATAAGTTTACAAATTAAAATTCAATAAAGCTCGTCCTTCTCTCTTCAACGACTTCACAATCAAATCTTTCATCTTTCTTGGCATCCTCTCATCCTTAGTTGTATTCATTTCGACATTTAAAATGTAATAAACAAATAATGTCATTTAAAAAAAAAAAAACCCAACCACGAAATAATGTTAATCCTTGGCATTTTTCTTCAGATTTTCTAAAATAGTTGCTAAATGTGTAACCATTTCTTTGTAATAAAGTATTTGTAATAAAAGAAAATATTTATTAATATTAAATGATAAAAAGATGTAAATAAACAAACTAACTTGTCAAAACTTTAGTTGCAATCCAATTTTGAGCGCACATCAAAGCCTTTATCGTCTTTGGATGAAGTTTGTTACTATGTGGGCTTACAATTCTACCACAGGTACTAAAGGCGCAACACTAGATAATGGGATGGCTAATATGTCTCTTGCAATTTCTTGTAAAATTGGATACTTGACACCATTCAATTTTCACCAACTCAAAATGTCAAAATCGGATGTTCGAGGTAAGACAGGTTCATCCAAATATGCATCAAACTGTTGCTTCTGATTTATATTATTGGAATTTGATACAAACAAGTCATAATCATTAAAATCATCAAATTCAATATTCTGTGAGGTTCCATCTAAATTTCTAGCGTGATAATCATCACTTTCACCTTCATGCTCCAGCTGATATTCTATTTCCAAATTTGCACAAATTTTTTTAATCCTTTCCACTTCAAAAAAATAACTATCTTCATAAATTCTAGGGAAGTAAAACTCAATCAACTTTAATTTGTAACGTGGATCTAAAACTGCAGCTATGGCCATTACCCCATGAATTGTCTTCCAATACTTATCAAACTTTGACATCATATTTGAAGTCATGTCTCTGATCTCTTGAATGCCAGAATTAGTCCACTTAGAAATAGCTAATTCCAATTTACAAATTTTTGGGAAAAAAATATTAGTAGGATATTTAGATCCATAAAATATTTCAGTAACTTAATGAAATATTTTCAGTTTCTCACATATCTCTTTTGCTAATACCCAATCTTGATTCAAAGGCAAACACTTGTACTTTGGTTCTCGTTGTTTTAATCGATAAAAAACAGCTTTGTACTTTAATGCAGTGACTAACATAAAATAAGTAGAATTCCACCTAGTACAACAATCAAGACTCAACATCTAACCATCATAAACATTTAACTATTGAGCAGTTTTCTTTTTTTGTGTATGCACCCAAAGAGACACACTACTACGTACTCTTTCAATCCCATCTCCTATCACTGCCAACCCATCTTTCACAATCAAGTTCAGAATATGAGCACAACACTGTATATGAAATAAACTCCCATCCAATATTAAGTTTCCACACAAACTATCAGCAAGCATATTGACCATAGAGTCATTGGTACTACAATTATCTACCGTTACTGATGACAATTGTCGATCAATATTTCAATCTAATAGACATTCCATTATTTCTTCATGAAGCATTCTCAGAAGTTGTGGAGAAGGGACATATATAAACCTAATTATTTTGTTTTGCAAAACCCAACTATCATCAACAAAATGAGCAGTGACAGCCATATAATCTTTTGTCCTTTATATGGGCATATCTTAATATGATCATACAAATGTTTGGTTCCATTTTTACTTTCACCCCCTAATTTTCGTTTACAATAATTACAATCGCCTTGTCTATTCCATTTATTTTTTGTTTCTTAAAATGGTTCCAAACAACCGATGTCAATCTCTGATCCCTTCTCAATATCCCATTAAGAATAACACAATTATCAACATTAAAATATCATCATTCGATGAGCATGGAGTTAAATTTGGGGTTGGATCTGGGATTGGAATTGGAGAATCTTTATTTGTAGAAGGTGATAAAGACATAATTTTCAACCTACCAAAAATTTAATTTAAAAACCCCTCTTTAGACTTGGACTTCATTTTCAAAGCATTCAACCCAAATTTGAAAGCATTCAAATTTCAAACATACACAAACATATTTTCCAAACATATTCAAGCCTAAAATTCAAAACATTCAAATATCAAATATACACGAACATATTTTTCAAACATATTCAAGCCAAAAATTCAAAACATTCAAATATCATACATACATAAATTTTTACCGACATCGGTTTAAACTTTGAAGTCTTAAAAGTTGAACTGATAGATATTGCCTCTCGAAATAGCACTAAGTCTGTTTTTCTAAAAAAAAAAGAAAAAAAAAACACAAGAACCGTCAAAATATATATATATATATATATATATATAAATATATAAAACAAAGACTCATTAGTCATTATCTAAACATAGAAAGTGGCAAAGTCTGTTTTTTAAAATAGCACATTGTCTTCACCTGAAATGGCACGGACAAGGCTGGAGGTTAGACGCAGACAGGGCCCCAAATAAATTTCCCTTTTTGACTCCATCCCTGGTCAAACCGGGGAATTCCCGACCCGAACGGAGCAGGTCCCCGCGGGTTTTTTTGCCAACCTTAGTGATCGCATAGTGTAATTAATTGCATGATTTCCTTGTTAAGCTACATATTTTCGATGATTCTTTCTAATTCTTTTAGATAAAATAAGTAAAATAACTTGTATTTCTACAAGTTATCACCAACCGATGATGGTTAAGTTGAAATGATTATTCTAAAAGCACACTCGTGAGTAATTATTTTAGAAACTACAAAAGACCCGAACTAAGCATTTGTATTCATTAATATTCTAATAATGCTTGATTTAAATTAATCAAACATTATTTTACCATCGGGTTTTTCCAAAAGCATAAATCCCAAAATTATTTTATATCCTACAATAAACTAAGCATTTAATTTCACTCAAAATAAATAAAACAAGTTGGCATTTTTTTGTTGATAGTGTGTAGAGTTGGAAAATCAAATCACTAACTTTAAAATTGATAATTCAAACATTATGTCAGCTAAGGTGTAATGAGTAATAAAATAAGTTTAACCTACTAGTCTTAGGTATCTAATTTTCTGTTTAATAAAATAGAGAAAAAAAAATGCATGTGTGTCTTAGACAACAAAGCCATGAAGTAACTTCCTTCATCAGTTCATTTCCCATCTAATTTCACGTTATTTGAAAACCATATGTAACATCGAAATGGTTTGTTGATTACAAAGAAAGACAGAATTATTCTAGTCAATAACTTAAAGAAAGAAAAAATGGCAAATCCTAGTTTTCTAAATTAGCTAGAGATTTCCAAGCGCTAGAGCCTTGGAACTAGAATCCAGACTCATGTGGGTCTATCAATTCCGATTTAAATGATCGAAAAATTGCTCGACAAGCGATCCAGTTATGAACTTGTAAGCTGCTTCAGTCGGATGAATGTTATCCCAAAACATAAATTTTGATGGATCTTCACACGTTGTACTTGTTGCATTATTACATAGTGGCCTTGCTTCAGCCATTCTAGTTCCACAGCAGCCTATGTTTGTTTGCTCAAAACCTGTTCGACGAAATGCCCCAAAGAAAAAAAATTTGGTAAAATGGTTTTCGATGCTTGATTTCCCTCAGATGTTTATTGGCTTACCGTAATTGTGAGGATTATTGACCATGTTGATGAGAGGAGTGTAAATGTCAGCATATAGAATTGTGCTTCCAGGAGGTTGTGGTTATAAATTGCCTAACAACTTTAAAAGCTTTTAGTTTGGAATTTGAACAGAGGAAGAATTCTGATAATCTTGTATATTTAGATTTTCACACATATACAAGGAGGCAATAGGTAGCCTTTTATACAGAGTTGTCCCAATTAGGGTTTATGAAAAATTAAAGAATATTTTAAAATAAATTAATACAAATGGTCCAATAAGATTCAAGGAGAATAAGTAGAGCATTATTTCCGTTGAGGGGGATCGCAACAGTTTCTCCCCCTTTTGTCTTCTTCTGCTTTGGTTTCTTTTTGTGATGTGGCAGTCTTGGAATGACATGTCACTTTTGACTTGTCCTTGTTGGCACATATTATAACATCCCTCCTCACACTTGTAAGGAGGTCAACTACCCCAAGTTTGGAACGTAACAGAAGAATTGTGAATGGGTCAGTGGCTTCGTTAGAAAATCCGCAAGCTGATCAGATGATGGTACATATCTCACTTCCAGTCTTCCTTTGATAATGTGGTCATACACAAAGTGCACATCAATTTTGATGTATTGGTTCGAGCGTGAAATATGGGGTTGGAGGCTAGAGCTTGGACACTGATGTTGTCGCACCAAATGATCGGTTTGTGATTGTTTTTTATTCGAATTTCAGCTAGGAGATGTTGAAGCCATATTACTTTAGATGAGACATGAGCGATGGCACGATACTCTGATTTCGTGCTTGATCAAGCTACGACTGTCTACTTTTTTTAGGACTAAGATACAAGGTTGTTGCCTAAGAATACAAAATAGGCAGCTACTGATTTCCTGTCATCGATATTTGATGCCCAATCAGCATCAGAGTAGGCTGAGATGTCTAGATAAGGACTTGGTTGGAAGAGTAACCCATGATTTCTTGTACCACTGACATATCTGGGTACTCATTTTCTGCCTACCAATGAGTTTCTGTAGGAGCTTTCACAAATTAGCTTAAGTGATTAATGATATATGCAATGTTCAGTCTTGTGTGTGTTAAGTATTAAAGAGCACCAATTGTGCTCCTATAGATATATGGATCAGACAGAGGAGTGCCAACAACAGTCGGGAGATGTTTTCCTACTGAGCAAGGTGATGCAGCTTTGAGATCAGACATGTTGAGTTTGTGAAGTAGGTCTTCGACGTACTTGGCTTGATTAAGAATGAACCCTGACTCTAGATTGCGCACCTATATTCCTAGAAAGTAGCTTAGTTGGCCTAGGTCCTTCAAGGCAAAGTGGCTAGGACTTAATCAGCTGGGAGATGTAGTGTGGGTTGTTCCCTGTAACAATTACATCGTCCACATAGATCAAGAGCAGAATGATGGCCTCATTTAAGTGAAATATGAATAGTGATGTGTCAGCTTTTAAATTTTTGAATCCCTAACTGATAAGAGTGGTGCTGAGAGTGTTATTCTAGGCCCTTGGAGCTTGCTTTAGCCTATAAATGACTTTATCTAATTTGTAGACATAGTTTGGAAAGGCAGGATTAACATACCCTTGTGGTTGTTGAATGTAGACATCTTATTATAGCTTGCCAATAAGAAAGTCATTATTGAAGTCTAGATGACAAAGGGACCATCCTCTTGACACTGCTATACTAAGTACCATAATAATTGTCAAGGCTTTAACAACTGAGCTAAAGGTCTCAAAGAAGTCAATGTCGGGGTATTAGTGAAAGCCTTTTGCTACTAGCCTTGCTTTGTGCCTCTGTATTGTACCATTGGGATTTTTTTCAGTCGAAAAATCTATTATTTCCGAGTACATTGTACAATGGAGATGGAGGAACCAGATGCCATGTGCGATTGTAAAGAATAGCTTGATATTCTTCATCCATAGCTGTTTTCCACTAAAGTGTGGAAAATGCATCTGATACTCTAGTCAGTTTTTGTTTATGTCCAATCCTTTTTGGAGTGATGAGCCATGTTTTAGGTTTGAATATCCCATATTTTCCCCTTATTATCATGGGATGAGTAGGCTGAGGAAGTCGGTTGGGATTAACTCTTGGTTGGTGTGATTCTATGGCAATGGGTGAGGGTGAGCTACTGCAAGGCTGTAGAGAGGGGCAGGTAGAGGGGGAATTTGAGGGTTTGGGCATATTTTGTTGGGTGTTAGGTTGGTTTAGGGAGTGTTGATGGCTAATGAGTTAGGGTTGAGTTATATTTTGTTGACTCTCAGATTGATTAGTAGAGGATGAGTAGGGTTGTGGACTGATATTTGGTGAGGGAGGTGGAGAAGTTGCTTAGGTTGGCATATATGTTGTATCAGAATTTCTTTGTGTAGTGGATGAGCTGTCTAACATGGGGCTGAAGATTGCTTGAAGTTGGTCAAAACTGCTGGCCTATTGAGTCTGTGGATTGTTGGACTAGCTGGAGTTGTTATGTTCCTGAAATCCATAAGCAAAAGGAAAATCAAGCTCATTAAACTTAACATTTCTGGAGACGTAAATCTTACCTTCCTTGTTCATGCACTGGTATCCTTTATGCATCAAGTTGGGTTCTAAATAGACACATTTTCTTAGTGGTCCTAAAATTTGTGTAGTTGGTAAGGTCTTATATAGGGGAAGCATGCACATCCAAACACTTTAATCTTTGTGATATCTAGAGTTTTGTTGTACATTAGTTTGAAGAGTTGATTTTCCATTCAAGACTGGTGTGGATAATCCATTTATGAGGAATGTGGCTGAGATGAAGGCATCCTACCAGAATACCAAGGGCATTGACGCTTGAGTTAACAGAGTCAGTCCCATCTCCACAACATGTCAATGTTTTCTTTCTGCTCGTCCATTTTGAGCTGAGGTATAGGGACATGAGTAACGTGAGGCTATCCCCAACTGTTTGCACATCTGATGGATTTTGTTATATTCAGTACCATTATCTGATTGGAGAGCTTTTATTGTGGTGTTAAACAGAGTTTTGATTACTTAAAGAAGATGTTGAAAGGCAACCATTGTATCAAATTTTTGTTTGAGAGGATATAGCCATAGGTATCTGCTATGATCATCAATGAAGGATATATAGTATCGATATCATTCTGTTGAGACTACTGATGGACCTGTGGTGATCGTATCATGTAGCATGTTTACAATAACGTATGGATTTGATCGTATCGTATGGATTTGATCGTTTACCTGAGGTTACACGATACGATCAAGTCGTCTAGATCTTTCAGATACTTGAGGATGTTAATGATCTTCTTGTATACACAAGATTCATCAACATTTTGGTCAAAGCCATATGACTTGATCGTAGTATCAAACCGTATGTTTCAAAGACGTCTGTTTCAGCCTGTAAATAGACTGATTCAGCTTACAAACCTTTTGCTCTTGACATTGGCTATGAATCCCTCTGGTTACACCATATAAATAGTCTTCTTAAGATTTCCATTCAGGAAAGTCGTCTTAACGTCTATTTCCCAGATCTTATAATTATAATAAGTTGCAATGGACAAGAGGATGCAGATCGACTTTAACATGGCAACAGGCGAGAAAGTCTCCTCATAGTCGACTCCCTCTACCTGGGTATAACCCTTTGCTACAAGTCGAGCCTTAAAGATTTGTACCTTTCCATCAGCACCCCGTTTGCACTTGTAGATCCATTTTCAACCTATAGGTCTTACTTCATCAGGCTGATCTACAAGATCCCATACTGATTTGAAGTACATTGACGCCATCTCGAGATCCATGGTTTTAACCCATTCCTACATCATTCATTGCCTTCGTGTTGGGATTGGTGTCCTAATTCTCCCTGAGACTCGTTGTTTTGTAAAGATACACATTGTTCAATGAATAAAATAAGTGTTATTTAATTATGACATTTATTCATATCCAATAAACAAAGCTTCTTGGTTATCTTATGTGAACTTAAGCATGTATATGTGATATACAAGTGGATCATGTTTTAAGAGATAACCTAAATCGGTCAGTAGTATAAGGATTAAGATAGGACACCTGATCTTGGTGACACTATGATACGACCCGCTTTGTAGAGGTTTGCAAGTGTTGTAAACTACTGTAGATGGTAGATCTTGACCATTCATGTCGAGACATGGAGCAGGGGTGTCCTATACAAAGAGTTTGTATAAGACCTGGACCACGAGATGACTAGACTCTGTATATAACATTGTTGATACCATAGACTTGCATCTCACCTAAACGACCATAGGTGACACGACCTCAATCCTAAGTGTTTTGTGAACTCCTGCCTTTGAGGGCAGTCCGTTGATTAGTATGGGTGAGAGTGGCCAGATTGCTAACTCAACATGCCTACCTTTTTGGGGACTTGTTCGATCTGGGAGCTGGGAACTCAATCCACGATATGGAATTCACTTCTTTTCCGAAGTAGGGATAAGTAGAGAGATTGCTCCCTTAAGGGCTGATTCTGGGGCTTGAATATAGTGGCCACAGCTTCTCTTTGGAAGAGAAGACTTAGTCATAGTAGGACTATGATTTATGTTCATTAGAGGGATCAGTGGTACTTAAAGAGACAGATGTAATTATAAGGGAATAACGGTTATTGGCCCAGCTGTACTTACGAGCGATCTGTAAAGGGTTGTCGCACTGCTGATTGGTTAAGATGGACACATAATATATCTGTAGTGAGAAGAGTTCAATTGTCGGTCTTTAGTAGAGTGTCTGGCAGTTAACAGATGGTGGATCCCGTGACTAAAGAGTTTAGTGAGTTATTCACGTACCGTTGGAGCCTCAGATCTACAGGTCCATGAGGTCCCCTTGGTAGTTTCGATTCATGTTGAAAGCTCAGTTCTTGGTGTTGATTTGAAATGTTCAAATTAACAAGAGGTATTTTGATTATATATGATATAATCGATATGATGTATAAGATACATCTAGTGGAGGATTAATGTAAATGAGATTTATATGCTTCATAAGATGAAATATTAAAACTATAGGTTATAAATATAGTATGATAAGTTGGTTATCATTTATATTTATAATAATATTAATTATTGAATAATTAATACTTTTTCCTTTAAATAACCAAAGTATTGGGTGGTTATTGGATCATGGTAACCTTGAGTTTAAAAAGAAATCGGTTTCCTATTTTGAAAAGAATGAAGAAGTTTTTTCACAAAAAGTTTGAAAAGTTTTTTGAGTTTTCTCTTCGACGAAAAAAAACTCATGGAAGTCGTCAAGTAAATACAGATTTACTAAATGACGACTGAACGAGCCAAACGATCGTGCAGGTGCTAGCTAAACGATCGTGCAGTATTTACTAAACGATCGCATAGCTTTGCTAGACGATCGCTGGCCCTAGGTAAACGATCATGTAGAATCGACCGAGTTAAACGATAGAGCTAAATGATAGCATAGCTTTTGCTAAACGACCGCATAGTTTTATCTAAACGATTGGGCATCAACCTATATGATAGGTCTCCGATTTCTCTCCACTTGCCCAGTCGTATACGCGATCGTTGTTTCCTTCGTTCGTCTGCCTCACACCACGTCCGAACAGAGCCCACCCTATGGATTCTCACACCGAGAATACCAAGTCGCCTTGTTGGTGGTGTCAGACTCAACTCGACACCGTCGAGGTTTTCTGGAGGCCTTTCATGGTGTTGCGGAGGAGTCGTTCGTGTTGCGGAGGAGATGGTGACCGAGGAGATCATTGAGGACGAGTGCGAAGAGTTCGTGCTTTGTTCATGCGGTGTTGTGATCGTGTAGATTGAGTGTTCGTGGTCGCTGTTGTTCGAGCGGTCGCACATCGGAGCATGGAGATGCTTCTGCCTTTGTTAGTACAGGTTTTCCCTCTGTACATTTGATGTTCATGCTGTAATTTCTAGAAATATTTATATAACCATTTGTTTGAAGTCGACTGTAAATGATTTGTTGATTCATGATTGTAATTTGGAATAGTCTTGTTCCGCTGCTCATGGAAATCTCAATTCTAATTTCCTTCAATTGGTATCAGAGCCAGGTTCTCTGATATTCCGAATTACAGATCTGAATTGAATGCTTTTTACACTCGCGGTGGGTTTCCATTTGTAGTTAACAATTTTCTGCATTTGTGGATGAATTTGATGAATGTTTTGGGTTTAAATTGCCTTTTTGTTAAAGTTTTTGGTATTACAAAGTGTTAATTGTAAAGACCCATGCGTTTTTGGGTGAAATTAACTTTGCAATCGAGTCTGTAATTCGAAAAGTTCGAGTTCGTCGAGTCGTTCGTGATGAATCTTCTGCGCATGGCGATGCAGTTCTCAACGAAGAAGAAGAACAAGCATTGATCGGATCGTGTAGCCTCAGGTAAGCAATCGTAGAGATTTTACTAAGCGATAATTTAGATAATTTTTATAGACGATCGTGTAATATTTTTTAATCGATCGTTTAGCTAATGCTAAGCGATGGGATAAATCGTTTACCATATTGCGTAGCGTTGGTTGCGCGATCTCGTAGGCCCTAGAGGTAGGTGATCATAGTGGGAGCATGCGATGCTCGTCGTTTAGTAGAAGGCGCACGTTAGACGGTCGCGTAGTTAGCAAGCTTCATTGCTTAGTTACTACCTATGCGATTGCAAGTATACGATATAGAGACGCTAGCTAAGTGATCGCTTAGGCGATGGTGCTTCGCGGCATCGTAGTCGCTTAGACGATCGCGAAAGCGAGCGTTGTGCGGAGTGCGCTAGGCGATCCTGTACTGCAGGCTTCATCGCATAGTAAAAGTACACAATCGTGTAGTAATAACTAAACGATCGTTTGGATTTTTCTAGACGATCGTTTAACTCTAGGAGTGCTGGTGAGCGATAGAACGAAATGTTTGTTTTATCGTGTAGATGATCGCGAGGTGCTTGTTACACAATGGTTGGAGAAGCGATGCTTTGCTGAGCGGTTCAAGACCTAGTTCGCCTGTTTAAACCGGAGACTCCTTGTCTTTGTAATAGTTAGCTTTTCTTTTTGTGTTTTAAGGCAATTTCACCTGGTTCATCAACTTTTATTGCTTATACATGTGATGTATGGTGCTTATATGTCAAAGTGTTTGTCATATAGTTAAAAACCCACAGGTTGTGCAATTACTCATGCATCATGTATTATAAATGTTATAATATTGCATGAAGAAATTACTTGAAAGTATGCGCATGCATCATGAAATATAAGAGTTATATTTTGCATGCATTGAGCATTATCATGCATCATCCTTTTATTATAAATGTTATAGTCTAAGGGTGAATGGAAGCATGTTTTGCTTGTTTCATTGGGGATTTTGTAAAAGCGTTATATAAAAGAAGTAGCAATGAATGGACAATGCATTGAGCATCACACTTAGACCGTTTATAAGCGTTATGAATGCCTTGCATGTGTTAGCTTCGCGTTGTGGTTGTTTTCGTTTGTAAGTGTTATAAAGGAAATTAAACCTAAAATCAATAATTTAGAGTTGCATGCAGACTTAGAGTGAACTCGAGTTGTTTTAAAAGGGTTTTAAAATTGGATTGAGATAGACCTAAGTTCAAATGGTTCAAAAGAGTTCAGTAACCTAGATTAATCTTTTAAAATCGGTTTAATAGGATTAAATTGGTTGGAATAAAAGATTAAATTTGTTGTCAACCTATTTATAAGGGACCTTTTATCTAAGGCGGGTTCTGGCTAGGCTAGGGTAGGGTTCTTAAGTTGACGGAAACGTAACACACCTACCTGAGAACCTACCTGGAAAGGTGAATTAGATAGATTTTTAACAAGCATGCAATGTTTTGGTCAAAGACTCCGTTAAAGAGTTTAATGGATAATGATCAAAAGTTGTTCAACTATCCAAGGTAAAAGTTACTCTTAGGAAAACTTAAAAGACACTTAGTTAAAATCCTTAGCTGTGTTTTTTATAACTAAACTAAACCCTAGGTTATAAAATACTCAGTGGGAGGAGGAGGCGTATCAGATATGTCTATGATTCCAGTCACGTTTCCTCTGTATGTTCACACCGTGAGATTCATGCTTGGCCTTGAGATGCCCCAGGATGCATGCCCCTTCGGATGGTGTTTGCATGAGTCAATATCAAGGTGGACAGAGAGAGTATTTATAGTAAGTGGGTGAAGAGTGTGTGCCAACAAGTCCTATGGTCTCGGTCATTGGTTCACACTGTGAGATCATCCTGTACGCCTTCGTTTAGCCTTCGATGCGCCCCCCTTCGAATGGGTTTTATGCGGTTGGTCAATATCAAGGTGAACTCTATAAATGGATAGATTCGCTTTAGGTTTTGCCCCAATCGGATTTTTTCCCTTCATATTGGCCTTTTGAGATGGACTTTTAGGGCTTAAAATGGCGGGTCACACTTACGAGAGATTGTTTAGTAAATTAATCATCTCTTGGCCAAATCAATGATGGCTTGTCATTATAGGAACAAGAGTTGCTCTGGTAGTAATGACTGATTGAGAACTTCTCAATTCAGAGGAGGGATAACTGAACTCTCTTCGGCGGCTTTTGTCCTAAACCTTTGAAGCGTCATTGTAAAACTAGATGTCACATGGGGTTCATGTTAGTTTTCCTAAAACCTTATTAGGTGTTATTTTGTTTTACAACGGGTATTTGCTTAAAACCTAACGTAAGTAAATGTGTTTTTCTTTTCAGCAACTCGTTAGTATTTCCGTTTAAAGTTTTTAAAAATGACTTATTTATTACAGTGGAAAGAATCGTGTGGAACGAATTTCGTGGCAAACGACTTCCATCCTACTACTCTCCAAAAGAGGAGACAAGACAGTAAATATAAGTTATTGGTCTTGGAGACATGTCTGGTAGAGAATGATGATTCTGCCTGGATCTTTGATTCAGGTGCTACTAATCATGTCAGTTCCTCTTACCAAGAATTTAGTTCATGGAAAACGTTGCCACGGGGAGAGATGACTCTTCGAGTTGGTAATTGTTAGGTTGTTTCAGCTGTTGCTGTAGGTAGGCTGAAGTTATTTGTTCACAAGAAACGTTATCTGTTACTGAATAATGTTTTTGTAGTTCCTCATATTAAGAGGAACTTAATTTCGGTTTCTTGTCTCGTTGAACAAGGTTATACTGTCTCCTTTTCTAAGAATAAACTGTTTATTTTCAAGAATGGAATGGAGATTGGTTCTGGTTCAATGGAAAATAACTTATATATACTAAGGTCGTTAGTCATGAAAACCTTGTTTAACACTGAAATGTTCAGTACGGCAACAACAACTAAAAGACCAAAGGTTTCTCCAAAGGAAAACGACCATCTTTGGCATCTGAGGTTAGGTCACATCAACCTCAATATGATTGAGAATTTGGTAAAAAATGGACTTCTAAAAAGTTTAGAAGAAAACTCTTTGCCGGTATGTGAATCATGCCTCAAAGGCAAGATGACCAAATGACCTTTTAGTGGAGAAGGTTACAGAGCCAAGGAAGTCTTGGAGCTTGTACATTTGGACCTCTGTGGTCCGATGAATGTTACAGCTCGAGGTGGGTATGAATATTTCATCTCTTTCATAGATGATTATTCAAGGTTTGTGTATCTCCTCCTAATGCAACATAAATCTGAAGCTCTTGACAAGTTCAAGGAATATAAGGCTGCAGTTGAAAACTTGTTAAGTAAAAAGATAAAAACACTACGATCTGATCGTGATGGAGAGTATATGGATCTCTAATTCCAGAACTATATGATAGAACATGGGATTGCGTCCCAACTCTCGGCCCTTGATACACCTCAGCAGAATGGTGTATCAGAAAGGAGAAACAGGACCTTGTTGGACATGGTTCGGTCTATGATGAGTTATGTTAATCTTCCAAACTCGTTTTGGGGTTATGCAGTGCAGATTGTATGTTATATCTTGAACAACGTTCTCTCGAAAAGTGTTTCTGAAACACTTATTGAGTTATGGAGAGGCTGTAAAAGTAGTTTACGCCACTTCAGGAATTGGGGCTGTCCGGCACATGTGCTAGTGACTAACCCAAGGAAGTTAGAACCGAGTTCGAAGATTTGCCTCTTTGTGGGCTACCACTAGGAAACGATAGGAGGGTACTTCTATGATCCAAGTAAGAACAAAGTGTGTGTTTTCACTAATGCTATCTTATAGAAAAAAGATTACATGAGGAATCATAAGCCACGAAGAGTTGAGAACGTCTAGTCAACCAACTCAAGAGTTGAGACTACCTCGACGTAGTGGGAGGGTTATGAACCCACCGAATCGCTACATGGGTTTGACTGAAGCCCAAACCGTCATTACGAATGATAGGGTCGAGGATCCATTGTCTTTTAAGAAAGAGATTGAGGATGTTGACAAAGATGAATGGGTTGAGGCCATGAACCAGGAAATGGGGGTGTAAGTGGATCTATAAGCGAAAGAGAGGTGTAGATGGAAAGGTGCAAACCTTTAAGCCTAGGCTCGTGGCAAAGGGTTATACCCAAGTTGAGGGAGTTGACTATGAGGCAACTTTCTCACCTGTTGTCATGATAAAGTCTATCAGGATTCTCCTATCTATAGCCACATTTTATGATTATGAAATATGGCAAATGGACGTCAAGACTGCCTTTCTGAATGGTAATCTTGAGGATACCATCTATATGAATCAATCAGGGGGGGTTCGTAGTTCCAGATCAAGAACAAAAAGTTTGCAAGCTTAATAGGTCCATTTATGGGCTGAAACAAACATCTCGATCTTGGACATCAGATTTAACACTGATGTCAAGTCGTTTGGCTTTGACCAGAACGTTGATGAGTCTTGTGTTTACAATAAGATCTTGAACAGCTCAGTAGCTTTCCTGGTACTGTATATAGATGATATCCTACTCATTGGGAATGATGTAGGATATCTTTGCCCAGCTCCAAATGAAATATTTGGGTGAGGCACAGTATGTTCTCGAGATCTATATAATTCAGGATCGTAAGAACAAATGGTTAGCCTATCTCAGGCATCGTACATTGATCAAATGTTGATCAGGTACAGGATGTAGGATTCCAAGAGGAGTTTGTTACCTTTCAAGCATGGAATCGTTCTATCTAAGGATCAATGTCCTAAGACACCTCAAGATGTTGAGGAGATGATACGGATTCCCCATGCTTCGTTGTAGGAAGCTTGATGTAAGAAATGTTGTGTACAAGACCCGACATTTGCTATGCAGTAGGGATTGTCAGTTGTTATCAGTCCAATCCAGGATTTAATCGTTGGACGGTGGTCAAGACGATCCTCAAGCATCTTCGAAGAACTAGGGACTACATGCTTGTGTATGGAGATAAGGATCTGATCATTACAGGATACACGGACCCTGACTTTCAGACCGATCAAGATTCTCGCAAATCGACATCGGGATCAATGTTTACTCTGAATGGAGGGGTTGTAGTTTGGCGAAGCATCAAGAAATGATGCATCGTGGACTCCACAGTATGCCCTAGTTTATTGAATATTTACATTTTTATATTGTATTGTACATTAGTCTGTCGAGTCATAGGACAAGTAGGAGATTGTTGGGATTGGTGTCCTAATTCTCCCGGAGTATTGTTGTTATGTAAAGATACACATTGTTCAATGAATAAAATAAGTGTTATCTAATTCTGGCATTTACTCATATCCAATAAACAAAGCTCCTTGGTTACCTTATGTGAACTTAAAAATGTATATGTGATATACAAGTGGATCATATCTTAAGTGATAACCTAAATCGGTCTGTAGTATATTGATTAAGGTGGAATACCTTATCTTGGTGACACTACGGATACGACTCGCTTTGTAAAGGTTTGCAAGTGTTGTAAACTACTAAAAATGATAGATCCTGACCATTCATGTGGAGACGTGGAGCGGGGGTGTCTTATACAAAGAGTTTATATAAGACCTGAACCACAAGATTACTAGACTCTGTATATAACGTTGTTGATACTAGAGACTTGTATCTCACTTAAACGACCATATGTGACACGACCTCAATCCTGAGTGTTTTGTGAACTCCTGCCTTTGAAGGCGGTCCTTTGATTAGTATGGGTGAGAGTGACCAGATTGCCAACTCAACATGCCTACCTTTTTGGGGACTTGTTTGATCTGGGAGCTAGGAACTCAATCCACAATATGGAATTCACTCATTTCCCGAAACAGGGATAAGTAGAGAGATTGCTCCCTTAAGGGCTGATTCCGGGGCTTGAACAAGTGGCCACAGCTTCTCTTTGGAAGAGAAGACTCAGTCATAGTAGGACTATGATTTATGTTCATTAGGGGGATTAGTGGTACTTATAGAGATAGATGTAACTACAGGGGCATAACGGTTATTGGCTCAACTGTAATTATGAGCGATCTATGAAGGATTGTTGCACTGCTGATTGGTTAAGATGAACACATAATATATCTGTAATGAGGAGAGTTCAGCTGTCGGTCTTTAGTGGAGTGTCTGGCAGTTAATGGATGGTAGATCCCGTGACTAAAGAGTTTAGTCAGTTATTCACGTACCGTTGGAGCTTCGGATCTATAGGTCCATGAGTCCCCTTGGTAGCTTGGATTCATGTTGAAGGATCAGTTCTTAGTGTTGATTTGAAATGTTCAAATTGACAAGAGGTATATTGATTATATATGATATAATTGGTATGATGTATAAGATACATCTAGTGGAGGATTTATGTAGATGAGATTTATATTAAGTACCATGGAATAGAAAAAGGACTATGGTTTATATGTTTCATGAGATGAAATATTAAAACTATAGGTTATAAATATAGTATGATAAGTTGGTTATCATTTATATTTATAATAATATTAATTATTGTATACTTACTATTTTTTCTTTTAAATAACTAAAGTAGTTGGTGGTTATTGGATCATGGTAACTGTGAGTTTAAAAGTAAATCGGTTTCCTATTTTGAAAAGAATGAAGAAGTTTTTTCACAAAAAGTTTGAAGAGTTTTTTTAGTTTTCTCTCCAGCGAAAAGAAACTCATGGAAGTCGTCAAGTAAATACAGATTTACTAAACGATGGTTGGGCAAGCTAAACGATCGTGTAGGTGCTAGCTAAATGATCGTACAGTGTTTACTAAATGATCGCGTAGCTTTACTAAACGATCGTTGGCCCAAGGTAAACGATCGTGTAGAATCGACCGAGTTAAACGATAGAGCTAAACGATCACATAGCTTTTGCTAGACGATCACAAAGTTTTATCTAAATGATTGGACATCGACCTATACGTAGGTCTCCGACTTCTCCCCACTTGCCCAATCGTGTACGGGATCATTGTTTCCTTTGTTCGTCTGCCTCACACCAAGTCCAAACAAAGCCCACCCTCTGGATTCTCACACCGAGAATACGAAGGTTGCCTTATGGGTGGTGTCAGACTCAATTTGACAGCATCGAGGTTTTCTGGAGGTCGTTCATGGTGTTGCGGAGTAGATCGTGACCGAGAAGATCGTCGAGGACGAGTGCAAAGAGTTCATGCTTTTTCGTGCAGTGTTGCATTCATGTAGATCGAGTGTTCGTGGTCGCTATTGTTCGAACGGTCGCACATCGGAGCATGGAGACGCTTCTGCCTTTGTTAGTACAGTTTTTCCCTCTGCACATTTGATGTTCATGCTGTAATTTCTAGAAATATTTGTATAACCGTTTGTTTGAAGTCAACTGTAAATGATTTGTTGATTTATGATTATAATTTGGAATAGTCTTGTTCCACTGCTCATGGAAATCTTGATTTCGATTTCCTTCACTTCTGATAAGACAACAAATTCTCAACGTCGCCATCGAGTTTGCAATCCTCCCACTACGTCGACGTTTGAAACCGACTTACTAGATGAACTCCCATCAACAACTCCTGCTGATGTAGCAGGCTCTTCAACAACTCTTGTTGAAGTTTCAGTAGTTTCATTGGAAAGCTCACGCAACACGACTTTACATCGTGGATTGTGCTCCCTTATATGATCTTCCTCTAGGAAAGTAGCATTCGTTGAAACAAACATCCTATTTTTCGTCGGATCATAAAAGTGTCCTCCTCGTGTACCTATAGGGTAGCCTACAAGAGGCATAACTTCAGTCGTGGTTTCAACTTCTTGGGATTAGCCTCAAGCACATGTGTAGGGAAACCTCAAATGCGAAAGTGATGTAAACTAGCTTTATGCCTATTCCACAACTCCAGAGGTGTTCTCGCAACACTCTTGGAAAGAACATAGTTGAGTATATATACCGCAGTCTCCACTGCCAAAACTTAAAACGAGTCCGGTAAGGTAGCATAACGCATCATCAAACGAACCATGTCCAACAAGGTCCTATTTCTCCTCTCCACTACACCATTTTGTGAAGGATCTCTTAACGAAGAGTTCCATGAGCCCTTTCGGATCGCTCCAATTTCACAGTGACTGAAATACACCAGATACATTCAAGTGCACAGTTATGCAAACAAACAGTCAATTAATGGCATGCTTTGAACCAAAATAACAAGGGAGAGAGTTCACAAACCAGTTGAAGACGATCTTCAAACTTTGGAACTCAACACAACGGATGACCTTTACTCGATCAACCAACGGCCAGCAGATGCGTCAACTACAGCAGCACGAACAATCGCAGAAACACGAACGCAATGGGGACGACACCACCAGAAAAGAGCCCTAGGTATTCTCAGAGTAAGAATCCAAAGAGTGGTCTTTGGTGAGTTTGGTAGAGGTAGGAGGAAGATCTCATCATGTAGGTGATAAGCAAGTGTGAGGGAATATAAAGCTATCGTATAATAAGATGCTTATAGCTTAGGAGAAACTATAGGATCGTGTAGATTTTACTGAACAATCATTTAGAAAACAGAAGGCGATCTTTAGCAAACACGACACACTGTATGATCGTTTAGGAAAGCTAACCGATCGTTTAGGACTTAGTATGTGATCGTTTAGGCACTAGGTAAACGATCGTTTAGGCATTGAGTTATTATCCTATAGGTTATCGATTTTAAACAATTGATTATGTTTTCACACAAACGCACTCCTTCGATCTTTTTTCCTGAACTTTCGAATTTTTTTTTCCTAGCTACCCGAGGACTTAATAGACCTGTGGCTCGAAGCTCCAATGGTCCGTGAATAGCTGACTAAACTCTTTAACCACAAGATTCACCATCCATTAACTATCAGGCATTCTACTAAAGGCCAATAGCTGAACTCTTCTTACCACAGATATATTTCTGTGTCCATCGGATATAACCAACCATTAGGCAAAACCAACTCTTGGAACTGAACCTAACAACCACCATTTTTCGGTCCAGAACTATTAACCTTTAACAATCCCGCGTAAGTGTGACCCATCACTTTCGGTGCCAGAGTCCCTTCACCATTCTCTCTATCGGTCGAGGAATCGAGGCATGATCAGGGGCGAGATTTGACTCTTCAATGGTACCAGCATGGTTGTTGAAGGATATCAAGTACTAGAGCTCGCTTGTCCTTAAGAATTATAATATTGGCTTCTTACTTATCAAAGGCTCCGACCTTTATCAAACCAAAAGAACAATCTCATGATTGACAGCTTACATCAGTGTTTAAGCTTGTTCCCTGGAGATTTGAATCGGAGGTCTTAAACTCGAGTTTGTCTTTGTCGTGCTAGGTCACTGACATATCCTTCCCTAATTAGCCCACCTTAGGGAAGAAGCAGATTAGGACAAGAGACTAAGTTACCTTATCATCTTACAATAGATCAAATAAAGAAATACGCAAAACTTTCATTCTTTAGGAGGATACTCCCAGGGTGCCTCGAGGCGATGCACAGTAACTTTATTCAACTCAACGAGGGAGACCGAGGGATATATTGTCACACTTTCTGCTCCCACTTACTATGAACACTCTCTCCATCCACCTTGATATTGACCTACCCAAACACCATTCGTTAGGGGGATACGCCAAAGATGCCTCAAGGCTGAAGGTAGATTTCACGATGTGGACTATTTAGGAGAAACGTGAAAGGTTTAAGTGAAACATCTTATCTCTCAATTACCTCTCACTGAATATTCTACTTAGGGGTTCATTAACCTAGACAATCCGGCTACTGATTTTAGTCTAAGTCATCTTTTTAATTCCGGCTCATAAACAACATTTGTCTATGAAATATGAATAAGTTCAAGTAGTCACATTTAAACACTTTAATGGACTGTCCTTAACTTGCATGCACGCATGAAATCTATCTAATTCACCTTTCCAGGTAAGTTCCCAGGTAGGGGTGTTACATTTTCGTCAACTTAAATACCCCAGCCTAGATAGAACCCAACTTAGACAAAAGGTCCCTTATAAATAGATTTGCTATACTTTAACCTTTTATTAGTCAATTTAATCCTATTAAACTGATCAAAAGATTAAAGCCTTAGGGTTGCTAATCATATTATAATCGTGATCTTAGGCCTATGTGATCCAAGTTTTAAACATTTTAAATCCATGAATCAAACCTAAGTGAGCATGCATGTCTTTCTTATTTCTTTTAGTTCTAATTTCTCTTTAACTTTTAAAAAGAAAAAAATTAAAAATACCATTGCGCACAACAAGGCATTTATAACATTTATAAAGTAACCTATGTGTCATGCTTCATGCAATGTCCGGTCATTACTATACATAACTTTTATATATACGCGTAATAACCAAGCAAAACATGCTTTTCATTCATCCTTATATTATAGCAATTATAATGTAAAGATAATGCATATCGATGCTTTTTATGCATGCATAAATATAACTCTTATGTTATATAATGCATGAGCATGCTCTTACATAATTAAATCATGTTTCTCTAAATTATAACATTCATAATAAAGAGATGATGCATGACCAATGCATAACCTAAGATGGGATTTATTATATGTACATACCATATGACATATAAAAACCCATACATCGCATTTCGTTGCAACAATGAAATTGGAATATCATAACCTGCCTCTGATACCAATTGAAGGAACTCTCAACAAAGAACATCCATGAGCGCATTCGGATCTTTCCGATTTCATTGTGACCAATATACAACAAATACATTCCAACAGATAGTTATGCAAATAAACACTAATTAACGACATACTTTGTAAAACAAAACACAAGGGAAAGAGTTCTCATACCAGTTGAAGACTCTCTTCAAACGTCGAACTTAGAAGCAATGAAAGAACCTCTACGTGAACTTTATCGCCCAGTAAATCAGTCGGCTGCGACAGCACGATCGTCTATACGAATGGCAGCAACTCGAACAAGCCTGAACAAGTAAACAACGGGGAAGACATTACCAGTTGGAGCCCGTGGCATTCTCAGAGTGAGAATCCAAAGTGTGGTATTTGGTGAATTTGGTAGAGGTAGGAGAAAAGATAGATTGTATAGACGATAAGCAAGTGGGAGAGAAATAGCTATCGTATGGCAGGGATGCTTATCGTTTAGAGGAAGCTACACGATCGTGTAGGTTTTACTAAGCGATCGTTTAATAAAAGGTAGACGATTGTTTTGAAAACACAGCACGTTATGCGATCGTTTAGGGAAAGGCGTGTGATCATTTAAGCGTTGGTGTGCGATCGTTTAGACGATGAGGCTCTATCGTATAGGCTCTCAAGCTAGGTGATCGTTATGTTTCCACACCGATTGTTAATTTTCGAACGTTGTGCCAAATGAAAACAATTTTCATTTTATTCATCGGTTACCATAACCAAATGCGGTTGCTCCCACTAACGCACGATTAAGGAGAATAAAATGGCCAATTATCTAATAATTAATTAATATAATCATATTATATTCTTACCCTATAGTTTGATATCACATATCTACTATACTAATTTCTCCTCCACTTGATATAAGTCATATTTATATCTAATTTCCTCCAGAACAATGTATTTCATACATTTAGCCAATTATAGCATATATAATTAATCAGTTCAATTATATCATATATAATCGAACTCCATCTTGTCAATTTGAACATTTAAAACTGACCCAAACACTAATTCTCGACTTTATCCAAGCTACCTAAGGGACCTAAAGGACCTGTGGCTCGAAGCTCCAACGGTCCATGAATAGTTGACTAAACTCTTTAGCCATGAAATCCACCGTCCATTAACTGCCAGACATTCCACTAAAGACCAACAGCTGAACTCTTCTTACCACAGATATATTTCTGTGTACATTGGATATAACCAATCATGAATACGATGACTCTTCACAGATGCTCGTAAGCACAGTTGTGCCAATTTACCGTTTTGCCCCTGTAGTTACATCTCACTCCTTAAGTACCACTGATTCCTCTAATGAACAATACAACATAGTCCAACTACGTGTGAACACTTCTCGGGCCAGGAGAAGATGTGTGGCGCCATATCGTTCAAGCCCCAGAATCAGCCTTTAAAGGAGCCATCTATCTACTTACCCCTGCCTCGGAGAAGAAGTGAATTCCTTCTTGTGTAGCTGAGTTCCCAACTCCCAAATCAGACGAATCCCCAAAATGGTAGGTTTGAATTAGCGACCTAGCCACTCGCACCCATACAAATCAAAAGACCGCCCTCAATGGCAGGAGTTCCCAACTCACTTAGGATTGAGGTCATGTTAACTATGGTCATCCTAGTGAAGTGAAGTCTTTATCATGAATGGTGTTATATAACAAAACGTTAACACTTCGTGGTCAGGTCTTATACAAACTCTTTGTATAGGATGCCCCCGCTCGCATGTCCCTTACACAAATGATCAGGATCAGACCATCTGTGACAAGTCATAACGCTTGTGACCATTCCACAAAGCGGGCCGCATCCATAGTGTTACCAAGATAATGTTTCCTTCCTATATCCATATACTATAGACCATTTTGGTTACCACTCAAGACATGATCCACTTGTATGTCACCACATACATGTTTAAGTTACATAACAGATAACCAGGGATTTTATGTTCATTGGTTTGTGGTGAAGCAAATAAAATATACAACTGAGTAAAATCAAGATGTGAAGTAAATATCATATATTGTACAACACAAGCATTTGTATAAATAATTTACAAACTATAGGACATGAGACTTTAGGGCATCAACCCCAACAGGTCCCCACACATCTGTGTGAAAGAGGTCAAATTTTTTATTTGCTCAAGTTGTGGAGTTTGAGAAAGGAAGAGAATGTGTTTTTCCAAGAATACAATATTCACAAACTAGATTATCTTCATTCATTTTAGTAGACTAATTACAAACTTTAAGTATTGTATCCAAAACTCTTAAGGATGGATGACCCAACCTCTTGTGCCACGGTTCCTTAGACTGAACAACGTTTATACTATTTTTTTGTAGTACAACTGCAGTCGAGACTTTATTTTTGTTCATAGGATTATATTGATCCACATCACTACTTTTGGAAAGATAAACAGGTACCACTTCAGCTTCATTTAGTTGATATACCCATCCTTAAGTGATCCTTTCACCAGTGTTTGTCCCATATGATTGTCCTTAACAACACAATAATTATCATGAAAGTCAACAAACACAGCATTGTCTTGAAATAGTTTTGAAATTCTAACAAGATTTTTAGCTATATTCGGTACACATAGTACATTCCTTAGATTGAGTTTGCAGTCATTTGAGGATAAACAGAAGTTACCAACAACAGATATTTGTAATGGATGACCATTTCTAACCATTACCAATTCAGTACCTGTGTATTCTGAAGGATTGGCAACATTGTTGAGATCTGCTGTGATATGATTTATTACTCCACTGTCAGCATACCAGTTGAAATCACCTGTTGGTTCTCCTTAGAATGGATTTGAGTTTTGTGAAGTCACAAAAGCATGAAGGTTTGATCCTATACTCGAGTGACTGTTTGAGTTTCCTTTTTCATTATTATGATTTGGGACGAACTCTCTATTGTATCTTTGATAACATACATCTACAGCATGACCATATTTAGAGCATACCTGACATGTTGGCCGATTTCCTCTTCCACGGCCTCTGCCAGTGTTTCCTCCTCCATTCTAGTTATTATTTCCTCTTGAGCCATTAAATTGTTGCTTGTTTCCTCCTGGATTGTTTCCTTGACCCGAAGTTTTTGGTGTAGGCATATTGCGACTAAAGGCAACATTTGCAGATGCATTGTGCCTAAACGAGATAGCAACCTTTGAAGTATTTTGGTGCTCTAATCATTTTTCAAAAGAGAGCAGCTCTAACTGCATATCAAGCCATGAAATCTCTGGTTTGCTTTGGATTACAACCACTACTGGATTGTATTCTTCATCTAACCTAAGTAGGACCTGAGAGACAAGATTTCTAGTGGACACTGGACTTCTAGCCCGTGCCAGGTTATCAGAATGAAGTTCATCAGTTTCAAGAATTCAGACATTGAGTTATTACCTTTGCATGTCTGCTGAAACACTTGTCTTAGGTAGTCTTCTTCAGCTCTTGATTACACTCCGAACAGAGCATGTAAGGGTGGAATCGGTTCGGTTTGGAGGTCAAACTGAACCGAACCGAATTCATTTATATATAGAACCGAACTGCACCGTTTGTGCGGTTCGAATCGAAACCAAACTTGAGTTTGGTTTCGTGAATCGATTTCTTTTTTTCCCTATTAAAATTTTTTTTTTGTTTCTTCTGCCTTTTATTTTCCTTCTTCCTTCTACTTTCTCTTGCCTTTTATTTTCCTTCTTCCTTTTTTTGAAATTTGTATATTCTCTTTTTTTATTTTACAAATTTTTCACATAATTTAAATTGCCTTTTATTTTCATTCTTCCTTTTTTTTTGAAATTTGTATATTTTTTTTTTATATTCTAAACATAATTTAAATATCAATCCACGATAAGAACATGTCCAATGACTACAATAAATAGTTAAAAACTAAAAAGTTCTCCAAAGTACATAGTACACAAATTTCAAACAACTACCTTCAAAGTTTAAGTCACATAAAAGCAAATAGCAAGCTAAACACTAGTACTGAATTTCAAAAGTCCAATCAATACAAACAAATTTGTTCGCTTGCCAATCATTATTCTCCTTCTCCTTGTTTTTTGCATTTGCTGCTCCGTTCAATCCCGTTATGAAGACTAAGAAACAAATTATAAACTTGTTAGTAGTTACTATAATAAATATATGAATAAATATGTTTAAAAATAAATACATATGTTTAGAATAAACGAACATTCCTCTTCATCTTCAATTTCCTCCAAGTATTGTCGTAAACCAATGTTGATTTGTTCAGAACGTAACCAGTTTTGTGCACATAGAAGTGCCTCAATAGTGAAACCTAAACGGAGGGAGATGGAATCATAGATAAAGATGAAGAGATTCCTCTCACTTGTGGACTTGAAATATGAAAAAGACCTAAACAGAGGGAGATGGAATCGGAGATAAAGATGAAGAGATGGATGGTTATTGCATGAACGTCGAGTGAGAACTTAGGTCGACTGAGGACTGAGGGAAGATGAAACCTGAGGTTGAAGTTTTGAACGAGCGGTTGAAGGTTGAAGCTGAAGAGAAGAGTGAAGATGAAGACTCAAACTCGAAGTTGAAGTGAAGAGTGAAGAAGATGAAGACTCGAATCAGAGCGACGCGACCTCGAACCCTAAATGAAACATATATATATAATTTTATATATTTATATTCAAGCGGTTTGGTTCGGTTCATTTTAGGAACCGATTTTCAAACTTGGAACGAAACTTAACCGTTTAAATTCGATTTTAACATTCCAATGAACTGCATCGAATCGATTTTTTCGATTTTGTTGATAAATCGATTCGATTCGATTCGGTTCTGTTTTGTAGATCGGTTCGATTTAAGCGATTTTGCTGTCCACCCCTAAGAGCATGGATGGCATCCCACAGCTCTTTGGCGTTTTCATGGCCCATCAGCTGGACTGCCACTTCAAGCATCATCGAGTGATACAACCAACCGAGTAGAAGCTGATCAGCTGTAATCCAAGCTTCATATAGAGGATTTAGAATTCTTTTACCTGTTGAACTTGATGATCCTCCTGACACTTCAGAGATTGAGTGAGATGTGCTGGAATCCGTAATCCCTCCAGTGTTCTGAGTAATGAACATCGGCGGGCAGCTTTTAGTTCCAGATAAGTATCCTTCAAGTTTGTATCCTTGAAGGATGGGTCTTCCACAACATGAAGTTTCCCTTTTCCAATTTTGTGATGATTATTTGATTGAGTAGCTAGTTGAGAGGAGGAGTACTAAATTTTGTTGAATCAGCGAGCAAGGTCCCTGCAGTGTTGGCGTTTGCCATGACGAAGCTCTGATACCAGTTTGGAATTTGAACAGAGGAAGAATTCTGATAATCTTGTATATTTAGATTTTCACACATATACACAGGAGGCAATGACCAGCCTTTTATACAAAGTTGTCTCAATTAGGATTTCTGAAAAATTAAAAAAATATTTTAAAATAAATGAATACAAATGGTCCAATCAGGTTCAAAGAGAATAAGTGGAGTATTATTTCCGTTGAGGAGAATCGCATCAGCCTCTCCCCCTTTTGTCTTCTTCTGCGTTGGTTTCTTTTTGTGATGTGGCAGTCTTGGAATGGCATGTCACTTTTGACTTATCCTTGTTAGCACATACTTTAACACTTTTGATTGTAGGCTTGGGAGTCTGAGTTTGATCTTCCAAACATTTTCGATCTTGAGGATTTTGAAATGCTATGCTCTCTTGAATGGGAAGACAACCAACTGGAGGAAGCCTAGCTACCACCATATTGCGACATCCAAGTCGTTAAATTTCCTGTCCAATTTTCAAACAAATGGAGTTTATTTATTTGATTTTTTTACAAGTAAATTGACTAAATATACACATGAAACTTGAATATGAAACTTATAATTATAACCTTTTTGTTTTCCATAAATATGTCAAATATTGATTAACATTTCTTAAATCACTAATTAACCCAAAAGCTTAAGCTGATGGGAGAAGACAAATTTAATATTATATCATCTAACATTCCTCTCACTTGTGGACTTGAAATATGAAAAAGACCTCACAAGTGGAAATCAATATTAATTAGAAAGGAAATAACATTGCAAAGGTTTGAATATAAAACCTCTTGGACTACTTGGCACCAGCATTTTAAATTATCGATTGACAAAAAAACTTAAATTGATGGATGAAGGTAAATGAATATCATATCATCTAACGGCGTATATTGTACAATTTACCTTGATCAAGATTTGTAGCCTATTCTGTAGAAAATCTTGGTAACCAGTGACATTGTACTGTAGCTGCCTTGTGGGAAGGTCATAGAGATTGATGTTTAATTCATTGGTTCCTGGACTAATTACAACCAAAGCACTACCAATGATCCTCCTACTTTCATCCACACCCACAATCCCTTGAAGCCTTTGAATGTAGTTCTTGAAAAGATCAATTTGCTTCATCACAGGAATAACTTTGGATATAGCAGTGGTCAGTTCATCGAAGCCCGGGCCGGCCGATGCAAAACTAACCCCTGTTTTCACATCGTCATCCGACAGTTTAGGATCCAAAAATGGAGGAACAAGCTCCTTTATCCCAACCTAGAGGCCACCAAATCAGGAATGAGTTTTCCATCACTAAACCTTCCTGTAGCAACATGGCCAGGAAAATCTTGGCCATATGGAGGGTAATTGGCCTTGAAAATGGTGGGAATGTAGTTGTTATTTCCAGTATCCACGTTGGACTCATTAAATATGAGAATGTCGGGAAAAGAATGAGAAATTTTAAGTTCTAAAGCACTGCATGGTTTGCTAAGAAATAGCAGCCAAATCATGTGGAGTGATAGAGCAGCAATGAGGTAATTTGCTCTTGCCATTGCTGGTGTTCTTCAAGTTCTTGTGTTTGATACTCATCTTTGCAAGTTGGCCGATGCATTTATAGTGATTGAATGATATAACACTAAGCTCGTTATGGTTTTTACATATTTTGCAGAAGAATACTTTAACTAAGAGGATGAGTTACTCTAATACAGAACGTGTAACAGCCGACCATTTATGGCTTCCACTTGAAAGACCTCAGCAATTTAAACCCTAAGAGAGCCATTGAAAGCCATTCGTTCAAACGTAAGTAACTGGTTGATGCAATTATGTTTGTTTGTTTTTTTTCTTTCTATATGTATATATATAATTCAATTATGATTTTCTTTTTTTTCTTTTTTTTTTAATACAACTAGTAGGAGTTTAAATGGAAAATTGTCAGAAATAATCTTTTTACACGTTACAAAACTAGCACTCTTTTTTAGAAGTATGTTAAAATAGTTTTTCTCAGTTCATTTGGTCTGAGATCGGCCACCAAGAGTTAGTTAAAAAAACAATTTTTTCTAACTTACAGATTGTTTTGTGCTTTCTCGGTACATCTCATCAAAGTACATAAGTGGTTTAGTAATTTTGTATGTAATCTTCTTAAATCTTATATCTTTTCAAATATTCTCTAAATTTGGTTATCTTTACTAAATATTATATTATTTTGTAATTTTCCAAATCTTTAGTATAATTTATGTTATCACAATTGTATGAATTTCCAAAATTCCAAATGTGTTTTTCAATTATCAAAATAGATTTTCCAAATTAATTCAAATTAATTGCCTAGTCATTTTTAAATCCTACCTGAGATTCCACTGAGAAAGCTCAAATACATCGAATTTCGGTGTTAATTATGTCTCAGTTTCACCAAGAAAGCCCAAATGTATAGAATCTCGGTGTTATTTTACTGGGATTAATATCAAGATCCATATAATTATATGAATTTCTAGATTGATTTATCGGTTCTCTGAATGATTTACCAATTATCTTTTCAAATTTCTCCAAAATGTGTAATATTTCGTATGGTGATTTTTTAATTTTGAAATATTTGGGAAGATTGCGTAAGATCTGGAAAAATTGGCAAATCTCGATGTGTAATTCTAGCGAGATGTACCGAAAAGGTTCAAAACAGAACTCGGTGACCAATCTCGGACGAGATAGACTAAGAAAAACTATTCTAACGATTTTTTAAAAAACGTACTAATTTTATAAGGTGAAAACTTAAACACGTTACTTCTGACAATTTCCCAATTTAAATATCCTCTCTCATGAGCATGTCTATCACCACATAGGGTTCACTTTGACAATTTGAAGCAATTATGGTTGATTTGGTTTTATGTGTTTTTTTTTTTTCAGAACTAATTTAATTTCATTTATTAATCCATCTAGGTAATTATTATGATCATCATGAGCATAATTCAACTAGTTCAGGATATAATCTTTGACCGATAGTTAAAAAGTTAAAATCCTCTACTCCAAGGTTTTTGAACTTAAAAGAACTATGGTGGGTTTTAAATATTTCGTCTCCTTAGGGATGATTTTTTTCCAACATATATATGGTTGATTGATTTCAACCTCAAACTTTTGAATTGAAATATATGTATTAATCCGTTGAATTACATTTGGGTTGGTTAGTTCGACAAGTTGCCTATGTGAATGATTGATAACATGCTAAATGGACAAATGTTTAACAGCATGAGCAAGGTTCAAATTTTCGTCAATAATATGTCTTACAACATGTTTAGATTGGCTAACTACATTACCATGCATTACCACACAGTTGAAAATTTGTGAGATTTTGGTTTTTTTTTTTTTTGTTTCCTTCAACAATATATATAAAGATGTTCATGGGTTGGGTTGTATTTAAAGATTTTTTTAGACCTAATCCAATTGTTGGAGTTGTAAATTTTTTCAACTCAAATTACCTTTGTTAAAAAATAAACCCAACCCAACTCAACCATGAAAATATTTGAGTTGGGTTGGTTCGTGTTAATCAGTCATTTATTTAAAATTTTATTCTAAAAAGTAGTAAAACGTAAATATGTAAAAATCTAATTTAATTATTTTCATATATTGAATTAAGATTAACAACTCAATTTTAATTTATATAGTGATTTTTTTTCTAAAGTACAAAGAAACTATTTTCAAGAGCTGTTGAAGAATAAATTATTCAAAAAATATTAGAATTAAATAAAATTAAAATCAATATATGTATAAGTAATTGTGTTATAAGTAATAAAAAAATATATTTTAAAGTTAATAATAAATATGAGTTGGTTCGGGTTGATTTTGGTTATATTAGGTAAATTGTTATAGAGTTGGCAAATTTCAATATGCATTAACTAGTGGACTAAATTACATAAAATATGAGTGTTTTTTTTTTTTGTATGTACGTAAACATTAGGGTTTGTGTTTATTTTGTCTATGCACTCTCAAAAAATTAAGTGTCTAACATGTCTCTAAAGGAAAAATTGCAAGAACCATCCCTAAAATTTGGTGGTAATTGTACAATTTCACCTTCAAATTTTTAATTATAAAAATTGAATCCTCATACATACACGTGTTAAGATTTAACTTTTAAATTTACATAATTTAAAAAACTGTAACAATTGTATAAGTTTGAGGGTACAATTTCTATCATTTAAGGGTCCAATTTCTACAATTGTTTTAAGTTTGAGAGTCTAATTTTAACATTTGAATAAATTTGAGAGCTCAATTTTTACTATTGAAAGTTTGAGGGTGTAACGAGTTTGACCATACCTTGGGCTAGTTCTTGTAATTGCAAGTTTGACCATATTTGAGGGATTGTTCTTGCAATCTACCCAAAATTATTTAAATCTTAGATATAAATTTGATTTTTTTTTTACAGAATTCTAAATTTTTAATTTACAAAAATCTGAATGCACAAAGACTTTGTAATTTCAAATTTTAGACTAAATAGACGCAATACTTCACTAAATTTATAATTTAATATATACAATATTTGAGTTGGCTAAAGATGGTGATATAATAGGCTAAGGGTATGTTTAAAATACATTTTCAAGTAATTAATTAAAAAAAAATAACAGAGATTCAAACGTTTGACAACTACTCAAAATGGATTTTTGAAAAATAAATTTATAAAATAAGTTAGTTGAGGATAAACAATTGAAACAAACTTAACTAAAATGAGTTTTGTGTGTTTGATGGTTAAGAACATTGGACCACCACATCCAATGACTGGGCCAACCTTCAACCACTACCTACAATGACCACTGTGAGTCAACCTCCGATCACCACCTCTAACGACTAACCTCTAGCCATCACCTCTAGTGACAGCTGCCAACCATTTCAAAAAAGTTACCAAACATGTGTGTTTTTATTTCGAAGAATTTATTATATAAAAAAAGTTTAAATCAAAATGAACTTTTTAATAACATTTTTTAAGCCAATCTAAACGGACACTAAATTAATATTTTAGTATATTGTTTTTTTCGCAATAGTCTCTAATATTCCTGTACACTTAGGAAAATCATCCCTACACCACCTTTGACTTGTTTTTCATTAAGAAATTAGCATCAAGGGGACGATTGGCCCAAGTTAGGCTGGGTTGGGTAGGTAAAAAACCTCACCCATTTAGTTCGCCAATAATTAAATAGATTTATTATTTCGTTGTTCGCATTAATTCACGTTTTTCATCTCATTATTCGCGTCAACTCTCCCAATTACTTCATTTCTATAATAATTATCAACTCAATTCAATTCTTCACGTCAAACGTCTCTCAGAGCTTATTCTCTTGCTAAATATGACAGTAAGACGTAGTTCGCCATCCCACTCCTAATTTCTGCACCTCTACAGAAATTGAAACCACCTCTTGGAGGTTTTGAAATTTTGATGGTGAAAGTTAGAATTGTTAAATGGCAAACTTATATAATATTTAGTGAATGGACCAAAAAGAAAATAGAGGGAGAAATAGGGGTAATAATAGAATTGAAAACCTTAATTTGGTGTTAGAGAAAAAAAGTACCCTCCTAAATTTGGTGTGTATTTTATGGGGCTCAATCATAAAAAAACAAATAACCTATAGCATGAAGAGAATTTCGATGCACCATTGGACTAATGATTTGCTCACCTATAAAATTTTGCCCAAAACATAAAACATAGGTCCATTTGGTAATAATTTAGACCTCGCTTGATAACCATTTGATTTTTTATTTTTATTTTTAAAATTTAGATCTATTTCATCAACATTTCTTATAAGAATTTGCATATTTTTTTAAAGTACAATGGTTGAATTCTTAGCTAAATTCAAAAAATAAAAACAACTTTTTAAAAGTTACATTTTTAGTTCTCAAAATTTGACTTGGTTTTTTAACTATAAGTAATAACAAAAAAAAAGAAATTTTGACGTAGAAGTAATATCCATGACTTAATTTTAAAAAACAAAAACAAAAAATAAAATATTTATCAAACAGGGTTTATGTTTTTAAAATTTTTATTTTTTAAAATTAAGTCTATAGACATTTTCCACCTCCAAATTTTTTCATTTGTCATCTACTTTCTACTAACGATTTAAAAAATCAAACCAAAATTTGAAAACTAAAAAAAAAAAACTTGTTTATGTTTTTAGAATTTGGTTAAGAATTTGACTATAGTACCCCAGAAAAATGCAAATTGTTATAAGAAATATGAATTTGATTTTTTTTTTTTTTAAAAAAAAGAAAAAATAAACTAATACAATGATTACCAATGGGTTGTTGTAAACCGTTCGCCAGCTGTGAGTTTTCTCCCTCTCACATCTCGCCGGTTCAAACGAACCGAACTGGCCGAACCGAGAAGAAAAAGGCGACTTCCCGCCTAAACTTCATATCTTCCCCTAATTTCTCAGCCGTTCCCGCCCTTTCTTTTCCTAATTACATCTCTCTCTGCTTAGTCGAATCCCTATATTCCAATTTTCCGATCGAGCTTCATAATCCGTTTCATAACCTGTTAGGTCTGATTTTATTCTTGGTTAAATTTCCGTTTGCTGCCTCAATTTTGCAGCAATTTACAGTGCTGTGCCAAAAATGGTTACTGCAGCGATTGAGAATGGCGAAAGCGATATGGTAATTGATGGTAACGAACAGAAGCCGAAGAACACTGTGTCTGATGGCTTCGATGCCAATTATCTCAAAATTTACTACGGTGAACCATTTATACCTTTTCAATTTTTAGAAACTCTTTTTGTTGAATCGTTCCATCAAATCTAGTTTACTCATCTCTTCTACGTTTTTCTGCTACTGAAAGGATATGGAATGTTAATTCTTGCAGGGAAGCTTTTTCCGTATGCTGATTTTTTCAAATGGATGTCTTATGGAAATGGTAAGCCCTTGATTTTCTGGGAATCAGAAACAAAATTTATCCCCAGAGGAAGCTAATTAATATTGGATATGTAACCTTCTTGCTTTACGTAATGGTAGATGGCAAGCATCCAGGCAATGACCAATCCTATTTTGGCCGAAGAGAGTTTTCATTCACCTTGGATAATGATGTTTATCTACGATTTCAATCTTTTAACAGTCTGTCTGAAATGGAAAATTCAATCAAAGAAAAATGTCCATTTAAAATTGATATTGGGCCGGTATACAGTGTGGATGTAAGTAAAATTCTTCCCGGTTGCTCTTATCAGTTTAACACAATCTTTCTAGTTTTATCGTGATTCCTGATGATTTAATTATTAAATTTCGCATAATTTGCTTTTAAGTAATCAGATTTATTTAAGTCAAGGCTACAAACATTTTGCATGATTGTTTTGAGTATTATTTGTTTGAAAGAGTTTTTTTTTTTTTTTTTTTTTTTTTTTTTTTTTTTTTTTTTTTTTTTGGGTGAGATTCATTTGTCTCTCTCACACACTCCCAACTTTTCTACTTCAGCCTGCAAAGAGACATGCATATGCTGGCGATAATGTATTTACTCCAGTGGAGAGAGAGCTGGTTTTTGATATCGTAAGCAGACCCCCTTTTTTTTTTTATGATGTTCAATATTCTAATTCAATTTGAAAGTTAATTACTCGGTCCATTTTCATTGAGAAATTAATTAGAAAATTTCCTCCATATGCAGGATATGACCGATTATGATGATGTTAGATATTGTTGCTCTGGAGCTGGTGTTTGTTTGGATTGCTGGCCTTTAATGACAGCTGCTATCAAAGTGATTGATACTACCCTCCGAGGTAAGAAGATTTGTCATATGTATCTGAAAAGTTGTTCAAGAAATGAGTATGTTTGCATCCATTCTCCCAACTCTTAATTTGGAAAGGAATGAGCACAAATAAGGTTGCATATTACTCAATGCTAGCTCTCTTAAGAGAAATCACTTACCTTCTAGGTAGTTTCCCCTCCTGGCCCAATGCCTAAGCTTATTCCTTTTTTCACTCTTGTTGGGAATGAGATCTTCCATATTTGGCTCGTTAGTGTACATACTTCTTTTTAACTTATTCCTAAAGGCTTACTTCAATATATTGTTTTATTTCAAAGAATAGTAGGAAATATGATATGCATAAAAGGTGTTACACATTCTGAAAAATTCAGATTATTAGTCACTGGCTTATTGTCAGTTCTATTCTGTGTGGCACTTTATCTCCTGTAACCAGTTATATGTGCAATGCTTATCTTTATTTAAATATGTCCATATATTGAGCCTCTCAACAATATTTTGAAGAGATATTGTAAATCAACCATAATGGCACTGTGACATTGTCCAGTGCATCTGAGAATTAAGTTTTCAATTACAGTCATTTGATTAGATAGTGCGCGGTGTTCTGTTCACTCCCATCAGAGACACTTCACTTGAAATTTGTGTTGCAGATGACTTTGGATTTAACCACATTCTATGGGTATTTAGTGGTCGACGTGGTGTTCATTGTTGGGTCTGTGATGGAAAAGCTAGAAGGTAAGGCCACTAATCAAATTGTTGAATTTGTAGTAAAATATATTATTTGTAAAGGTCTAAAATTCCCACCATCACTGCTACAGGTTGTCTAATGAACAGCGAGCTGCCATTGCTGAATATTTCCATTTATATCAGGTTATACTGTGGTGTTATAAAATATTGGGGATTTCTAGTGTCTTTAGCTATGGAGTTGAATATGGTTGATGTGCAGGGTAATGAAAATAGTCGCAAGAAAATTTCTCTAACGGGTCCAGTTCTTCATCCATTTCTCGCGTAAGTGGTGGTTAATATTAAGATGTGATGATTCAAGTCTCATTTTTTTTCTCATCTAACTTATGTAATTGGGTTCAGGAGATCGTACATAGAAGTTCTCAAGGATAGCTTTGAATCACAATTGCTTGGTAGTCAAAAGATTTTCTCAACCGAGGAGAGATATGAGAAAATATTAGATATGATTCATGATGAATGTAAGCAATTTATGTATTTATCTCGGGTAAATACTGTCAGTATGATAGTTTTAGATACTAATTGAGTTACCCTTGCAGCCATTACCTCAGAGCTTCGAGGAAAGTGGCAAGATAATAGGCGAACGTCTAAAAACGATGTTAACTCAGTAAGATGGGAGAAACTGAAAAATATGTTGCAATCAGGGAAATATAAGGTAGAATCAACATCTTTTCTCATACTTGCAAGAAGGTTCAACTGGGAATAGTTCATTGATGAGGAGTTTGTGTTGTAATGTTGCAGTTTGGAACCATTTTTGTCAAGTGCAATTAGTACTGGAAGTAGAGTTAGAAGTGATGTACTGAGCTTGTTTATTTATTTTTTAAAATTTTTTTTTTGATAATAGAATACAAGGGCATACAAAAAACAAGCCAAGCTTTGAAATTGAAGTCCATAGGGAAACACGAAATCCAACTTACCAAACAGGAAAGGATAGCCATTATACATGGTATTTTCCTCAGGGAAGCAAGTATAGATTGAGCTTGAGGAAGATAAAGGAGCTACTTTTTTCTAAAGGACTTTACCGAGCTAGAGCTACTTTATGTTCTAAGGACTTCACTCAACAGTCAAAAGCCCCCCTCCCCCATCTCAAGCCAGTTCATCTTCTTACCTTTTGTCCTTCAATGATAACTTCTTACACCTTTTGTTTTCATATGCTAAGTTCTAAAAGCTATAATTGATACCTAAGTTGGCCGGGACACTCGTGGATATCCAAAAAAAAAAAAACTATAACTGATACCCTCTACCCTTTCCCCAAAAATCCAGCCTAATTATCAAAGCAGATTTCTGCCCTAGGTCTCGCATTTATGGTTGATCACATTCATCTTTCTTCTGATAAAGGCATCCAATCAACAAACTCATCTATCCCGTTCTCTACCAAAGATTAAAGAAGAGTTTGTTTCTTTCAACTCCAGAATCTGCATGAAAATTTTGGTTGATAGACCTCTCAAGCCCTTTTCTAGAGGAGACAACATTCAAATAGTCTTTTAATATGATAGGAACCATTTAATTGGAATATAATTGTAGTTTAACTTGAAGAACAAGGAATACAAAAAAATTTCCCAGGTAATTGGAGAACTCTGATACCACACTTTGGAGCAAGCTTAACCCCAAACATCTAATCGATGGCTGGCCTTCAGTGCTTCTGACTTTATTCATGATCTCATCTTAGTAATGAAGTTATTGGCCAATGACTAATATGCCCTTAGTATCTAGTAATATTTCTAACATTATCTTTGAAGGTCTTGCTTCACTCTTCCTTTGTGAAGAAGGGTATAGTTCCTCGTTCGGCTGGGCTTTTGCAGTTTTATGGGGCATCTGGATTTAAATGAATAATAGAAATTTTAGGGGCGTGATAAGATACTGAGAGGAAGTCTGTCCCTAGCTTGGTTTAATGCCTTGGTCTAGGTGCTTGAGTCAGAGTTTTGTAATTATTTTTTTGGTTTTCCTTATTTTGTTGGAATAGAGCTCTTCCTTGTTAGGTTAATTCCTTCTTGGCTTTTTTTGGTCTGCCCCTTTTGTAGGCTTTTTTTTTGTTGGCTTGTGTTGCAAGCCTCTAGTTGGCCCTTTTGTATTCTATCATTTATTTCCATTTAAAGTTCGGTTTCATAGATACATTTCAACATTTATCATGTGCAATCCAAGTAGTTGTAATCTTTATTTTTAGTTCTTTTTCTCAATCATCTAGCTTCCCTTTTCCCCCCTTCTTTATTTCTTTCCAGTCATGCTTCGTGTGGCTGCCCCTAAGATGCGTCTTGGTGCAATATTTTCTCTCTTTTTAGTCTTCTATGTGAGTATTTGGGTGGCGTAGAGAGAGTTCTATTGTGCTACATTTAGGCAATAATTATGACGTTTTCCTTTTTTCAGGCACAAGGAATGCGTCGGCATGTTGAAGAGATTGTTTTCTCTTATACCTACCCTAGGCTTGATTTGGAGGTATGTATATTGCCTGACTTTATCTTAACAAGATCTTTTGCTCCATTTATTGGAACTAGGTCAATCTGTTTTAGCAGTTAGCTTCATTACATCTTGGATCTCTAATTGGCATGCACAGGGATCACAACAAAAATTTCAAATTTACTTGTTAAAGCTGATTTTAGTTTACTCCCTTGATGAGGCAAGTTCTTTATTCTTCAGGTTACTAAACACATGAACCATCTGCTAAAGGCACCATTCTGTGTTCATCCCAAAACTGGTCAGTGTTGGAATTAAATGCTAATGTTAGATCAGTTGTGACTCGCCGAAACCTCATTGTGGTCTCAATGTAAAAGATTCCTTAAGGTTCTTATAAAAAATTAATAATAAAATAATCATGAAAATGCACTTGATTTGGAATCTTGCAAGTAATTTGAGTAGAATGAAGGATGCAATTGTTTCACTTTTGTGAAGAGAACATATGTTTAGATATTACTGAATCCTACTGTTCCTTTTTATTCCAGGACGTATCTGTGTACCCATCGACCCTGAACATTGTGATGAGTTTGATCCTACTACTGTGCCAACTGTTGCCCAGGTAAAATAACAAGATATAAAGGCATATAGCATAAATATTATGCTTTTGCCTACTGATTTGCAGCGAGGAAAATGTTCAATTTTCATACATGATATACAGCAGTTGTTCCATTTTGGCTTCTAAGCAGTAACTTGAATTATAATGATGGATTGCAGCTCCTGGAAGAACTTAATGCAGCAGACATGGAAGTAGATGGTGAGATTGGTACGTGATATTCAATCTTTACTATAGATTCGTGAGATTCCTGCTTTATTTGCCTGGGTAGCTGCGGTAGGATAATTTAATATTAGTGATTAACCAATGCTGTTATAATCTTTTGCTTTATGACAGCCTGGGATAGAACCTCACTTGGGGAATCAATTAGGTTTTTCAGATCGGCATTCTTACAGCCATTACTGAAATCATGCAAGGTAATTCTCCATATATGGAGTAAATATCTGGCCTTCCAAGTTTTAGATCATCATTCTTGTAGGCTCTAAACTGTGCAGGGTAATTATCAGTTTATTTGAAGAACTAGGCTACTAATTATACAGCTTTATAGTTTGTTTGCTTGCGTTCTTGTGGTTTTATTGTTTGTTAAGTGTATAGTTTATTCGTGGTGGTCTACCTTGATAGACTCTCTTTGAGAAGGTTTGATAGTTTGTAACTTATGAAATATATCAATGAAAAATTGCTCTTGTTAAAGAAGGAATGTAGCTCTAAATTGTGAATACTCGGTAGTTTGTAACTTTTAGAATATCAATGAAGTTTTGGTATTGCCACTTTTTGTTGTTGTTGTGAGAAACCATATTATTGAAAAAACGAAAGAATATACAAGAGCATACTAAAAGACAAGCTCACAAAAAGATTCCTCGACTACAAGAAAAGGCTTCAATCCATAAGAATGATATCAAGCTAGTAATTACAAACCACGCTTTAACAAATGCCCATAAAGACTCGTTAAACTTCACTCCCCCCACCCACCCACACACACAAATAGCAAACAAGCTTGCCACAACACTTACCCTTTATCCTTAAAACGAGAGTTCATCAAGATATCCGTCAAAGAGCCAAAGTCCCTATTACACAGCATGGCCACCTCAAACTATCAAAGCAGCGACATTATTAATTAGTTATAGGCTGCATTTTAACCGTTTTGATGGTTGTTATTTATGTTTGATTGTATTTTATCTAAGTTAGCTAAAATGTAGGAAATGGGACACCTTGTACCCACCTCTTTTAACACTAAAAAAGTGCTTTAAATTCACAAATGTTGTTATATCTTTCTCAGCCATGATTCTTGTTTCTTGCAGGAGGAAATAGAATCTTCGTACAATGCTAAAGTGCAACAGTCTAAAAATTCTCTGAGTTGGTAGGGAGCTATATTATTAAGCAAACACCCTTTTTTAGCTTCTAGGAGTGTTCCACACTTTTCTATTGTCTTAGAGGTGCAGTGTATATATAATCGAGGTTAACTTAATTATGTTAAAAGGTTCGCTCTGTATATGTGATGTTTGGCTACTTCATTGATATGAAGACGAGACTGAACAACTTGGCAGATTATTTTCATTATGATTAAAGTTGGTTTGGAGAAATGATGCTTGTTTTTGGGTATTTTGATGATTTATATCTAATAGTTTAAGTCTCCACCCTATTAATCTCTAAATCTTTGAATCAATTTAGACCATCATTAGTTATTTTCACTTAATGTCATTTTTGTTTCATATTTTATGCACAAAGTATAAGTACCTTGACCCATCGTGAAAGCATTTAGTAGATGAAGTCTTCTAAATCCACAAAAGGACCAGTGCCACATTTAACACTTCAGTGAACAAATTATACCAGCATTTTCTTTATCACATTTGGAATTGTTGCTCTCGTCTATGAGAATGGAAAATAGATTTAATTTGGAGAATTGTACGAAAATTCCTTTTTCTCAATGCAATTTACAAATGGGAGCCTATACATAGGCTATTGGCAGTTATAATCCCCCATAGAAGGGTAAGGACTCTTTATCAGAGAAATTTGATTTTGTTTTATGTTTTTACATCCACTAAGTTCAATAAATATATATTTAGTAGACAACTTATATTTTGTTTTTGAAAATTATTTTTAGATTTTATGATCTAAATAGGTCAAGGCTTAGTTTGGGGTCACTATAGTTTAAAATAATCGTTGTTAGTTTTGTTTTCTGCATAATCAGTTGTGAAAGAAAATAAAATAGTGTTTGGTAAATTTTCATTTTAAATTAGAAAATTGGTGACGGTATTAATAAATTAATACTAAATTGGTGCAATTTAATTATACGAACCAAAGTAGACTTATTGTTTTAATTATTTTCACATCGATAATTTATAATTTATTATAATATATATATTTTTAAAATTGTGCATAATTTGAATTTAACTAATTTTGTTTAATCTAAATTATTTGATAAAATCTTAAGACAAATAATTGTTATTAAAAAAATGAATCAATAAAAAATATATTAATATATTGATGTGGAAGAATATTATTTAATATATTTATTTAAATAGTTAAGAAATTACTAGAATTGTGAAAAAACTACTACTATTAGCTTTCACACGTTAGTTAGAATTTAAGAAGTGATTCTCATCAAATATTTAATAATTTGATTTATCAACCAATAAAGATGGTTAAGATTTTCTCAAAATCACTTTATTTAAAATTGTAGAATTATGTTAAATACTAATACAATAATTAGAAATACAATATGTCGTGTTATAAACTTCATTCATTTTTTTTAAAATACAATATATATGATTTTTGTATTAAAAGTTATATAATATTACAAAATAGTAATTATATAATTTTTTTTACATAAATTATATAATTTTTTTTACGTAAATCATATTCATAAATTAATTAATAATAATTTATTATCAACTAAATGTTGGTGGATAACTTTTTTTATGAATTATAAATATATAGTATCATACCCATTTTAAATAATTGTTTAAATTAGAATCTAACTAATCCGATATCAAACATATATCTGAAAACATCAAATACAACTTTATTTTCATTAAGGTCGTTATTTGTAAATTCTCTATCAAATAGGTCCCAAATGTCCTAACAACCATATCGCATGGAGGACTGAATGTGAATCAGGCTTGCTATAAAAGGGGAGATAACAAGGAATTTAGAGGATTGGAAACCATTTTTCTTCTTCTTTTGAGAATGAAAACTATTTTCTAGAAGAAAGGTTGGGTAAATATGCGTTTGAATACGTCACATGCCCAAATATGTGAAGGGAAATGAAATCTATATAGCGTAACTTAAAAGATAGCTAATCCTACTTTTGTTTGTAAAAAATAGTTGAATGTATTTTATACCAAGGAAGATTGTATTGGGTAGCAAAATGAGTTTAAGGATTTGTAGGCATGTCTTTTAGATTTGTGAGTTTACAAATGTGGTAAAATAGAGTTTCACAACCGTCATCTTTGATTAAATTGGCCTGACAGCAAAAGACTTCGAGGGCATTGTCGTAGGAGCTCAATTTCAGGTGTCGTTGTGGGTTTTTTTTTTGGGTTAGAGGATGTCGGGGACATGGTGATTTCCGATAGCCGGAGCTCGATCGCCACCTTCGATTAAATCGGCCTGGCAGCAAAACCATCTGAGGCTTCGAAGGCTTTGTCGTATGAGCTCGATTTTAGGCATTGTCATGGGTTTTTTGGGTCAGAGGACGACAGGGACATCACATGGTGATTTTTGGTGGTCGATGCTCGATTTTAGGTGGAGTGATGGCCGAGTTGTTTGAAGAGAGATGTTGGAAGAGAGGAAGGGGTTGGCTGCTTTTGAAGAAGAAAAAGCTCAAGTTTTTTTTTTTTTTTTTTTTTTTTTTTTTTTTTTTTAATCTAAGGGTGTCATTTTAATTCAAATATATCAAAAGGTATCAAGTATACCAAATATATCAAGTATATTAAGTGTATCGGGTATATCAATATATATATATATATTTACATTTCCTGTTTTTAATCGTGGGTTGGGCTTCTTTTTTTTCTTTTTTCTTTTTGTTATTTTTGCAAAACTAAAAGGTCTGAGCTATGGGCCTAGTATTAGTAACTTGTTTTGCCCATTTTGCAACTACCCTTGTACCAAACTATATGACAATATGTTGTTTTTATCTTGCACTAAATTATCTACTATTATGAAAAATCCAAAGTTATTATTATAGACTTGAACAATTTGTTAACATACAAGTGAATCATGTTCGAGTAATAATTTAAAGACTCTATAGTATATGAATAAAGCTGAGTGCTGGTAACACAATTGATAGACTAATTTATAATTAATGCAAATGATTTGATTTAAGTTGTTCATGTGGAGACACGTGGATGTAGGTCTCTTTTATGAGTGTTTTGTGCAAAAACAATTTAAACATGGGAATAATGTAAATATGTGAAAAATACTCCAATTCTGAATTATATTTGTTTTTACATGTACTTTGCAAAACACTAGATAAGATGCAAAGTAGCCAAATAAGTATAAACTCCAAACTTCATGGACTACAAAAATTATTTTATCCCATGTGTTTTAAACTTTGGTGGTGTTTGGCCCATTATTTTGGAATTAGAGGGGATTTGACATTTGAAGTCAAACCCATGTTTGAACATTTGGAATAAGATTCCTAGGATTAAAAACAAATTTATAGATTTGGAATATGTTTTTTTTTAATGAATGTCAAGGTCCGAGAAAAATTTCCCTTCATCCCTTACCTCTTATGAATAGTCATTGATGATCGTCGACGACAAACTCAATTGACTTCTTGATCAATCGTCGATGATCGATCGTTTTGACTATCACCGTTAGTGGTCGACCGTCTTAATCATTGACAACCGACCGTTGTGACAGTTAATGACCAATCATTGTGACTGTTGATGACCAACCGTAGTGACGGTCAACGACCAAACGTCATGACCCTTGGTGACCGATTGTCTTGACAATCGGAGATAGACCAATTGTCTAAATTGTTGGCGATTGTTGATCACACCATTGGCAGCGATCATCTCGATTGCCAACGATAGATTGTTTTGACCGCTAACAATCGACCATCATGATTATTAATGACTAACCATAGTTGATGATCAATATCCAAACATCATGATTGATGGATTTACTTTGTTTCTCCATCTTTTCCCTTCAATTTCACGTTTCATTCTCCCCTTTTCATTTTGCCACAAAAATAATAAAAAAAATAAGATTGATGGATTAAGAATACTATGAAATGCAAATATCAAATGTAGAATTCATTTCACGACCACAATAAAAAAGAGACAAGGGATTTAAAGCAAAACTATCATTGTTATAATATCTAAATTCCAAACTTTACTACTTTATTATCGAAAGATAAATTTGTTACTTAAAAAGTGATAAATTGAAATTTTAAAGACAAATTGAAGTTGTTTAAAAACATAATTTCAAAACTTTGTTACTTAAAACCATTTTTTATATAAAAATAAACAAATCATTATCATTCATATATTATTGTCATAGAAATGAATGAATCGAATGAATTAATTTAGAATGATGAAAGACAAACTAATTTAAATTTCATTTTAAAAATGATTAGATTAATAGCTCGTTTAGATGGATTTGAGAAAAAAGTATTTTTTAAAAAAACCATTTTTATTTAACTCTTTTAATCGAAACGGTTTAAAATACATTCAAAAGCTATTTTAAATGGTTTTTAAATATTTTTTTCTTTTTTAAAATGGCTTATTTTTTTAAATTAGACCCTTAAAAATATATGCCAAATGCACTGTAATTTTTCAATCAAAATCATCATTAAAATTATGTAAAATATACTAAAGATTACCTAGTTTATAAAATAACCACTAAATAATAGAAAAAAAAAATCAGATTATCCAAATTCATGGCTGTACCATAAATATAATATTTGTAATTTTCAATCTTCAAAGTCCCCTCAAATAAGTTCTCAAATATTTGATTCCTAATTTTTTTAGATGAACTTGGAAAGGTGGTTTTTTTATTCCTCTTTGAAGTTGAAGTTTGACATAGGGTTAAGTATATATATTATTTACAATAATATAAAATTTAGGTTTTGATAAAAACAGGAGACAAGAAGTTTCCAACCTTCTTCTTCAGGCACGCAAAACTCACAAAACTACCACTGCCGCCCGCCGTCTCCCTCCTAGCCTTGCTACGCCGCACGTCGTCTCCGCCTCACGCCGCCGTCGACCACCGGTTAGTCTCGCCAGTTTTCTCTCTCCAAATCCATCTTTCGCAGCTTTCTCTCTCCTTAAGATTACGTCCTTCGGCCACCGCACCGCAGCCACACTGCCGCCGCCGGATAAGAATACTCAAGTCTTTTTGGGTAAGATTCAGCGGGTAGGAGTGCTCTAAACTCCATTCGAACTCAAATAAGGTTCTTTAAAATTGTCCCTAACAATTGGAAGAGCTTCAAATAAATTTGAACACTTTTCTGCAGAGTTCCAAGTCCGTCTTGGTGAGTGTTAGGTAAGAAAGCTTTGTTCAGGTTTTCCGTACTGAGAACTCTTAATTGTATAATACGAGTAGTTTCGGACTCCTGGACTCGTTCCAGCGAAGACTCAAAACTCTTTTGGTAAGATTTAGGTGTTAAAGTATTGTTTGGACCCTTTTGAACTCTTAGTAAGTTCGTAAATTAACAATTTAAATGGCTAAGAGGTCAAGGGCCACCTACTGGGAATTAATTTCTGAGGAGTTTTTTTGACACCAAATGATGCAGGGGACTCGCGAATATTAAAAAAGAAAAAAGTAAGTTTTGTAAATTAATTCATGACTGCTTGAAACTCTCTTTTTGTAGTTAGGACCTGATTCGGAGTGTTCAGTTTAAGAGTTAAGGTTTTGAGTAAGGATTATCGCATCCACATTCTTTCAGTTCCGGTTTTGGGATTTCAAGTTGATTTATGCCTTGTTCCTGTTACTTTTTTTAATTGGCTACCATTGGGCTTGTTTTAGGAGTGCAATAGTTAAGTCGAATTCTACTTTATGGGTCTGTTTGATATATATGTTAATATGTTGGTTGTTATATCCATTTTATATATATTTCTCATATGAAATTCTGAAATAGTTGTGTTGTCATGATTGAGCATGCCTGGATGCATATGGATGTTCTTATTTATATAGTTGGACGCGCTTGGATGCTTGTTGTGACTGTATTTTGTATAGCATGCCTTTGCACTTTGGTGTTCACCTATCTCTATGAGTGCATAATGGCAGTTGTACTTTATGTCTATGAGAAAACATAGTTTTAGTACATCAAGTATTGCCATTGCTGCCTTCATCACCCTTTCATTCACGTAGGAAAAATAATCAAATCTAGAAAAATATGATAGAAAGAAATTATCGTGATATAAAGTTGATTTTAAACTATAGTTTCTTGAGAAAAAGTATTGAAAATCTAAGTTGTCTAATTTTTCAAACTATTGTTTTTGAACAATATTACAAATCTGACGTACCCAACCCAAAAAATCCCTCTAACCCTTGGGCTACATTTGTTTAAATGGGCTGAAATAGGTGGTCTCACATACGGACCAATCTTCCATATCAAACATGTCTCCTCTGAGTTGATTACTAATAAAATCATGTAAAACCCTATATTGGTTCCTTTTGTTCTTCACCTTCTTTCTCACTAGTCATTCCTGCACAGGGAAAGAAATAATGAAGTTGAAGATTGACAGCAAGAGCTTACAGAAGACACACAAACTACAGAAAAAGCATGGTACAAAGAAAAGCCACGTCGATGAAAGCCAGACGCAATCGGAAAAGCAGAACAATGTTGAACTACATTTAGAACAAGAAGCTCCAACCCTAGATGAGGCTCCATTACAACAACATTCAGATTCTGCTCCACCCTTCGGTTGTAATGAGGTCTGTTGCCTTTATCTTTTTAGTGGAAACTTATGGTTTCAATTTTTGTATGGGTTGGATTTTTGTGGGAAGTCATGTTGTTTGTATTTTTGGATTTTTTTGCTGCAAATTGCATTTAATACTATTTAGAGTTACTGTAGCAGGATCATGTCAATGCGGGTGACAACCATGGTAATTTTGAGAACGATCATGACCAAGAAAACGAGAATGACAACCCCATACCTGATCCAGTAGATGAAGAAAGTGATTCATCTGAGGATGAGGTGCGTGTAAATTCAATAGGCACATCAAATGATAAAATAATAACCTCTTATTTATTTTTACAATATAGCGTGATCAAAATATTGGTAAATACTGCCGATGTATAAAAAAATACGACTTTGACAACCATACGAGAGGACAAACTCTTCTTTACCCCCCATACCCCCAAGGACAGCATATTATTATTGAATCATCAACCGTGTACTTGTTTTCAAAGTTTTTCATCAATAAATTATAGAATTTCATATTTATTTTTCATATTTCAATTCTATCTTTTGTTTTGCTAATGCACATGTTTGATGTTTAATGATTAATATATGTACTTAAAATAGCGTTTTATAACTTAAATAAGCTTGTTATAAAATTTCACGAAAAAATCGCATCATTCTTATATGGTTTCTTTATATCCATGATTTTTTTTTGGAATATCCGTCTATACATTCGTAAATCTGAGTTATTGACATTGACAAGGATATTTTAATCCTTAAGCAGCATGAAGTTTCCTTCTTAAATTTTAATTGTTAGCAGGTAGCTCCTAGGAACACAATTGGAGATGTTCCCTTGGAATGGTATAGAGATGAAAAACATATTGGATATGACATATCTGGAAAGAAAATATTGAAGAAAGAAAGAGAAGACAGATTACAATCATTTTTAGCAAGTGCTGATGACTCAAAAAGTTGGTGAGTTTTTGGTTGTTGAGATCAATTCTTTTCTTCCTCCCACATTAATCAATTCTTTTCTTCCTCCCACATTACCTTGATATTTATCATTCATGAGAAAAAGTTCGTCCACTATAACTATCATTTTGTGCTTTTGTAATTTTAGAGTTGTCTTGAGCAGCCAAGGTACTCAATATCTAAATGTTCCTTTTGCTTAAGCATGTGACATCTCAAAATATTTTTTCTCCTTTAATGTGTATATAATGGCATGACCATAGGTGCACTAGCCAATTAAACACATCTTGACTAGTCTTAGCACAAATTGTTTCGATGACAATATTTGGCTTAGGGAAACTTGAAGGATATTGATATGCTAGGTAAGTGGCCACTTCTTCAAACTAGTATATACACTTCCTCTCTTAGTGAAGTATAGGATATGAGGTCTCTCCCTGTCTTTTATTATGATGATGTGGTATTTATGCCTCTTTGTCCCACTTGGTTCGGTAGCAGAAGCATTATTGGCTCGCAAAGAAGATTGTGCTACTTAGATGAGAATTAATGTGGTTGAGAAAGTGATTGAGAAAGCCATAAATTCTATTATTTTTTTTTTAAAACGGAAACAGGCCTCTTCATTGATATAATGAATTGAGACAATTGCTCAGAGTACAATAGAAAGATACAAAGGAGAAGTAAATATACGAGTCAACTAAGAAACCAACTCCGAATATGGCCAATAAAAACAGTCACCAAAACAAAAATAACAACACATACAAACAAAAACGACCAAGAATACAAGCCAAAAATAATCTGAATAGAATACTGCTTTCCAGTTCAAGTAGAGATCTTGCTGTGAGGCTCTTCAATCCATAGGCTTAACGGAAGAGGCACCCTGAAATCAAAATCCACCTAATGAGACTTCAACTGCATTAGATCAAATCAACTGTGGCCTAGATTTCTGAGAAGGACTTAACAAAGCTTTTGAGAACTTCAACCCTGAGAGCTTACTCTCAATCCAATAATAATCGTGGGCTTGAACTATGTGCTTCAAATGAATAGGACCCTTAGAGGGGGACAATGGATAGAGACATGATGCAGACTCGACAAAAATGCTAGACATCTTCGAATACAAACAAAGCAATGAGGACAGCCCCAAAGTATCAACTTGCACTGCAACTTCTTGGTCAGCTTCATTCCAAAAATCTATGTCTTCAATCAAACAGATTTTAAAAGAGTACGGTCCATCCAAAATTAATCCACAAACGTTAAGTATGGACTTTAAATGTGGTGGAATTTCAGGATGATGCAATGGAGAACAACATGAATTACCCTCCACTCTTGAATTCAAATTCTCTTCCTCGTGAAACAGAACATTCAAATCTCCTCCCAAGTTATCGAGTTGTGCTGGTGAATCCTGGTCATATTATCCTCAAAGGAAACTGTATCCTCGCTGCTCGCACTAAAAGAAGGTGAACAGGAAAAATCAGAACTCCTTCTTCTGGCGCGAAGTCAAGGGGGAGCAAGGGGTACCTCTTAGAAACCGAACCTCTAAGTTAGGATTAAAAATCAGAGTAATTAAATTTCTGAGTTGACGGTAAGAAAGAAACTGACTTCTTGGTGGGTGGTGGCAATTGAGCACACACACAGCAGGCTTCTAAAAAGTCTGTGTTAGTCTCTGATACAGTTGATTTACAGATGGATCGAAAGCCATAAATTCTATTTGTATTTTGATTTTGAATTTTTTATATCAATCATGACAAGCTGTATTACAAAATGTACAATTCACTCTGACACTCCCAATTGTGTTGGCATTCAGTTGTTTTATTAATCCCATTTGGGGTATTCTTGGTGATTTTTTTAGTCTATTAACTTATCATCCTTTAGGCGCAAGGTATATGATGAATATAATGATGAGGTAATAGAGTTATCGAAGGAAGAAGTCAGGCAACTGCGGAAACTGCTCAAAGGAAAGGCTCCGCATGCAGATTTTGATCCATATGAGGTTTGTTGTTGTTATTTTTTCTCCTTTTTAATCTATTTTTTAGCTTTTCTTTTAATATAATATTTCTTGCCATGATAGGCTTTTCCTAATTTATTATATATTTTTTTTGTCTTTTTCCAACTGCAGTCTTATGTTGATTGGTTTAAGTGGGACGATGCCAAGCACCCACTGTCAAATGCACCTGAACCAAAAAGGCGTTTTATCCGGTCAAAATGGGAAGCCAAGAAGGTAAAGGTTTCAAATTTTGTCCACAGATAGAAATTGCTTCATGTGTTCTACCACTTTAGGCATTAGCAAAATTTTCTACTGAATAAGAAATATTTTCCCATTGACCATAATCATATATTTGATTGTACCAATGTAGAATCATATTGTTGAAATATGTTAAATTAGCCCTAAGGGCATTTTTGTCTTTTTACTATATTTGCTAAATTAGGGTTTCACATTATTCTATTTATATCTAGGGTTGGGTCTATTGTAAACAAGAGATAACAATAATAAGTTCTTTTCTACCGTGGTTTTTCTTCCCTGAATTAGGGTTTTCCACGTAAACTCCTTGTGTTGTCTTCTTTCCCTATTTCAATACATATATCTTCCCTTGTATGTTCTTCCATATTTCTTGATTGAAGCTTGATTTCTCATAAAAGCATTTGCTTACCTGTGATCTAGTTCCATGTTTTGTGCTCTACATTTTCTGGTTTTGGTTTTGGCAAATTCTATAGGTTGTTCGATTAGTTCGGGCAATTCGAAATGGACATATTAAATTTGAGAAGCCCAAAGAAGAGCAACGTTTCTACAATTTGTGGGGAGATGATTCTAGCTCCACAGAGAAGACGACACATTTGTCTTACATTCCTGCACCAAAACCGAAGTTGCCAGGTAGTATTTTGCTGTCTTCTAGAGTTTTAGGTGTTTACCAATTTTATGTGGCATTTGATAGAATCCAAATTGAACTAGAATTATATTGCAATACAAAAGATGAACTTACAAGATAAACTAGGTAATTTGAGGAACATGGACTCCCCCTTTCTTGAGATCACTTAGATTCGCCCTAAGTCAATTGAATTGATGTCTAACTTTCTCTTTTCCGACCTTCTCTCTTTATAACCTAATACCATAGTGAACTCCCTAACTAATTACTAATATACTCTTGTAATGCTCTAATAACATTCCTATAATTTATTTGCTAAGTACCTTACTTTTTTGACAGGTCATGATGAATCATATAATCCTTCATTGGAATATATCCCTACTCAAGAAGAAATAAACTCATATCAGTTAATGTATGAAGAAGATCGACCAAAGTTTATTCCTAGGAGGTGATAAAGCTTTGTATATAGCCAATAGCTAACAGTATTATTCATTCTATTTTTATCATCTAGCTATCTCCTTTTTTGTTGTGTGTTCATCGGTTTATATTTATATTTTTTATGGTCAGGTTTACATCCATGAGAAGCGTACCTGCCTATGACAACGCTCTTAAGGATGCATTTGAACGTTGTTTGGATCTATACTTGTGCCCTCGTGTGAGGAAGAAACGTGTAAGCAAAATAGATCAAGATCATTTACTTCTTTTGAAAAAATTATACCCTACTATAGTTTTTATGGTCTCACTCCAGATTTGGGCTATATTCATGTTATTCTAGTACTCATAACTATTCAAGTACATTGATCTTTTTTTTTTTTCTTATTACATGTCTCAGATTAATATTGATCCTGAATCTTTGAAACCTAAGCTGCCAAACCGGAAAGATCTTAAACCTTATCCAACTACATGCTATCTTGAATATAGAGGTCATAAGGATGCTGTAATGTCCATTTCAACTGAAGCCAATGGCCAATGGATTGCTTCAGGTAAGAATAACAAATGTAGAGATTCAATAATTTTGTTCACGAGACTAGAATAATTGTTTTAATTTGGATCCTATTTTTTGCTATTGTGATTCAAGGTTCATTGGACGGAACTGTTCGGATATGGGAAGTTGAAACAGGTAGATGTCTCAAAGTATGGGAGCTTGGGGAAGCTGTAAAGTATGTAGCTTGGAATCCTAAGCCTGAGCTTCCAGTATTGGCTGCTGCTGTGTAAGACTAATGATATCATTTTCAGGATGTTTAAACTATGGTATCACATCCTATTTTTTGTTAATTTTATAATACACATTCTGCAGGGGTGTTGATGTATTGCTTTTAAACACTGGTTTTGGGGATGGGGAGGTTCAAGCAAAAATTAAGGAAGTTCTCCATGTCGACAAACTTCCCGTGACAGAAAATTCTGGTAGTGTGAAGTAGTGATTTATGTTAGTTCCTTGGTTAATTTGATTGTTGTCCTAATTTGTGATGATTCTGTGCATAGATAAGACACCAGTTGCGACCTGGCTTCAAGATGACAAGATCGGGGGGATTAGATTGAGGCATTTTAAGGTGCTTTTCTATTCACATTCTCTAATGTTATGATACTTACATTTTTCACTCTATCCAGAATCAAGTGGCTCTTTCTAAATGAGTAATGTAACTGGAGTTTCTTGTCTTTCAATGTGGGTTGCAGACTGTATCTGCAGTTGAATGGCATCGTAAAGGAGATTACCTTTCAACAGTTATGCCAGCTGATATCCTATTCAAGTTTGTTTTGAAGTTTTACTATCTTTATTTCACTTGAATTTACTTTTGAGTTACAGTGTCCATCCATCTAATCTATGGTAAAAAGCATTCTTGTTCTTAAATTTATTCTTTCCATTTGTAAATCATATTTTGTTGTCTGACCTGTAGTTTTGATGAATAACATCTGTTAGCTGACATTAGTCAACTTGATGCCATTTTGGTTCGTGCCTTTTATTTGACCTATATGTTTTTTTCAAGTTCACGATTCTAAGTTTGTAAGAAGATTAATTTCCACTGGTTACTTATGAGGCCTTGTGTTAGCATAAATAATGCTGTGCAAAGTTAGGTCTTGTGGCAACTCACGTGAAGGAGGTCAGTTTGGGCGTTTGGGAGTTCTAACTATCTTGATTCTCTTGTTGCTTTATGGTCTTTACACTTGTTCTATCTGGTTGTGCAGATGTTATTGGGATGTTTTCTACATTTTTAAATATATTTTTTTAATTCTGGTTGTGTACATGCTTTGCACAGATGTTATTGGGGATGTTTTCTCCTTTTCTTCCTTGCTTTCTACCGGATTGATTGTAGTTTCATTTTTCCTAATGGCACTGTTGTTTCCAATTGAAGATATGTTGAGTCCTTGTCGAGTAGGACCTTTTTTGTCTGATATTTTCTTGTATGTTGGGCGAAGTCGTAGCAATTATATATTTGTTTGTTTTAAGATAGCTCCAGTTTTTCTTGACTTGTCTTACGTGAATCAAGAGCAATTCTTATTCATCAGCTCTCTACAAAGCTAACACAAAAAATTCCATTCAAGTTGCGTGGGCTTCCTGTTTCATCAGTTTTTCATCCCACTCAATCTATCCTCTTTGTATCAACGAAGACGGAGGTCCGTGTTTATAATCTATTGAAGCAAAAGCTCATGAAAAAACTGAAAACTGGACTCCGTGAAGTTTCTTCTATTGCTGTGCATCCAGCTGGTACACCTTTAAGCCTCGTTGGTGACTTGATTACATTACTTTGTGCTGCTTCCATATAAAAACTTTGGTTCTTGGAAAAGTTTTTACAGTGAATTTTTTATGTAGGTGATAATGTTATCGTGGGGAGCAGAGAAGGAAAATTATGTTGGTTTGATATGGACCTTTCATCACAGCCTTACAAAATTCTCAGGTAATCTTCCCGCAGCCCTGCCCTCTCTTCTTTTCTGGATAGAATAAATAACTTGGGAAACGGCATGATGTTTAAATATTTGAATGTGAAATAATGTTCACATGGAGGGATTTTTGGGTAGGAGGAACCACCCCCTTTTTTCTTGCTACCTTTTAAAGTCAATTCTCTTAACGTTTGTTTTGGAATATTTGTGCAGCTGCCATCCAAAAGATATCACAAATGTTGCCTTCCATCGATCACGTCCATTGTTTGCATCTTGCTCTGATGATGGCACCGCATATGTTTTCCATGGGATGGTTTACTCGGATCTTACACAGAATCCCCTTATTACACCGTTGGAAATACTAAGAGGACACAAAAACGTTAATGGAAGAGGTGAGTTGATAAGTTGTTCTTGGATGCGAGGTTGCAACTTTTATGCTTGGTCGTCAAAATATAAATCAAGTAGAAAGAAAGTAGTGTTTTGAACAAGAATATGCAATATTATGATAGAAACCTAAAAAGCACTGACACTTTAGTTTGGCCTGTGTGTACGTATTCGATACGTGTTAGACACTTGGACACTTTGACACTTGTTGAATATGTGTTGGCCACTTGTTAGTGTAACAAATGTTAAACATGCATAGAACACTTGTTGAGTAGACTAAAAAGACACATATATGATAATAATAATAAACTTTGAATGTTAATGATAAAACTCATTTTTTATGTATATAAATGCATCAACTCATTTTCTTTGAATTTTCTTCTAGTATAAAACTGATATATATATATATTTTTAAAAGTGTATATTTTAATAATTGTGTCTTTGCTGTGTAGTATCCTAGATTTAAAAAAATGTCACGTCTCGTTGTCCATGTTGGGATGTGTCAATGTCTCATATCTGTAGCAGTGTTTCTATAGGTAAAAATTGATATTTCACTATCACATTGCTTGTTTTTCAAATGCAGGAGTAATGGACTGCAAATTTCACCCGATGCAGCCATGGTTATTTACTGCTGGTGCAGATTCAGTGATCAAATTGTACTGCCATTGATAAGATTTTACGAAATCAACCTTGGGACGTGTTCGGCACGTGTTGTGAGGCAGCTTGGCATATGGGAATGTTGTTTTGCTCGGATCGGATTAAGGTCAAAGAGTCACAATTTTGTCTGTTCTTCAATCTAGTCTTTTCACAATGCAAGGATTATACATGAATAGAAGCTAGTCCATTCTTTGGCGTCCATAGTTTAAAGAAACGAGATTTATGATTTTTCCAAATTATTTGTGCCCTCTCATGGAAAGCAAATTGTACCACGGAATTATCTAAAATTTTGTTGATGAGGCTACTAATGGAGTTATAGTATGGTAAAACGGTTTGAGACAGAGTATCACCTTTTGAAGATTAGGTATTAATTCTTCTACCGTGTAAATCTAGCTAGTTTTATCTAGGGACTCAAATGTGAAAATGTGGGAACTAAAACTAAACTAAAGGGAAAAAAATCAATCAATGAAAGTGAAATTGAATCAAAATGACATTCTAGGGTATCCATTTATTTAATGGATAGTTGAGTTCAACCATTTTAACCCTTAAACAGATCAATACCAATTACTTTGATCAAGTTTTCTTTCTCAAGTCCAATATTTTTTCACACTCAATTACTTTAATTAAAAAAAAAAAAAAATGAAGGTTTAACATATGAGATCTAGCCTAAAATAAGTATCAACATTAAGTAAAAACATACTAAAAGGTAATGGACACAAATCAAGTTTAGTCATCTTTTTTTTTTTTTTTTTTTGGTATAGATAGTCATTTATTTCTCTATTTGTTCAACTTTTACACCAATTTGTAACCAAGCAAAACTCAAACCTTTAACATAAAGCATAAAATCTTACAAAGTCTCAAAATCAAAGTTCTCCCCTCAAAACTCACAAAACAATGAATCGTCAAATAAAAAAAGAAAAAAAGAAAATGACAAAGGTAATTTACTGATCACACCAAATAAACTAAATTGAATTGCAAAAATGCAAAATGTTATCTTTTTTTTTTCTTTCTATTGCATGTCCCCAAAATTATGACCTAAATTCTCAACATGTGTCTCTTTTCGTGTATTAAACTCAAACGACGTATTAACACACACCCAACTACTAATGTCAACTACTAATGTAAAATCTTGTTAAAACATTTAAATCTTAAGATTCTTTGGTAGTTCTATTATTTTCTTTTTCTAACTGGTATATATACACCTTAATTGAAGGAGTTGGTCTTAGAGATTAGGGAATGCAATAAATGGAGTAAAAGGGGAAGAAGAGAGGAAAAGAAAAATAAAGTAGAAAGGTTAAGATTATTATTGAAATTTTTTAAAATTGAGAAGTAATACAATTGGAGACATTTTGAAATTTATGTGAACGGTGAACTATAGTGCTTTACTTTACTACACATTGAAAGTTTGAAAATAAGAAAGTGCTAAAATCTTAGGCCATGCTAACTTGATAAAAAAAAGCACTAGAAGATAATCATGAGTAGTTTGTGAGAGTAAAAAAATTCAATGGGGTTTGAATCTCTTTATTCCTTTAGCTTAAGATAGGTTTAATGGAATTTAAAAGTCGAAAAGACAACTTTTTCTTTCTAATGTCTTATTTTGTTGCAACTTTTTGCAACCTCAAATTACTTTTTCTTTGTAAAATCCGGTTGGATTGAAAATTAGAATCTCCCACTAGTACATCTTGCATATTCATCCTTTACAAACACTTAAAAGAAAAAGGAAAATCGCAAAAATAACGAATAATCTATAATATTTGTTACAATTCTATCCTTAAATTTGTAATTCTAAAACATAGACACTTCAATTTTGAAATGTGTAAAAATAGGATCAAATAATTCACCGTTCAAGTCTTCACATTCGAACATCCAATAACAAGCACTAAAAATCAATATCTCCAAGCAACACACCAATTTTTTCCACAATCTTTCTTCTTTGGTTTTTCTTCAGGGTTGTACCATTACTCTTTGTTGGTGCACTTCAGTGTTGTATCATTACTCGTCCGAATCTTTCTTTCGCTATCAACAAAGTGACCAGTTTCTACATGTCTTACCACTATTTACTGGAATGTCGTTAAACATATCATTCGTTACAAGGTATGTCAAACCATGGAATCTTCATAACTCCATCATGTTTATCAGTTAAGTGCTATACTAATGTTGATTGGACTAGCTGTCCTAATGATCGTCGTAGCGCTAGTGGATATTGCACATTTTTAGGCCACAATCTAGTGTCATGGTCATTTTTGAAACAAAAGATTGCATCACGTTTTAGTGTTGAATCAAAATATCGTGGTCTAATTAATACCACAATAGAAGTCTTTTTGGGTGATTTCTATTCTTCTAAGAGTTGGGTTTTAAATCATCATCCACTCCTATACTATTGTGTGAATCCAGTCATGCATCAAAGAACAGAATATGTAGAGATTAACCAACATTTTGTTCAAGAGTGTATTCTTCAAAACAAATTGTTGGTCCATTATATGCCATCTGAGGACCAACTTGTTGATATCATGATTAAAGGCTTACCATCATCTCGTTTTCAGAACTTATGAACCAAGCTTACTTTTATGTCTTGCCTAGTCAGCTTGTGGGGGGATATTAAGCCATCTAGTTAGCTAATTATTCTATTTTATTCTTCATTGTAATCTACTGCTTTATTTCCAGCATTCCTTGTTTTATATCTACAAATAGGATTGTGCCACGCGTAGGTTTCTTTTCTTGTTCTCATTTTAGGTTTTTATGAAAAATGTCAAGTAACATATAATTTTAGAGAAAAACGTCAAGAAAAAATGAAAAATGAAGATTCACGATTCTTTTTTGAATTTTTTCACACCAGCCTAAACTTGACATTTTTAAAACGTCAAATTTGATACATTTGTACTTGAAAAGTTTTAAATATCATGTATAAAAATTATATTAAACCCTCTCTCATTTTTGTTTCCCCCACTTTCATTTTTGTTTCCCTCCCTTTCTTGACTACTAAAAAGTAAGAAGAAAAAGAAACTCAAACCCTAAATTTCTTTGTCTTTTTCTTCCCCCTTCTCTATTTCGTGGATGGCCTTCCCAGCCGTTAGCACCTACAACACATTTCAACGAAAAACCCACTTCCACGACTTCTTCCCCTCTCGAAAGCCCTAAATTTCTTTGTCTCTCTTCCTCTCTCGAAAAATCCACCTCTGACGGCTTATTCTCTCTATCTTCCCACTCTGTTCACGATCTTGTAGGTATCTACGATCTCCGTCACTCTCACTCTTCCCTGTCGGTATACATAGATCCACGAACTTTGAGCGTTTGACAACCAAGTTGCAGTTTGGTGATGAGTTCCAAAAATTGCCTCCTACACCACCTGGTGTTCGTCCGGGGGCAACTTTCTTTGAACAACTTAGTTGATGGTAATTCTGCTCTATTTAGCTTAGAGTTTGGTAATGGTGAGTTTAGTGGGGATGAACTAAAGAAAATTATGGCAAATGACAAACTTATCGATATTGCTTTTGTTAGTGAAAATTTCTTTAAAATAGAAAATAGAATAAAAGAAATCCCACATTGGTTATTTTATCATTGAAAAACCTCCTTGTAACCCCACATTTGCTTGTGGGTTTGGGGCCCAAGAAGTACCCATATTTTAAGGGGCTATGGAGATGTCCAAATGTGGACATGGTGGACATCCTACACACGCATGCCGCCATCCGATCGAGCGTGATGTGTGTGGAATTATTTTTTATTAAAAATAATAATTTTTACATTTATTTTATTTATTTATTATTTTTTAAACAAATTCTTCATCATTTTTTTGGTCGCCTGTAATTGGTGTAGTCGTCCTCACTTTATGCGGTCGTTCACCACGTTCGGTCTGTTCTCGAGTTGTGCATTCGTCACATGCTTCCCCTTCTTCTCACACTGCCAAGGCCTATAAACTGGCGTTTAGTGCTTAAGAAAGAAGACACAGAAAACTGTTGGGATTGGTGTCCTAATTCTCCTGGAGTCTTGTTGTTTTGTAAAGATACACATTGTTCGATGAATAAAATAAGTGTTATTTAATTCTGGAATTTACTCATATCCGATAAACAAATCTCCTTGGTTATCTTATGTGAACTTAAGCATGTATATGTGATATATAAGTGGATCATGCCTTAAGTGATAACCTAAATAGGTCTGTAATATAAGGATTAAGGTGGGATACTTGATCCTAGTGACACTACGAATACGGCCCGAAAGATTTGCAAGTGTTATAAAGTACTACAAATGGTAGATCCTGACCATTCATGTGGAGACGTACGAGCGGGGGTATCATATACAAAGAGTTTGTATAAGACTTGGACCACGAGATGATTAGACTCTATATATAACGCCGTTGATACTAAAGACTTACATTTCACCTAAACGACCATAGGTGACACGACCTCAATCCTGAGTGTTTTGGGAACTCTTGCCTTTGAGAGCGGTCTTTTGATTATTATGGGTGAGAGTGACCAGATTGCAAACTCAATATGCCTACCTTTTTAGGGACTTGTTTGATCTGGGAGCTGGGAACTCAATCCATAAGATGAAATTCACTCCTTTCCCGAAGCAAGGATAAGTAGAGAGATTGTTCTCTTAAGGGCTGATTCCGGGGCTTGAACATAGTGGCACAACTTTTCTTTGGAAGAGAAGACTCAGTCATAGTAGGACTATGACTTATGTTCATTAGAGGGATCAGTGGTACTTAAGGAGACAGATGTAACTACAGGGGCATAACGGTTATTGGCCCAGCTGTACTTACGAACGATCTGTGAAGGGTTGTCGCATTGTTGATTGATTAAGATGGACACATAATATATCTGTGGTAAGGAGAGTTAGCTGTCAGTCTTTAGTAGAGTGTCTGGCAGTTAACAGATGGTGGATCACGTGACTAAAGAGTTTTGTCAGTTATTCACGTACCGTTGGAGCTTCGAGCTACAGGTCCACGAGGTCCCTTTGATACCTCAATGGATTCAGTTGAGGATCAATTCTTGGTGTTGATTTGAAATGTTCAAATTGACAAGAGGTATTTTGATTATATATGATATAATCGGTATGATGTATGAGATACATCTAGTGGAGGATTGATGTAAATAAGATTTACATTAAGGACTATGGAATAGAAAAAGAACTATGGTTTATATGTTTCATGAGATGAAATATTAAAACTATAGGTTATAAATATAGTATGATAAGTTGGCTATCATTTATATTTATAATAATATTAATTATTGGATAACTAATTCTTTTTCTTTAAATAACCAATTGAGTGGGTGGTTATTGTTTTCATGGTAACCGTGAGATAAAAGAAATCACTTTTGGAGATTTCTCTCTCGGTGCAAAAGGATCTCACGGAGTCGTTACGTAATTAATATAGATTTACTAAATGACGGTTTGGGCTAGCTAAACGATCGTGCAGTGGCGAGCTAAACGATCGTACAATATTTTTCAAACGATCGCATAGCTTTTACTAGACGATTGCTTGCCCAAAGTAAACAATCGTGTAGTGTCTGTAGGCGACGGACCGAGCTAAGCGATGAGCTAAACGATCGCATAGCTTTTGCTAGACAATCGCATAGTTTTAGCTAAACGATTGGGCATTGACCTATGCGATAGGTCTCCGCCATCTCCCACTTGCCCAATCGTGTACAAGATCGGTGTTTCCTCCTTTATCTGCCTCAATCCAAGTCCGAACAGAGCCTACCCTCTGAATTCTCACATCGAGAATACCAAGGTAGCCTTGTTGGTGGTGTTATACTCAACTCGACACCGTCGAGGTTCTGTGGAGGCCCTTCGTGTTGCTGAGGAGTTCGTGGCCGAGGCGATCGCCGAGGATGAGCACGAAGAGTTCGTGCTATGTTGCGGTCGTGTAGATCGGGTGGTCGAGGTTGCTGTTCGAGCAGTCGTGCGCAAAGGAGTGTGGAGATGCACCTTTAAATGTTCGTAGAGTATTCTCTTTGTTCATTTGAGTTTTCATGCTGTAATTTTTGTATTATTTGCATAACCACTTGTTTTTTATTTGATTGTAAATGTAATGTTCATTCATGATTGTGATTTGGAATAATCTTGTTTCTACTGCTCATGGAAATCTCAAATCCGATTTCCTTCAATTGGTATCAAAGCCAGGTTCTCTGATATTCCAAATTACAACTCTGAACGCATTTTATAGGATACACGATGGATGGTTGGAGAAGCTATGCTTTGCCCGAGTGGTTCAAGATCCAGTTCTCCTGTTTGAACTGGAGACTTCTTGTCTTTGTAATAGTTAGCTTTCCTTTTGTGTTTTTAAGGCAATTTTACTCGGCTCATCAACATTAGTTGTTTATACATGTGATGTATTGTGCTTATATGCCAAATTGTTTGTCATATAGTCAAAACCTACCTTAGGCTGTGCAATTATTCATGCATCATGTATTATAAATATTATAATATTGCATGAAGAAATTACTTGAGAGCATGCACATGCATCATGAAATATAAGAGTTATATTTTGCATGCAATGAGCATTCTCATACATCATGAAATATAAGAGTTATATTTTGCATGCAATGAACATTCTCATACATCATCCTTTTATTATAAATATTATAGTTTAAGGGTGAATGGAAGCATGTTTTGCTTGTTTCATTGCTGTTTTGTATAAGTGTTATATAAAATAAGTAGCAATGAATGGACAATGCATTGAGCATGACACTTAGGTTGTTTATAATCGTTATGAATGCCTTACATGTGTTAGCTTAACATTGTGGTTGTTTTCGTTTATAAGTGTTATAAAGGAAATTAGACCTAAAATCGATAATCCAGAGTTACATGCAGACTTAGGGTGAACTCAAGTTTTTTAAAAGGGTTTTAAAATTGGATTGAGATAGACCAAGTTCAAATGGTTCTAAAGAGTTTAGTAACCTAGATTAATCTTTTAAAATCGGTTTAATAGGATTAAATTAGTTGGAATAAAATATTAAATTTGTTTTAAACCTATCTATAAGGGACCTTTTGTCTAAGGTGAGTTCTGGCTAGGCTGGGGTTCTTAAGTTGACGGAAACGTAACACCCCTATATGGGAACCTA